>NW_028317876.1:10301250-10621666 GCF_062004578.1 Staurois parvus
GCAGTTACCGGTAATTAGCAGTTAATGAAGGAGTTAATTCTATCTATTCTATATTCTTCAAAAAAGCCTATTCTTACAAGTGATACTACAAAACATAGTATACATTTTGGGCTCTGTATTATAACAATAAGTTATTTGATATTCCACATACACAAAAAAGAGTGAGTAGTTAAATTGTTCCATAATAAGAAAAAGAACATAGAAGCTCTCTGCACGTGCTAGGGTACTTAAAGCCAGACAGATAGCTCCATAAAAAACGCTTGTGCATTGACCTGTGTCTAAGGGAGCAATGGTATCATCCATCAATTACTCGATGCCAAGGAAATTCTTGATCACAAAATGCCTCTAAAAAGTACCAAACAGCCTTTAAATGTTATGTTCTTCATGAATTTTCATGGCCGTGCTTTTCTTGTATTCTCTTTGTCTTTTAGTGCCAAGTTGATTCTAAGGATACTTCTCTAACCTTGAGGTTAAAGCGGAGCAGTAGTGGGAAAAGGGGACCAGAGGTTAATGGGAAGACCCTTGGTTAGTAATGGTTATTTGTGACGATAATAAAGTGAAAATGGTCAGACAGGCAAGGTTTCTTGTGCGGGACTAGCTAATTCTCTGACATAGCAGTAAAACAGCATGTCAACGAAAAAACACACACAACATACGGTGCTAGCATTAACAAAATGTCCAAAGAAAGTTGAACACGTATGTGTGCCAGGTGAAAAGAAAAAAAATTGTTTCTTCAGTGGCATGAATTATTTCTCCCAAACTATTACAAATCATTGTTCATTGATAGCTTGAATCACCAGTCTTTTTAAAGATTGACCTAGTTATACATAAAGGAAAATTTGCTAAGGAAAGTATATAACACATATACAGTAACTGCTAAAATGATGATATTTTCAGTTAATGTTAATAAAATTGTTTTCCATTGCAATCCTCTGACACTGTAATTTTCTAAAACTGTAAAAAATTGCTTCATCTAATATGACTACCTGAAGGTGGTATAGTACAAAACAGCCCCCGAACTTTCCTGCCAATGAGTTTAGATTACTGCCTTTCTAAGCAGTCTGCACTGAAAAGTCATGATCTAGACAATCCTCTTGTAAAGGGATGCAGACATTGCAGCTTTTCTCATTGCAACACTAGGCTTAAACCGGGTTCATTTAATAAAGGCATGCCCCTATCCACATAGGTAAGAGAGGGGGCAAAATGCATCTTGATGATGTCTTAGGCAGACCATAGGTTGATCAATTTTCTCTCCTTCCACCACAGATGAAAGGAAAGAAATTTGCTTGATTCCATGGTCAACATTGTCAATGTTGATGGGGAAATCGAGAAATTTTCTTTCCTTTCTTCCCACAGCACTATTGTGTCCTGCCAGTGGAAAGCCTTCTCTGCTGGCAGAACACAATGATTAGTATTGATGGCTATAGTTGGGGCCCTAATCGACAGACAAGTCGATCAATAAATCAACTTGTGTACAACCAGGATACCCATACATGGATTGAAATTTCAATTTAATGTCAGCTTTAATTGTGATACAACTGGAGTCACATTTTAAAGGTAATTTAAGAATACAGTATCCAAGCCAAAATGTTTTTTTTCCCCCATTTTGAAAATCCTCTGCCAGTTGTTTTTTCCCTATCAGTGTCTCTTTGGGGAGATTTCCCTTAAAGTAGAATTCCACTCCCTCTCCCTTTCTAAAACCTATACTAACTTGTGTAAAAAAAATGTCTATACTTACCAATTCTCAGGCCGCTCTGATCCGGTCACATGATCGGTTTCCATGTCAGGCAGTAGCCACACAAGGGAGAGGAGGGAGTGCCATAGTAAGCCTGTGGGTGACATAGTGCTCAGGCACTATCAGCTGTTGTTGAGTGATTTCTCCCCTGTAGCAAACACTAGCTGACACACTAGATTACGTGACTGGAGCGGCTTGAGAATAAGTAAGTAAATACATTTACACAGGTAAGTTGGTGTAGGTGTTAGGAGGGAGCATTTTTAAGCACAGTTAGTAAAAGCCGGAATTCTATTTTAACATCTTGTCCTATGGACACAACAGGATGGGAGAGGATATATTTCCAAAGAGAATGAAATCCCCTCTGCCCCATGTCATTGGAACAAGTGCCCCTATTGGAAGATTTTCCCTCTACTTCTGTTCTGGCAAAGGCTTAAAATTTTAGATGTCCTCTTACTTTCAGTCCCAGTGACTATGGTCACCAGTACAAATGGAGAGGGGGGAACCTCCCCCAATAAATACCTGAGAAATGTTCCAACACCTCACCATTCCATCCAAAACTAAAACAATTGCAACCAAGCAATAGAAGATTGCATCTACCTGCCCAGGCCAAACCTACTCTATTTTAAATAAAGGAAGGCTATTTTATACTGACTCAGTAGAGAGCTAAACTGATTTAGCATTCTGAACACAAAATAAGGCATTTCCCTCTATAAGTCTGGTTAGAACACAGAAGAAATTTAAACATTTCCCAGTTGGTATAAGTGCTCTATGTGCACACTGTGTAATCCACAAATTTATTTTTTCAGCCCTTGTAAAGTAATTGTAGAAACCACTAAATAACAGAAACTCGTTTAAAACACCAGCGTGTAGCGCACCACAAACTGCGAGTCTGCTCAGAGAAACTAGTTATCCTAATCTTTGCGAAATACGTGGAAAGAACCTTTAATTTGCTGTTTACTCATTCCCCCAAATAACTCCAGCTCTTCTAACAGTTCCAGATTCTCATGTGTTGTGCACGCAGCGGCATTAACGGAATTAACGACAGTAAATAATCATTGATTCTCACGCGGCGTGAAGACACTCCCGGAGGAAAATAGAAATTTGCTGGACACATGTCTCATTACAGCCAGTGGGCAATTTATTTTTTTGTGGCTAGAGCAGAGCTTATCAGCTGTCTAGGCCCATGTGGAGAAAATGTTTCTCTCTGAGAAACAAATGTTGGATCATCAGTAGGATACTGGAAATCTTAATTGAAAGTCTTCAGAGTGATCAGTATACTTGGATTCCAACATTGTGGTGGCAAATCCCCAGAACAAGCTGCTGTACGTGTCTGTGTGTGAGTGTTTCTTTCGTCAATCTAAAGATGGATCAATAGCTAAGATGTCTCCGGCATACCATACACCAGGTTGTAAACAACAAAAGCTGCAGACCTGTATGTTGTGGAAACAACTGTATTAATCTGAAACACCAAAAAAACAATCCATACAAAGGACAATGATTATTAATCTAAACCAAATTAAATATTTGTCGTTGTGTGAAAGTCTAGGCCATTGTTCTATCAAACGAGCTTGCAACATGACGCCGAGCATATTAATCATGTTGCATAAACACCACTTCTTATTAGAAAAGGCATAAGAAAATAACAATATTAATTATATGGATTGATAATCAAAGACGTTCTTGAAAAATTTCAATAAGATTACACAGTGTAAACCATCTGTTGTTTCCATTAAAATAAAACTACTACAGTTCACCCTTATTAATGGCCCTTCCTTTCACTTTTTTTATTTAATGAATGCTTAATTATGCAACTCATCTATAATTATGTGACTAAATTATTTTTTTCATGCTGGGGTTTGAATATTAATCTGAAAATCAAGTTACTATTTAAAGAATATACACTATTATTTACACTGATATAGTCCTAAAATGAAAACTACTCAAAACTAAAACACTGGCTAAAGAAGCAATGTTATTAAAATGTCTTTAGTACTACTATTTAAGGCAGCCATGAAAAATCAACTATCTTCTAGCATAGTAACAGACTTATCCCCTATCAGACAGCTGATTCTGATGTTTCAATTAAACAAAGACAGCTGCGAGGCAGGTTGCTATTGCTGGGAGGCACTTTAGATAATCCTCAGTTTCCTGGGAATCCTTTGTCTTTTATTATCTTATTCATTGTTATAGTTTACCAGTTATATTCAAGCATAGCACACGCATTTTACTGTATAGGGAAGAAGAACCAAAAAGCCCAGCATAACCCTTTACTTTAAAAGATAGAAGTGGAAAAATCACACTTTGTCACTGATGGTGATTGAGTGATGGCTGTCTGATGTTTCCCCGCACTGTGATGAATTTCTAAAATTGACCATATCAGATGGTCATCTGAGATTGAAGTGTACATTTATGCAAAAATACACTAACACATAGTATCTATGTCATGTTCCTGTAGAACAGGTTTGGTCTGATATGAATTTGGTCTTTAGATTGCAGGTAAAATCAATTAATTATTATTATTATAATACAGGATTTATATAGCGCCAACAGATGCTCAGCGCTTTACAATATAACGGGAGACAATACAGCAACAATACAGTTCAATACAAGAGGGTTAGGAGGGTCCTACTCCTTGGAGCTTACAATCTAAGAGGGAGGGGCTAGAGGTACAAAAGATAATCCCTGTGGGGGATGGACTGGTAGGAGGAATAGAAGAAAGCATTATTAGCTGAGGGCAGGATAGGCTTCCCTGAAGAGATAGGTTTTCAGAGATCGCCTAAAAATGAGCAGAGTAGGCGATGATCTGATAAATTTGGGTAGAGGGTTCCAGAGGATGTGGGGAAGCTCTGGAGAAGACCTGGAGATGAGCATGGGAGGAGGAGACAAGGGAGCTAGAGAGCAGGAGGTCGTGCGAGGAGCGGAGAGTACGGTTTGGGTGATATTTGGAGACAAGATTGGTATCTATGTCGTGTTCATGTAGAACAGGTTTGGCCTGATATGAATTTGGCCTTTAGATTGCAGGTAAAATCAATTAATAAGCAGGGTTGCCAACCCTCTCCCCCCAAGGAACCATTTCACTACAAAAATATCTCTATTCATCCTTTATCATAAATATCCCTGTTGAAGTTCCAAATAGAGAATATATTAAGAGGTGTTAACCTAAACCTACCTTTAAAGAAATAATAAAAGCATTATGATACGGCTACAAAGTAATACAATTAAATAAACTGCTGGCAGCAACTAACCAAGACGTTTGGTTTGATGAAGGTGATTAACAACAATAATAATTTCTAGAGTGCTTTAACCTCCTGTGGTACTACCATACAAACTAAGTGTTAAGAGTGGATAGATTATCTATTTATTTATCTCAAGTAAAGCAGGTTACAATCTCCTTTACCTTTTCCAACAATTTTATTTGAAGACCTACCTGATTGGATTTACATTGAATAGATTATTTAGGGGTAAAACAGAACAATTGTGTTTCACAATAAATTATTGTTATGCTCTAAAACAGGCAATAGGGAAAGTTGGTTGCAGCATTTAGGAGGAGACGCTGCGTCATGGTTTAGGTTTATCTGTGTTGCTGCCTGTGACAAAGGTTTGCAAGTTTATAGCAATACTTAGATATGCCTGGATTATTTGCACATTCTCTAGCAGATTAGTCTGATTTGCAGGGCAGCAGAAATCATAAAAATATGCTCTTGATCTGTTTAAGCTTGCAGTACAATTTATAACATTCAATTTATTGCAGTTCTGTGGACTCACCGATATGCAGACCAGCAAATCACATTTCCAAGGAATAGTGATGCTTCATTTGCACAAATTAAACCCAGATAGAGAGTTACAGTGTACCATACGGAAATGTATGAGCCTCTGAACAGCCAGCACACGCGGCAGAATGATGTTTAGAGCATGATACTGGGATTTAGAGAACATAGTGCATGGTCTTCTGCTGATTTTTCAATTTAGCATCCCTATGCTATGCTGACACATAAAAGCTTCATCTTGTATTCCTGAATAAAGTATAATGCAGATTAGTCTATGATAAAGAGGAATAAAATCTAAATAGTTATTTATCTTTAAATAAAATAAAATTAATTAAAACACTTAAATTAAGTCAATTACATTTAATTCAACTCGGTTACATTTTCTCCCAGTTTAAAATTAATATACCAAGAGGACCTTCTTCTACTTTACTCACGCTATTGAAATTGTGTGATAAAAAGCGTAAAAAGGAGGTAATTTCATGTTTCTCCTGCAACATCAGCAGGTGAAAATCTTGTGCCTGTGTATTCAGCTACAACAACTCTTTATAACTATAACTACATATAGGATTGGACTTTATTTCAACAGCATAAAGCTTATAGAGTGTTTTTCTGAGAGACCCTGCTGTTCCTGCCACAGCTACATAATTTGTACAGATAGTCAATACTGCCTTACATAGCTATCATCTACCCATGGCCAGTAAACCTAAGCCTATCCATTAAGGTAAGATGGTGGAAGTCTGTCTGTCAATGTACATATTTGTTTTCTACTTATTGACCGCACTTATTGACTTGCCAGAAAAAACACTCAAGCTGTTTTTTTTTATTTTTCTGTGTTTTTTCAAGGCATATCCTCAAAAACCGGATCTAAACTAGTACACCAGGTGCACACAAAATATGAACAGCCGCTAGACAAACATTGGACCGGATGATTCAGTAACAGAATTAAAGTGGTTTTCCTTTGCTCAAGGGGAAAGCAGAAGAGTTTGGACATCCACCTCTTATGAACACAATCAGCCCTACAATTCAGAGCATGTTGAGTCATCTACAATGCTAGAAGAGAAGGGTGCAGTTCATGGCAGTGCTTTGCAGCTGTGATACAGGGAATAGGTGAAGCAACAGATAGTAAACAGGCACGCAAGCAAACCTATACAAACAATTTGTTCAAGCCTATAAACCTTATGATACCACGACCAAATACTGTCAAGGCGTATAATAAACATAAGCACAAAAGTACTAATCTTACTGCCACCTACACTTTGTTCCTCATATCTCTGTCATTGTGGAGGGTGTATTCTCTTGATCATAGCCTCGGGCTATCAGAAGACTGCCACTGCTTTGGGTAGAGAATTTGGCTCAGGGCGCAAAATGGCATATCTGCATTAAAGGATAAATAAAAAGTGAACGTTTTCTCAGATCAAAAAATGCCTGACTTATTTGGGGAATATATGCTTGCAAAGGTCAAAAAAATGCTGTCACTTTGTGCAAGCAATCAATGCTTATTAAATGCTAATTAGAGCATAAAATGTTGATATCCACTGTGTGCACAGAAAGGGTGTATAATGAGCCGTGACCAGGGACATAAAATGGTTGTCCTACGTATGTGTAGAAGAAAACATCATGATTCCAGGTTCTAAACAATAAACCTTGAGATCTATATAGGGAGCATGGCCTCTTTGCGGAGTAGCTCATTTTCCAATCCAGGCTTCGCTTTCCTATATTAAGCTGGTCATACAGGGCTGGAATTTTGGACAATTCCCACTAAACTGAACAAATTTCAAGCTGTGGGTGGTCCTGTCAGCACATCTGGGCTTGATGGTAACAGAAGGAGCTGTTTGGAAAATTGTCAACCACACAGTGACTCCATCCAATCAGATGCAGTCACTATTTGGGCATTCAGACAATCATGAGTGTTACAGCTGTCTGAATACAATAGCCAATAAAATCAGGGGTGGGTATTGATAAGCAACTAGTAAAAAAGTTGATATCACTAAAAAGTTGTTTACAAATGTTTATGGTTAAGAGCATAAAATACAGCTAACGTGTTTCAGGGGAAAAGCCTCCCTTTTTCTTCAGGGTTTGAGCAGAAGATGTTATTAGAATCTTGATGAAATGCAATAGAAGACCTATATTAGGGCTTGGTAAAGAGTGTCATCTCTAAACGACACTCTGAACTACAAAAGAAATCAAAGTGTGTATGGCTAGCTTTAGTTCAACCCACTCCTATAATCCAGTGATCCTGGAATGCACCTGCTAGTGATGATAGAACATTGTCCTCATTGCCCCTCATATATAGAAAGTTTGTATTAAAAAATATGTAGATACTAAACTTGACTTAAATGTTTGGGTAATTGGTGGTGATGTTATGTCAGGGGTGTGGACATTTTAAAAAAAAACTACTTATCCAGGGACTAAATCTGGGGCCCCAATCTACTAATCTACTAATCTACTAATCTACTTGGGCGGCACAGTGGCTTAGTGGTTAGCACTTCCGCCTGGCAGTACTCGGGTCGTTGGTTCGAATCCCAACCACGGCACCACCTGCCTGGAGTTTGCATGTTTTCCCTGTGCCTGTGTGGGTTTCCTCCCACACACCAAAGACATGCAGGTAGGTTAATTGGATCCTGTCTAACTTGGCCCTTTTCTGTGTATGTATGAATGTAAGTTAGGGACCTTAGATTGTACACTCCTTGAGGGTTAGGGACTGATGTGAATGCACAATATATATGTAAAGCGCTGCGTAAAATTGACAGCGCTATATAAGTATCTGAAATAAATAAATAAATACTTGTCCTTCATGACAATCTACTTATTCTGATAAAAAAAAAAATTTAACCAAAATTGTATTTAAATCGGAAGTGATTTTAGGAATGTCGGGGGGCTTTTAAAAAGTCGCTTTATGACGACTTAAACGTGTAATATTTTTACCATTGTGCTGTTTATCTCCTCCTCCCTCCCTGCCTTTATCCCTTTCATCGCCAAACCCAATTTTGCTTTTTTTTTTTTTTCACACGTTTAACCCCTTCCTGCCGGTGCCTTCCGGCCCTTTAAGAGTTTCAGAAGCCGGAAGGCGTAACGGGCGGGGTTTAGGGATCATGTAACCGCCGTGACGCGTCATCACGGCGATCACATGATCGGGAAAGGTCCCGATCGAAAGAGTAGACCGGGACCTTTCGTGAGTACCGGACATGTGTGCTGGGAGCGCGCAGGGTGCACGCTCTCAGCACATATGTTTTTTGTTAATTGCACGCAAATGTGCGGCCGCTCGTCGTCTAGACCCAAACTCCGGGAGGCCGCACATTTGTGTGCAGCCGGCGTGAAGAAGTTAAAAAATCATTTTATGCCTGAAGATTACATAAAACTCCCAAACATTATATATTTTCTGAAAGCAGAGACTCTAGAGAATAAATTAATGGTAGTTCCAATTTTTTATGGCGCATAATTTTACTGCAAAATTTTAGTAAGAAATACAAGTAAGTTAATTTTAGGGTACAAAAAAGCAAGAAATTGCCATATCTTTTTGTAAAATATAAAAGATGAGGTTGCAGCGAGAAAATAGACATCCAACTTGTAAAACCTTAAATTTGTGTGCGCTTGTGAAATGGTGACGAACGCCAGTACCCTATATTTTCTATAGGTCGACACTTTTAAAGCTCCTTATAGGTCACCAGTTTAGTGTTACGGAGGAGGTCTGGTGCTAGAGTTATTGCTCTCATTCTGGCGTGCACAACAATATGTGACATGTGTATCACAATCGATGGTTTCATGCGTAGGCGCCCCAGCATGTGCTTTTACGTTTGTACTTGCGTATATGTGGGGGGCCTCAATTTTTTTTGGGGGGGATGGTATGTGCTTGGGTGTAACTTTCATTTTTTACAAAAAAAACCAAAACTTTTTCTTTCACTTTTCTTTTTTATCACAGAGGGGACAAAGTCTCCTATGTGATGCTTTTTGGTGACAGGTTCTCTTTGAGACATCCAAGGTCTAAAGGATCCTGCATGTCTCCCCTCTGCTCCACTGAATGTAATGTGGTGCACATCTGCACCATATTACATTCATTACCGGGGATTGTTTTGCAATCTCTCAACGGGGACACGGAAGTGACATCGTAATGTCACTTCCAGGTCAGCACAAGAAGGGGAGGGGAGCGGACCTGTCCACTGCTTTCCCTTCCCTCTAGTCGATGGCGTGCCGGGCCCGCAGATGGGCAAGCGGAGCCTGGGAAACCTCTCACCTGGGGCGTGGAGAGGCTGGCACTGTGTGAAAGCAATCGGCAGCAGCGCTACCGCCGATTGCTTCACCTGAAAGTTGAGCCCTGCTGCTTGCAAGCAGCAGGGCTAAAGGAAGAGAAAAACTACCTGCCCGGCGCCCAGAACTACATGTCCCGGGCATCAGGCAATAGGAATCAAACATCCCTGTATGTTACACAACACTTCATGAAGTACACTCCCTACCTACCTAGTTGAGCTGAATTAATTTTAAGGGGAATACAAAAAAATTTTGAATCAGGTCAACTGAGACTTTTTTTTGCTTTAGCACAGTTGCTGTGTTTACTGTATAAGATTTGTAGCTCAGTGAATGCTTTCACTTGTTGCCTGGAACTGCTCTGTTAAATGGTACTTAATGCTGGAAATCCCTTTAAGATGGATTTACCTTGCATATTTTATTCACCTAGTGAGTTTATTTTTATCCAACAGTTTATACAACCCTGGACCTTGGAGCCGGAGCTCATGAATACATTTAATCCCACTACACCCTCTTTAAACATCTCAATGTGCCATTCTAGAATATATCATAGAATAATACAGCTGTATGAATAATAACTACGTGACACACTTTAAAAAAATACAGTCTTTCTTTCTGGCAAATAATGTGTATGTTGCAGAAGAAAAGAACAAGATTGCATATGGAATTCTTCATATATCATTTGGCTGGGTTTCTTCTGGAGATTGTTTCATAGAAATGCAAATTAATGACAGTTTTGCTGGTAACCTGTGCGCACAAGTTGCAAAGTCCCAATAAAAGGAACATAAGTAAATGACTGACAGCAGAGGCTTTCATTCAAACAATGAGTAGGTAAAGGACCTCATACACAGCATAAACCTTCAAAATGCACCATAGAAATCTCATGTAAATATTTACAGCTAATAAAATGAGCCAACAAAAGGCATACAACTGCCTGAAATAACAAGCCTGCCTTCGTCTAGCTGCCACACTGCTCCCAGAGCCTTTTTATTTTAGGCCTGCTGATTGAAAGATCAGTGTGTGTTTTGTATCAACAAGCTGACACTCCCAGCCGTTTAGGGAAAAAAAAAATCTGTATTATACATGAATCTCAATAAGCATTTCACGAGAATGTTGCTAGAGAGCTGGAACATTTAAGTATGATATTGAATTAACTTGGTGTGAAATAATTGAGGTGTTTTTGAGGATTAGCAGGGTTCTTTTGGTTGTAAATAAAATGAAATGCGATATAGATATTTTATTATTCATTTGTAGTGTGCATAGAGGCATTCATGAGGCATAAGTTGAATCATCTTGATCCATTATATTATCCCATGGACCTATAACCTGCACTTTCACACATTCTCTATACAACAATAAAGCAAAGCTTTGTATCCCTTCAAGACTTGGTTACAATTGTGGTCGGTGGGTTTTAAAAATATGTGCCTGATCCATAAAGGCAGCAGATGTGGGTGCACATATGCTTCAGCTGCAATGCTTTGCAAAACGTATCCCCAATGCAGTACCGACCCGCTGAACTTAACCCATTCAAACGAATAGAGGTGCCCCACAACCGCATGCACCGCACGCTATTGGGGTGTGCTTGTGTGGAGTTCAAGGAATAACGCCATATAACACAATATAATGCCTCCTCACTGCCTGTCAAATGCCCTCTGGATAGTGATCCAAAATCAGAACGTGTTTCAGAGGGCACTGCAATTGTAGGCAAGGCCTAAAGTGGAACTAAACCCAGTCTCTAAAATCTTTTAGTTATTACAGATGCATGTTTCATGGAAAAAATAAGCATGCTTAAAACAGCAGATTTTAAAGGTGCCACTATGTTTCCATGCTTGGGGAGTGACACTCATTTTAGGACACAGATGGAAACCATCTATGCTCTGTGGCATGGGGCATTTACTAAAATGGTGCATGCTCACTTTTATGTGCATTGGCAGCCCATTCCAAATGAACACATTACCTCAATGAAACATACATTCAGCACAAAGAATATCACAAGCTAACAACACTCATGTGTGAAAGGGTCTTACGGGCATGGTGAAGTGAAACGCGTCAACCATGCTTCCTTTGCAAGTATATTTTTGTCTGAATCTCCATTGTAAAATTAAGAAGCTGAAGTTTTCGTTACTCAAGTGTGCAGTCATTCACTCGCTTTCTTTCCAATGATTACGGTACAAACTGGACCTGCAAACTATTTGATTGTGGAGCAATATAGTGGTGGACTGACCAGGAGTGATGCAGTTCTCTTTCAGCCTTAAGGGCCTTGATTGTGATCAGCATGTTGTGAAATAAAGATGTTTAAAGAGGGCAGGGAGATGTCCATGATGATGCAAGAAGTGGGCAGCTAAAAATGCAAAGGACAGATGCAAATGTAGACAAAGGTTAGGGAATCTGTTTGGAGGAAAAGAGAAACTGAGCTGACAAGTAAATTTTCTACCACAACATACTCCTGCACATGATGAAGTGTGCGCAAGTTCCTGGCCCAGAAAACTGTTTCGAAACTTGACCAACCACCTTATTCTCCTGACTTTTCGTTCTTTGCAAAAATCAAAAAAATGTCTTGAAAGGACACAGAATTGATTACATTCTGGAAATCCAGCATGCCACAACAAAGATACTGTGCAGCGTTCAAGAAAACAAATTCCAGGATGGTTTCCAGCAGTTACACAGCCGTCTAGAAAAGTGTGTTGCTTCACAAGGGGATTACTTTGAAGGTGACAACAGCCGCTGGTGTATAGGTAAGTAAACTTTCTTTTTTACTGTCCGTTTCGGGAAATAAATGGTAGATTTGTAATATACACTGTACTACATAAGGAAAACCAGATTAGATCATTATATATACATGATATGATTAACAAGGCTATACAGCAATGGCATCCTGCTCATCTTGATTCACTGCAAGTCTGTTGATCAGTTTAGATTTATAAATGACATCCAAGAATCTGACCTAGACTGGGCTGTAGAACTAGAAGACGTGCCACTTATGGATCCCACTTGGAAATTACACATTTTTGGATTATTGAAGATTGTAGAACTAATTGTGTGGTTTAGGTGTTCTTTTGAGTTAAAGTTCTGTGATTGAATAAAGTATATTTAAAGCATATAATATAGTCTATCTATCTATCTATCTATCTATCTATCTATCTATCTATTGAATTTAACTTGGTTAGAAGTGTTACTAAAGCACTCTTCCTGGATCCCTGCACTGTTGCCATGCATTGATCTATATATCACAAGTATCCTGCAAGAATAATCAACAAACTAACCATCACCGAATGACATAATAAACAAGGATTTTTTTTTTTTAATAGATCCATACTATCTTTCTTTAAGGTGCCCCCAGGCAGGTCAGTACTTCTCTGTTTCTACATTTTCGATAGTCCAGAAAGCATGCATGTGCCTGAATGGCATGCTCAGAGGGGTGGTGGGGGGATATGTGCTGTATTTTACTTTCCTCCTCCCTATCCATGTTTTATTCCTATTGTAAACTGCCATTATCCCAATATAACTCCCAGACTTATGCATTTGCTGAACACACAGCACAAAGCTATGCTTTAACCCATGGCTTTCAGTAGCTTACAATAGGCAGGTGCATACAGGCTTTGGAGGAGAGATGGCTGTGAAGGATTGTGGCCACTGAATGCTCTGACAAAAGTGTGGTGTCCGATGGGAACATACATGTTTGCAGTTATGGGGACACCCGTGGTGCATCGTTTTTAACAAGGTCTGTAGGAGTGTAGTTCCTCAAGCCTGTACTATGTTACTTCCTCTCTCTCCCCAGCTCTGTCTCTACTTCTTGTATTACATTCGAACATCTTCGCATTTACCTGTTTTAGTATCCAGCTTTCTGTATGTGGGAAACAGCCAGGAGGATGTTCCGGCATGAGAAGCAGGTGTGTTCCAGGAGCACCAGAATACTGACAAAAGAGAGTGATGTGGACTAGTGCGCTATAGCAGTGGATGAAAAACTGAAGCTCTAAGCAGAGGCATATTTACCACAAGGCAAGCAAGGCATTTGCCTAGGGCGGTATTTTTCAGGGGGGCATCATTTTTCATGGGGGGCAGCACCACACCCCAAAAGAAGGGATGGAAGAAGGGACACATGTAGCATGGGGATCAGGTGGAATCTGAGAGAGGCTGTAGGCTGCTTGATGGTGTATGCAGAGCCTAACTCTTGTTCCCGGGTATTTCTGGAGCTGTGAAGGTGAGTGTCTTCTCTCTCGCTGGGGTGGGGGGAGGTTGCCACTGTATGAAGGGTGGTGGTAGTGAAGGCTCTCTCGGGTGGGGGGGGGAGCTGGGATGTTGTTAGTCAATGTCAGGCTCTCTTCGTGGGGGAGGGGGGTGTTGGTCAGTGTCAGGGTCTCTCCGTGGAGGGGCAACATTTTTGTGTTGCCTAGGGCAACACGAAACCTAAATACACCACTGGATCTAAGTACTTAACGTTGCGCTCCTGTGCTTAAGGCATATATATACAGTATATAAAGCTTCGTTTCTAACTCTTTAGCTTCATATAAAATCAGAAGGAAAGCTATTTTTGGTCTGGTGATGCAACAAATGTCCCCATTGGAAGATTTTCCCTTTATTCATGGTGACAACTCAAAATTTTTGATTTTCCCACACATTCAGTTTTGTTGATGATTACTAGGACAAATATAGTGCGATAAGCAAGATACACTTGACAAGGTTGACAAAGTGGCTAGTTGCTCACTCTTCCCCACACTATCCTGAAATTAACTTTTGGCTGGATGTACACTTTATTTTTCAGTTTTGACTGAAATGTGCTTTTTAGGTTATCAATTCAATTATTTTCCCTTTAAAGTTAATTATAAAGTTAATTATAGAGATCTGGCATTAAATGTGCACCTTTGGCAAATGATACCATGTGTTTTGTTCTCTTCCTTTATTCCATCTTGAACACTTTGATGGCATGAATGCATTGTACGAAATGATCAGGCAAGTTCATATTTACACCCAGAGTGATAATCAGGGCTGGGTCAGTAGGATAAATATGTGTTAATTAGAGAGGGTTAACATTTGTGACCTGTTGGCAACCCTCCTGGACAGATCTTCAGAATCAGCAGGCAAAATCAGATTCTCCGCAGGAGTCCACGCTAAGAGCTCTGGAGAATCTCTGTATTTTTTGCAAGATAGCTGAATAATGTGATGCTCTTTGGCAAGGTGTAGCATACAGTAAGTGAACTACCAAACACAATAATTGTTTAAACTAAGAATTATGTGTCTGAGGTAATGCTACATTAACAAAGCTGTGAACGAACTAGATATGTTAAAACAGCTATGCAATTAGGAGAAAGATATTGTGGTAGGCATTTATTAAAAATAAAAGTGTTTTGTGAAACTGTTTGGCTTTATAAACAAAAATGTTGTCTGCCATACCTCTTATACAACAGCTGCATTTAGAAATAGATTTCTGGAATGGCCGTAAGCCAAGTTCAGAAGACCAAGGCTTATGATGGAAGAGATGCAAACGTGCCCTTGGCACAAAAACAACCACAAAACCCCACAAACATCATTAAAAATCACCAGCCTACACCAAGAAATGGTTTTGCCCAGTATAGCACTTTAATCCAGGCAGACAGATTTATACACAGTTAAAACATATATATGTTCAGCATGCCAAATGATTTGTAATTCATTGCAGGCAGATTTGCAATCCAGGTATCCTTGTCAGACAGCTCAGCCAGGACCTCATGCAGAAACACAGCTTAAGCTATCCATACATGAGTCAGTTTTTTCTGTTCAATCAGAAACTGATCCAGTTCCCCCATGTGTCCCCCATCCTCAGTGTGTATGTGGGAGTCCTCCGGCTGAGTCCTACACAGATGAGTGCTGTGGTCTTTAGCCTGCAGCACTAACTGAGCAAAAAAATACCAACAGTGTGGTGGAAAAGAAGTTGATCAGTAGTTCACCTCTGTTCAACCACAGTGGCCACACATTGATCGAAATTTGGCCAGTTCCTGTTGATCTGGTGGAATTTCCATTTATATATGGCCAGCTTTTGTCGAGAACACCCATGAGCCTTCCGATTAGACAATAAAGGAGCAGTTGTACACTGATGAGGTCCCCCTCTTCTCATTCATCCCTCTCCCCCCCCATAGAGATTATTACTCAGCACAGCAGGAGGTCAGCAGAGCCTGATTAGCTCCTAGAGCTAAACCTTCCTCTCCCAGTCTGAGTTCTGTTGTGTAGTTTAGGAGATTAAAAGAGATTGATATCTAGAAAAATTAACTATTTATAGAACTTGTATGTAAAAATAAACATAAAATTACATTTTTTTTTTAAATCATACTAACCTAGGTAGATGCAGCATTGGTCTGATGCTGCATGTGTTCGGCTCTAAGTATGAGAACTCAGCGATCACATGACCACTAATCACTGAGTTCTCACAGCTGCTCTGAGCAGAAAGCGGGACTGTCAGTCACCGCTCCCTGCTCAGCCCCCCCAGAGCTCAGTGGAGCGCTGGGCTGTGGAGGGGGAGGGAGCGGCTGGCTCATACTCTGAGCGGCTCACTGAGAGACTGAGCCAGGTGCCACTCCGGACTCTGGGGTGGATCCTGACTTTGAAGTTGGGATCTTTCCCCAGCCTGCTGTCAGCTAAAAACAGGTCAAAGGAGTGCAGAACAAACTGATCCACAGGAAAAGTACAGCCAAAAGAGTTTTGGCTGAACTTCTCCATTAACTTTTTTTATACATCTGACTACAGAGGGGTAGAGGTTATTCAAAAGCATATCCATTATACAGTATATTCTTTGATGTTTGTCGGATATTATTAATATGTTGCTGATGATTTCAGTTATTTCCTCTAAGCTCTGATTCACAGCACAGCTTCACAATGTGCAACAACCAAAACCCCATGCTTCTAAATGGTTCTGTAGTGCTCAGGTGCCTGTAACTCAATGCTTGAAGCCCAAAATGGTACTTTTGAAGTGGAATGGGGTATTTTTGGCTGCACAGACATCATAAGAGCACCTGAAAACTACCCAAGAGCACCTGGAAGGGACATTCTTTCAAGCATAAACAACCATCCCTTCCTCCTAGTAACTAGCTTTCCATTGGCTAAAACATGAATGCTTAAGTCTGAATCCACCTGAAAAACCTGCACTAAAACGTACATAAAATGCTCTTTGTGAATGAAGTGCAATTGCACTTCACATATGATTTAGAAAAAATTCAGTTGTTTCTCAGGCTCCTCTCCCAGTTGACCGCCAATGTTTACCAACATTAGCCCACTTCAACTGCAGCCTCTGTCTAGTTTCATCGCCAATAGCCTGCAATGCCCATGGTGCATTTCTTCACTTCTCCCCCATTCCCTCCCATGGGAGGGATATCTACATGTGAATGTAATAGATGTCAACGTTACCGGCAGTTTATTTCCCCTCTCCTTTCTTTGCTCACCTGTGCAGAAGCAATGAGGCTAGCTTGGGATGTGATGGTATAGGGATGGTATACTGCAGGGGATCTGAACAACCTGGAACGTGTGTGCACATGGGTCATATACCACAGACTGTTGATTTTCTTTAAGTCCTCTTAAGCTATTGCCTTATGCTGCAGGATCTATTGCAGATCGGGCCAACACACACCCAAAACAGTGACATATTGTTTGCAAGAGTGCATGGGAGATGTAATATAGGTGTAGGGGCAATACTATATTTAAATCACTGCAAACCATATGTGTGCACATAGCTGTAAATAAGTCCTTGAAACCCATTTCCAGGAAAAGGAAAAATGCCCCCTTGCAGCAGGGCTCCCCAGCCCTGCAAGGGTTAAATTCTCATTTAAAACTAGGAGATCACAGAAATCAGTTTTACACACCCAATCCTCTGCCTACCAGGCAGTTAGAATTCTCATCTTTTCTATGCTCTGGTAGCGGACTGTCCTTTGGCTATGGGCTCTGCTTTGAGTTTGATGATGTCAGAGGAATTTGCGACCTCTGGAGCATAGTGGCTGCAGCAGCAAGGGAATTGGGTAAGTAAAAGTGCCTCTTTGCAGTCCCCTAGACCTAAACAAACCCTTACAATGTGGGGGTAGGATGGCTGCAAGGAAGAATATTTCCTTTCCCTGGAGCGTAGCTTTAAATTCCTCTTGGAACATTGGCATCTGCATAGCAACTTCTGTGAACTGTAGTGGCACTGTCAAGTAGATGCTTGTGAAGAATAGGATAAGTATATTATAGTGCCCATTAAGGGAGCTTTACTTCATACCGGAAGTACCTGAACATGGCTTCACTTTAAGCATTGCTAGCTTTACTTCGGTAGTACGCGCATAAAGCTTGAATAATAGGGATTTTGAAGTGACAGTTTGTGTGACAATCTGACAAGTGTAGAGCAGTTTACAGACGTCTTCCAGCAGGTAAGATTTCTGTTTAGCTATAAGAGTACACATCAGCCAAAAAGTGAAAAATAAATTCCCTGGAAAACCTCTAAAAAAAGTACTCATTCACAGGAATAAATATTTTCTCCATACAGACAATTTATATGTGTGTGCATGTATGTGATAAATCATGTGTCATAGTTGTCAATGGGTTGATTTACTAAAATTGGAAAGTACAAAATCTGGTGCAGCTCTGTATAGAATCCAATCAGCTTCCAGGTTTTTTTTCATAGCTTAAAAAGCAGAGCTCCATTAAATGTATTTTTTGTTCTCTCATGCAGTGGGGCTGTGCCCACAATGCATGGGTAACTGCTCGTTTTGTCCAGGACCACACAGAAAGAATATACATATCTGATCCTTTGAACCTCCAGAAAACAGTTCTACCCCACACCCATATAAAAAAATGGCCACTGCCCCCGTGTATAATTGGCCTTCACAGCAAGGAACACCTGGAAAAGCGACAAATGTCAAACAAGACAGAAAAAAGTTTCCAGCTCAACTTGCCAGCCAGCTTGCAAACAAGCCAAATTAACCTAACAGTATGTGTTAAAAACAGGGGTTTAGTTAGCACACACTTGCAAACACATACGTAAGCTACAAAGCCTCATCATGTGCTTGTCCTGAATTCTTCTTTAATTGAACAAGCTTAAGTTAGAAGCCGACTGGCTACCATGCACAGCTGCACCAGATTCTGAGTGCTCCAGTTTTAGTAAATCTGCCCCCAAAAAGGAGCCCATCCATTTGTGGTACAACTGCAAAGGCGATATGTGGGTTTCATAAAATTGGCAACTGGTCGCACACACAACTCACCAAGACCAACATAAAACCAGTAATGTAAGGCCTGAGGGACCTCTCCTATGGGTGGAGAGCACAGCTGAAGCCATCTTGCATTGCTGATTTTGTTTTGGTCACAGTGAGTCAGCATTCTGTGTGCCACCAGTTGCCATTTTTCTGCATATTGTAGCCTGACAAGCTGTTTTATATGATCTGCACCACTTCATTACATGTCATGTTGACTGATATCAGTTATAGGAGCATTAGAGCAGTATTTTTTCTTTTTTGGTCTAGATGTGGATTATATAGTTACTAACAGTAACATTGATAACAAGGTTGGCAAAAATACCCGTTTAATATAGTAAACCTGATGTAGAGGCTTGAGCAGGCATGAGCACAACCCTGACATCTACAGCAGACAAGTCCACAATTCACAAAAGTAAAAAAAAAATGGATGCCATGGTGTTCATCGTGATGATGTCATTGCATTGCATCAGTGATTATATCATTCACTTCATATCTTTTGATTTATGCAACATGTTCTTGGATTCCTCTTGTATAGTAATCATTAACAGGGTAAATGTTAAATTAAAAGTAGGGAAATAAAGTAAAGATCAGAAGGTGCTATAATTAAATTACATTTAAAAATAACCTTCTTAGGTCTTAAATAAAAAATTGCTTGACACCATCTATTAAAACTGCACAGTTGACATACCTTCTATTAATTAAATCTTCCATTTATTTATTAAATAATAACAAATTCTACACTCATTTAGTCATCTCTTCCTATGGGCTCTGAGGTCTACTTTGCAGTAGAGATGCTGACTGGGACAAACAATTAAAAATGTGTGAACAGGACTTCATTAAAATAAAACTGCAGAAAAAACTTCATTACTGGTGCTTGCTATAAAACTAATTAGCTAAATAATTTGGGGATTGAATACCAGAATTGAACAATATTAAGTCCTCCATGGAGTGGTGTTAAACAATTAGGGGGAAAAAATATCAGTGGAAGCGCTAACAACTTTTTAGTAGAGAAAGTGTTGAATTAGCAGTTCGTTTTAACACTTTGTGAAAGATCAACGTGTTACTTTATCACCTCAGTGAGACATGGCTAAGGTTATTTTCAATAATATATGTAAGGGTCATATATGCTTTATTTAAGTGGGCAGATTTGCATATATAACCAATATATAAATATATTAGCTGCTCAAAGTTGTTATATTGTCAAGTAAAGTGTCATTTGGATACATAAATGATAGAAGTTGTCAACTTGCACCATACTAACAACATATGCTTGGTGTTATGTATCTTTTTGTCATTGCTGTGGGCTCTCTGCCCTGGGATGGAATGAAATAGAAACAATGAAACCATTTCCTTCATTGGGAAGCCTAATTGAACTTTAACATCGGTTAAATACATTCAATGTGAACTAAACACAAGGTTTGCAGAGAATTACAATTTATTTGTGATGAAGAGCAGCCCCAACTAAAATGAGAGCCTGTGTGGACAGGTTTTGTTTACGTCTGAAATTAATTCATAAGTGTCCCAAACCAATGTCAGAACAAGTTATATCATCACAAGCTGAAAGCCTGTCGACAAAGGCTCTTAATTAGGATGTTTACATGATGTAGAGAAGACCACTACTATCTGTGTGTAAGCAGCGGTCTCTCTGCAGTGGTCTGGCATGTCTCAAGTCCGAGCTAGAGCTCTGAAATCATTAGAGAATATGAAACTTGCTGTCGCACTGCAGTAGGGCTGCAGTACCCCAGTGAACCTTGCTGACTAATGTGGCACTGTGTTACAAAAAAAAAAAGAACACACACCTTTTTCAGTGCATGAGAGCTGATTCACACATGTGCGGTGTGGATTGAAGCTCAGGTTTCACAGCTAATTTATACAGTAGTTGTTCACAGGTTCATGTCAGGGTTATGTCAGGTTCAGGACAAAATTAGCTCAGGATCCTATCATGTTCACACACATGTGGTTTAGATACGGTTTCCATAGAAGTCAATAGCCTGTAATCCACACCTGAACCGGACTGCACTGCTCAGAAATCGGACATGACTCTTTATAAAACCGAATTGAATCTGCACCGCTAGTGCACCAGACATATGTGAACAGGCACCATAGAAAGCAATGTTTTTTCCCATGTCATGCAGATTGAATGCAGTGAACTCACATGAGCCTGGCTTCAGTGGAAAGATGGGGTGAATGTTTCTGTGTGCATGAATTAGATCATTGAGGAGAAACAGCTTTTCTTGCACAAATGTCAGAAATGTTAGCATTTTTGGAGCAGGGGGCAGGCTGATGTAATCCGCAGCTGCTTTACAGCAAAAGTAAACTTTTAAGGCTAGGTTCATCCAAGTGTAGCTGATATTTGATCAGAATTATGTAGTTGTGTTTGGTTGTGTTTTTGACATGTTTTTGATACTACTGCAGTTTTTGGTAGGGGAAGGAGACTGGATGCAAAAACACGTAAAAAAAGCATGTAAGCGTGTTCGTAGTGCATTACCATCGAAGCTTGTGGAGTCAAAATTGCGCTGCAAGTGCACCAAAGTAGCATGGGACCCTTTTCCAAATATGTGCCAGGCTGTGCTGCATTGATGTGAACCATAGAGAATAATGTGATTTCCATTGCCATGTGATCCTGTGCAACTCAAGTTGCATCTGACATTGCACACTCTATCTGTTGGGAGAGGCTGTTATTGGGCATTCTGTAAGGTCTCCCCGGACCACACTTCGTTTGCCCCCTGGACTTGATGTTGTGTCCACACCATGGTGGGGTACAAGTTTATTATCCACAATCAAATATTTCTAAAGGCTTAGAAGGTCCTGATGAAGTGAGGAGTTCCACGAAAAGCGTAGACTGTCCACTTTACTGTGATTGTCTTCTGTTACGTCTACTCCATTATGTTTTAAACTCTATTTTGTATATGCCTATCAGCAATTTTAGGAATTATCTTTTGTAATGAAAATTGTTGAACTGTAAATGTATCCTAACTTTCCCCTTTTGCATCCACTCCCAAAAGCATAATTTAAGTCCTGCTTACTCATTTTACTTTTGTTTACTATGGGATGATGCCCCGGTGAGTGTAAGTATGTGATGATGTTTACATGATGCTCCATTATTAGCTATTTGGTTTTATATACATGCATCTAACACTTCATGTCCCCCATACTGACAATGCTGCTGGCCATGGGGGGGATTTACTAAAACTGGATAACTCAGAATCTGCGCATGGTTGCCAATCAGCATCTAACTTCAGATTGTTCAGTTAAGCTTGGAAAATAAAACCTGGAAGCTGATTGGTTTCTATGCAGAGCTGTACTAGATTCTGTACTGCCCAGTTTTAGTAAATCTCACCCCAAAGTTGCCCCTGTGCTTTTTCATCCAGAGTGAGGGTATTCTAATACACAAGATGTGTTACTGCCCAGATCACCAGGTGAAAACATAGGGAGGAAAATGATCTAATGAATGGTAAGCTGTATTATATTACATTTTTGGTTTTGAGTTTTAGCCTGGGTTCTCACTTGTGCGTTGCAGCATACCGCACGTGATTCGCTCAGGAACCGCACTGCATTCCTGTGCAAATCACATGCAAATTCTGTGCGGTGCGATTTGAGCCATACATTTTGTATGGCTCAAATCGCACCACATTCACACCAAAAAGGTACAAGGCCCTTTTTTTGGTCCTCATTAGAATCGGTACGCATTCGTGTTCAGAGCCATGCGATCCGCTTCTGCACATCGCACCACGTTTTGCTAACTGATTTCGGGATGTCGTTACCTTAAAATACACACCCACAATGGTTCATTTGAACGGAGTGCGATTATGATGTGGTGCGGAAATCGCACAGAAACCGCTGCAAATTTCACACCGCATCAGTGTGAACCCAGGCTTAGTCCACTTTAGGGGCAGGAAGTAGCCCACCAGCAGGTAGACACAGCAGGAACTTAGCACAGCACAAGGACAGCTGAAGACCCCACATCAAATCCAGAAAGGTCAATAAAAATCAGCAGCTACTCCAATCAATGTAAAACTAGCTTTATAAAATAAGGTACACATGGAAGAGTTAGTCCTGAAGAAGTGGTATCCTAATTCATCACTGTCAGGAAAGGAGCTGGCCCAGCAGTATGGTTCACCTGACCATGTGATGACCAGAAGATGCATACAGTAATGTTTATGTGTATGTGCTCGGGTAAGAACATGGACAAATCATTTTGTAACATGCAATGCCATCTCACCTCTATGTCAACTCTTACTCTTTGCAGAATAAACCCTCACTGGGACAGCCGTTTTCCTGTGATCGCAGCCAAACAAAACCTTTCCGTAACTCAGGCCAATTAAACTTAAAATATACCGCTTACATTTTTCAGATTTCATCCCTGCATCTTAGAGAGATCCGTCTGAGCGATTATATTACTTCTAATAATTACATTTACAGACAAGTGAAAATGGAAAATAAAATGCATTTTTACTTAGTAAATAACATTTCCATGCGTCCCACAGCCTAGCCACATTACATTTACAGACTGGCAGAGCTATGATTAAATGCTTTCATAATGCATGCCGGCAGCACACCTTACAATATGCAGTATTTGTGGCATGAAAAGTGTTCTATTTCCTCCCTACATCCCAATCCCCTGGCACAGAAATAGCTTTAATCTTGCTGTCCCACTTCGCCCCAATTTGTACTGTCTGGGCAGGTTTTTATTAGCGGTCATAAAGGGACTCTATAGGGGGTGCCCTGGGAAAATAATTCATTACCTTACAAAGAAAAAAAATACACTTGTGAATAGACTGGGTGTTCTTAATGAATCCACAAAGAAAAGAAAATAAAAAATAAAAAAAAAGAATTGCCAGAAATAACTAAGTGAAAACAAGTAAGCTGTACATAGCTTTTAAATGTGCAATGCTTATAACAAGCAAAAATCAATCAAATCTCTCTCTGGAACAATCCCTGTTTTCTTACAATAATTTACAGACCCACTAGAGCTGAACAGACATCAAATACTAAACTAAGAGAAACCAAGTAACTAATTAAAGTCTGATTTTCTACTACAAGAACAAAATTTGTCTTTACTTAACACCTTCAGTTCTTTAAGAGTCCGGCCGCTGGGCCAGCAGGTCAATACAAGTCAAGGCACTCTGGAGAGCAAGCGGCATTGACAATCGATACTCCTAGGTCAAGGCCTTGTGGTAAAGAAACAGCATGACAGACGTACACAAACATAAGAACATTTTGTCATAACAATAAAAACGCTTCATACTGGATGGACTATCATAAGGCCATATGCTTGCCTGCCTATTAGCGCACTAGCAATGTTCGACCAGTGAGGACAAAAGTTTTCCAAAACAGTATTTTTTGTAATATTTAATCATAGACATATGACCGTATCACCTCTGAGAGAGTGTACTTGTCTCTATAGTACTTATAAAGGAATTATCAAGCCATTTCTACAGATTAAAAGCTAGACATACACAGAGTATCATGACCAACACTACAGATAAGGTATCAGGTATTTTGGATGACAAAATGAGGCTGAATTTTGAAATTATATATTTTTTTTTATTTTTTTTAGCTGCAACTGTTCAAACTGTTCATCAACACCATCACCACCTCATTGTAAATCATTATTCCCACTATTAATTCACATTAAAAAGCCAGCACCAGAGATGTTCGATATCAGAACCTTTCTCTCAGTAGAGAAGATTTGCATGGTTGTTCAAGCTGAATGTCCATATTTATGTGTCCCCGTACCAGAGAAAACACATCATATCTGCACGTCTGAGCACCCACTAACACAGTATATATGTAGCAAGCCTTACTTATACAATATAGACTAGGCTGCCTGCAGTGCTGAACAGTCATTGTTTAGTACAGCTCCTCACCAACAATGCAAGTCAATCAAAAAGCCAATAAAAGAAAAAGCAAGGACATTTGTAAACGTAGCTGAAATGTTGGAAAGTTTACATTAAAAAATACTCCTTTCAGATAAGCATTACTATATTAACTCAATAAGCTGTTGAAAAACACATTAGTTTTCCCATTTACATCCCCAGTTAGGGAATCTGTAAAATACTAAATGTGTGCTGCATGCATATAACCCTAACTGGTTCAGCTCACCAATCAATCATGTTACAATCTGACAAAGTGGAACTTTAGTTATAAAATGAAGTCCTACTAGATCGCTTCAGGCTAGCTTTTTTCAGGTATAGCTATGTAAAACATTAAAGTGGTTCTAAAGGCTCAAGGTCTTTTACCTTCATGCATTCTATGCATGTAAAAAAGCCTTTTCTGTCCCCCAGCACCCCCTAATACTCACCAAAGCCCCCTCTCGATCCAGCGATGTGCACTGGAGTCTCGGCTATCCTGGGACTTCCTCTTCTCATTGGCTGAGACCGAAGCGGGAGCCATTGGCTCCCACTGCTGTCAATCCCAGGCAGTGAGCCAAGGAGAAGAGATAGGGGGTTGGGCCAAGCCACGGCTCCATGTGTGAATGCGTACATGGAGCAGTGGGTGCCCCCATAGCAAGCTGCTTGCTGTGGGAGCACCTGACAGATAGGAGGAGCCAGGAGAGGCTGCTGGGGACCCGAGAAGAGGAGGATCGGGGCTGCTCTGTGCAAAACACACAGCAGGTAAGTATAGACATGGTTGTTATTTTAAAAAAAAAGTTAGAAACACTTTAAAAATTAGTGCCTATACCAGGGGTGTCAAACTGGTGACCCGCCAGCTGTTGCATCATGCCTCTGCCTCTGGAAGTCATGCTTAAAACTGTCAATCTTGCAATGCCTTATGGGACTTGTAGTTTGGCAACAACTGGAGGGCCGCCAGTTTGACACCTGTTGCCTACACTGTTTAAAATCCAGTAATACACTGTCTCCCTCTGCTCAGTTGCTCTCTATTTTTCAGCACTATGCTTAAAATGTGGAGGCCGATCTGCTGACAGCCAAAAGATTTACTGCTGCTCAGGGGCTCTGGGTTGGAACATAATGACAGCCTCCAGCAAGAAGAAACAGGAACCAGGCTGGAGGCAATTTACAGCACACACTAATTTTGATAGCATAATAATTAAAGTGAAATGTATGTTCCTTGCTAAAGAATATTAATTTTTATCAAGCTGTTATGGGTAAAGTTCCACTTTAAATCTGCTTAAATCTAGTTAGGGTTGCCACCTCATCCCTTTAAAACCGAACACATATTATTTACACAGGTTCTGTGGCTGATTAAGGTGGTAATTAAACTTCCTTAACCACATTACAACCGCGCTATAGCCGAATGATGGCTACAGTGTTGTCCAGTTCTGGGAGGGCGTCATATGACATCCTCCCAGAACGCGCCCTCCTAAGAACGCACCGGGCGATCTCCGTGATTGCTGTGTCCTATGGACACAGTTGATCACATGATGTGGTAAAAGGCCAACCACTGCGGCCTTTTACCACGTGATCAGCTGTGTCCAATGACACAGCAGATCACCAGGTAAATACAGTTGCTGGTCATCGGCTTCACGTTCCTCATGCTGTCACAGTGTGAGGAAAGTACTGCCGATAACCGGCAGCTGTCAGAGAACAGATCGGCACTGAGCATCAGTGCCCTGATGATCAGTGCCCAGCAGTGCTGCCCACCAGTGACCAGCAGTGCCACCCATCAGTGCCCCCCACCTGTTCCCATCAGTACCAAACAGTGCCACCCACCTGTGCCCGGCAGTGCCTCCCACCAGTGCCCGTTAGTGCTCCCCATCAGTGCCCAGCAGCAACGCCCATCAGTGTCCAGCAGTGCCAACAGTCAGTGCCATCAGTCAGTGCCGCCCATCCGTGCTGCCTATCAGTGCCCATCATTGCTGCACATCAGTGCCACCTCATCAGTGCCCATCAGAGCTGCCGATCCATGCCACCTCATCAGTGCTCATCAACGCACATCAGTGAAGGAGAAAAATAGCCTGTTAGCAAAATGTTATAATAGAAACAAAGAAAAACTTTTTTTTTGCTCTTTTTTTTGTTTATAGTGCAAAAAATGAAACACCCAGTGGCACTTAAATACCACCAAAAGAAAGCTCTATTTGTGTGAAAAAAATGATAAAAATTTCATATGGGTACAGTGTTTCATGACGGCACAATTGTCATTTAAAGTGCGACAGCGCTGAAAACTGAAAATTGGCCTGGGCAGGAAGGGGGTATAAGTGCCCTGTAGGCAAGCGGTTAATGCCTTATCTGCATTAAATTAGCCTCAGAACCTGTGTAATTAATATGTGTGTGGTTTTACAGGGAGTAGGTGGCAACCCTATATCTAGTGTAAAGGCCTGCTTGACTAAATAAAAACTGCCTGGATAGTATGAAAAGGTTTTGGTAAATCTAGAGGTGATCGTACAGTCTGACTGTAACGTGTGGTAAGCCTAACTATAGCCCATAAGCCCTGGAGACCGTGTCCCTACTATTGCACACCCTCTTCTAAAATTGGGATTATAGCCCATAAGCCCTGGAGACCGTGTCCCTACTATTGCACACCTCCTTCTAAAATTAGGACTATAGCCCATAAACCCTGGAGACTGTGTCCCTACTATTGCACACTTCCTTCTAAAATTGCCACCATTCAGCCTCTCATATATTGTTGGTTATTTTGTAGCTGTAGGCCTACTGCCCATTTTAGAACCTTACAGTGGTACTCTAGTACCACTGTAATCTAGCAATAACTCTTATTTGGACTGTTTTATGTTTATTTAGTAAAGGACTGCCAAGAGCATACGGAGATTAAAGTAAGCCATAGCAATCCATCAAATTTCAATTTACTGCTGTAAAAATAAGGTCCACCTTTGATGACTAGATGAGGTCATGGACTAGATGGTCAGGTCATGTTGGTCTTTTTATATAAAAAAAAAAATAATAATAATTACACACACACACAAGCTTTTCTAATGGTCTGGTGTACTAATCACTGCACAGAGCAATCTTTAAGTTACAGGCACATCTGCCTGTGTGAGTGGTGCCACCACTCCCTTTTATATAGTGAAGATATTGCAAATAAAAAGAGCTATCTGCATGTTTGCTGTCAATTTGGTCACAAGGTAGTTCATGACTGCTCCTGGTGGGTCTGAGGATAACTGGATGTCTACAGACCCCTTGTTGACAATTCCTTTCTTCAAACTATAAGACGTGTCTTATAAAGCTGGTTTGGAGTAATTTCATTTTCTGACATCTTGTTATATCTGCTCCAATTCATTGAAAGCTCACTGTGATGATACTGTTGGAAAACTGCACTGTAACTGCTGTCTGTCTGACATGTATTACACCACTTAGGCTATAAGCCTCTAGATTTTCTCTTACCATCGGGGGGTTCAGTATATATTTTCAGAACTGATAGCACTACATACCAATGTGATGCTATATACATACTCAAGTATGCAAAGTAAAATAATGATTTCTATGTAATACAAGTATAAATTAAAAAGTTACCAATTCATTCTTGCACAATTTAAAAACTAGGTTACAAGATTGCTTCCTTCATCCATTACACGACTCCACACAGTATATAAACGGTTACAGTACAACACACACAAAAGAGAAAGCTAATTTAGTTTAACTTCTATACAATACCTTCTATCCAAGAGCCTATTATGTGAAGTCTTCTCATTAAATAGCTAATTACCATGTATCCTTCTCAGTCTGTACCTGACAATATAATGCAATAAAGCACAGCCTTCAGATCAAATACAGGAACCGCTCTCTTCTTGACAGTAAAATGTGAACTTTTGATATTTGGGAATGTTAGCAGATGCAACCCTTGAGTTTAATGTAATTAGGTGGGCGATATTCAATTTACAGTATCCACAAGTAATGATGATTAAATTGTTCTGAAAAAGCAGTCGGTAAGCAGAAGATAGCGCCATTGTAATTACATCCCGCTTTCAAAATGAGCCTAGTGCTGTGAACTTCGGGAGTTTCAAGTAAATGAAGGGCAAGTCGTAAAACTAGGACTACACTGTTTAGAAGACTCTTAAATATAATGGAAGGACATCTGCTAAGGAACCCAGGCAGAAAGTGGGCTTTTCATTACTTACCACAATTATCAGCACCATAGTCTGTTTGTTCTAAGAAATCCATTAAAAGTCAGGTTGGTACATTTTCTCCATCAGCATCCATAACCGTTATTTCCTAATATGCATGTAAAGGCACGTAGAGAAGGAAGACAAAAAAAAAAACTAGCTTCTGTGAGAGAGTAACCTCAAACACATTCGACACGTGGCTCACTCTCTCTCTTTTTTTTTCTACTAAGCAGGAGATTTCAGCTATGAATATTAAAACATTTTCTTACATGTGCTGCAGATTAGCTAGGTCAGCAGTCCACGCGGACCAAGGTGAAGAATAAACAAATAAGCATGATCGCGGCAGCTGCGCTGATCAGTCTCCGGAAAATGTATTCAAGCATTATGAAGGGAACGATATTTAACGCTGCCACTTGAAGCTTTGTGGCTCTCTTGCCGTCCGTGCCTGAAAAGGACGAGCACTTAAATGTGATGAGCAGGATGCTTGCACACACTACATTCTTCCATTATGTGAAGGAGGCTTTTTTCCAACTGGAAAAGGATAGCTAGAACCTTTCTGGCCTGAAAGTCAAAAGGCTTGTCATAATACATTAGTAACACGTCTGTGCTCAGGTTTCATTGAACAAAATCCAGCAGAAAATAAAAAGTTTAACCTTCCAGTGGCCAGAGTAGGCCCAAAGGAAGGATGCAGCCTGGGCCGTCTGGACTCCAGCTTAGAAACACAGCATACATTGATTGCCTTTACTGCCCCCCATTTGTGACAACAGACTAAACGTTACTACAAAATCCCTTATATTAAACAGAACATTCTGCTAGCCTATAAAATGTGACATTCAGATGAGTATTGTGCAGAGAAACAATAAAGGCATTAAGGCTCCATTGCCATAAAATGGCATAGTTGAAGAACATCAAAAAGGTAATTTAACACACAGGGCCTGACCGTACATCGTTTATTAAAATTCTTTTTTTAGCAGGTTCATATAAGGGAAAACAATGCAGTGGGACAGAGTGACCAGCCTAAACCATTGACGCAGCACAAGCAAGTTCAAGTAGGCACTCGCACTTTATATAAGTGTTAGTCTTTTATAAGTAGGTATTGCTTGGCTGTAGCATAGTTAAAGTGTAAATAAAGGCAAAACTTTTTTAGTTTTGAATAGAGTGGTGAAGGATTAGAACGCCTGCCAGTTTTTATTGCTGTGTGTGCCCCCGTTACGGAGATTCGTTATCTCTATTGGTCCTGTTTACTGTTATTATTGAAAGTGAAAGTAAAAGAAAATCCTAAATTTTGGGTTGTCCCCATAAAATTAATGGAGGGGTAATCTTCCAATGAGGACACTAGTTTGGGTAACCTGGGGGTCCCCATGGATTTCTCTTAACCTGTTGACGTCAAGCGCACACAAATATGTGGCCTCTCGGCGTCTGGGCCTTGGCGCCTAGCAGACGCATATTTGCGTGCCATTTGAAAACACATATGTGCTGAGAGTGCGTACCCTGAGCACTCCCAGCACATATGTCTGTGACTCACGGAAAGGTCCCGGTCTCCCCTTGCGATCAGGACCTTTTCCGATCATGTGACCACTGTGACAGCGAATCACGCTGGTCACATGACCCTATAACCTTGCCCCACCTTCCAGCTTCTGAAACCTCTCAAAGGGCCGGGAGGTGCCAGCGCAAAGGGGTTAACCACTTGCCCTTCTGATGATTTACCCCCCTTCCTGACCAGGCCATTTTTTGCATTACGGTGCTACGTTCCTTTAACTGACAATTGCGTGGTCAATGCTGCCCCCATATGAAATTTACGTCCTTCTTTCCCCACGAATTCAGCTTTCTCTTGGTGGTATATGATCGCCTATGTGTTTTTTATTTTTTGCGCTATCAAAAAAAAAAAAAAGACCAACAATTTTAAGAAAAAAAAAATCAATATTTTTGACTTTTTGCTATTAAACATGTCCAGTAATAAATTTTTTTAAAAATCTAATTTCGCCATAAATTTACGCCAAAATAAATTCTGCTACATGTGTTTGCTAAAAACAAATCCCAATACGTGTAAATGAATTGGTTTGCGTGAAAGTTATAGTGTTTACAAATGGCGGTATATATACTGAGATTTTTTTTAAAATTTTTATTAGTAATGGCGGTGATCAGCAACTTATAGCAGGACTTATAGCGGCGGACATTCTGACACTGGGGGGAACTGACTTGGTGTCACTGACATCCCCAGTGACACCAATACAGTGATCAGTGCTTTAAAAAAGCACTGACACTGTACTAATGGCACTGGGCAGGAAGGGGTTAACATGAGGGGCAATCAAAGGGTTAACTGTGTGCTGTGAGTGTTTTACAAGGGGGCGGTGTGTGTGTGTGATTCACTGTATACTGCACAGCACAGCCATCCACAGCAGTGTGCTCGACCTGACAGAGAGGAGAACTGTTAGAAAACAAAACAGTTCTCCTCTCTGTGGGAGATCACCTCGAAAATCACCGGGTGCCGACGAGTAATTAACAGCCACGCCTGGCGATTGACAGCCGCGGCTGCAAATGGCGGTTAATTTACAAGGATTTCCTTTCACTTCCTGTTTGGCTATACAATACGAAGTGAAGGAAAATCTCTGCAATATGAAATGGATGATGAAAAATATCTGAAGGGTATAACCCTCCCTTACTCTATACAAAACCAATAAACTGTGTCATAGTAAGCTCTAATGAGCAGGGCCCTCTGTTTCCTCTTGTACCAAATTGTATTATAACTGTAATGTCTACCTTCATTTTGTAAAGCGCTGCGCAGACTGTTGGTGCTATATAAATCCTGTATTATAATAATAATAATGGTAACCCAGGTCCCTGCATGGTTTTATATTGCACATAAGAAAGAAGAACTTCTTTCAATCAATATTGACTATTTTTAATCCGTATGCTGGTAGCATTTATAAATAGACAGGAAAGTATGAAACAAATATTTACTTGTTTTAAACTGTTTTTTACATTTCTATAGTTACTTCCTGGTTTCCACACCTAGGCAAATGATGTCATACATCCCAAGAGTTTTTAGGAGGGGTTTTCTCAGCCAAGCACACCCTCCTGCCAGCATGCCTGAAGTATGGGCAGATAGACTCCAGGAAGTAAATGCTACATGAACCACCTGCCCTTATTCAAGATGGCCATGGCCATAATTGCTAGGGGATATTTTGTAAGTGATTTCTCAGCTAAATAAAGCACGGAGTCATTAATGAAGGGAGGAGTTTGCTTTAAATATTAAACATTTCTTAAATAGCGCTTTTGGTTTGTGGTGCTCAGATACAGTGTCGTTCTGCTTTAAGCTGTCCATTGATTATTTGTTTTTGGATTTCCCCATCCGCACAAATGAGGTAGATAGAAGAATTGTCCCTCCTGGGACATTGTATTCTGACAGCTGGACTCTCAGGGAACAATGATCAAAGGCTGCAGCTGCTGATCGTCAAAAGCTTTCCAAGATTCCTGCTTGACAGAAGTCGATTGTTAGATCGACTTCTGTTGAACATGAATGGCCATAGATGGATCGAAATTTGCAGATCCCTGCTGAACATGGGTCACAAAAGACTAAGAAAACTAAGGCTGGCCATACATTATACAATGTTGTTATTTAATCTCCTTTAGATTTACTTTCAACTATGTAGTGCAAGCGCCTGCCTGACTGCATAGAAATTGAAAGTGTTTAGGTCTGACCTCATACTATATGGTTTTGGTAAATCTTGGGGAAAATTGTACAAGAAAATTGGCAGCCATATATAAAGGAGATTGAAGAGTGTGAGAGAATAGTCTAAATGGAGATTGAAGAGCAATGGAAGTAAAAACAGGGAGGGGGGAGTAGAGGAAGGGGCAGGAGGATTGCAGGGAAAGGGAATAGGGTCCAGGGGCGCTCTGTTGCACCACCCAGGTGCATGCCCCAAAAGGCCCAGAAATTAGAGATTGCCTTTGGGTTAAGTAGTCAGGTCTATCAAATGAGACCAGCATTTCAGAATGTTTTGAAATCCATAGCAGTAGTACTATGTTTTCCTGAATTGTTCAATCTCATTCTGGGAGGGAGAGAGTTAGGTCTTTCCTTGTCTTTATCTCATTACATTCTACAAGCCAAAGTGACAATGAAGGATATATGTCCTGTTTCCAAAGCACTGGCTATATACTGTATCTCGTTAGAGGCAGTTATCTGAAGATGTATGAACTTAGTCCATAAAGTGAACCAGAATAACATGAGCAAAGTGCGGTAATTTAAAGCAACCAATCACTTTAGTTTTCTAAAAGTGTTGCTGCAAAAAATCAATTCTGATTGATGGTTCTGGGTTACCTAACTATTTGTCCAGTAATGCCTATAGGTATTATATAAGACATTAATAAGTGTCTCCACCCACATCCAAAAATGCCAAAACCCCTAAAATAGCATACACAGCACAACAGTGATTTGGATTGGGACTTCACAGGCATTTGAAAGACTAGATTATATGTAAAATACAAACTGTATTTGTCACAGGATGCAAAAAACATTAAAATTATACAAAACTATTAAAACATCTAGTAATCCCAATATAACTTGTGTAACAAATTCACATACAACCCCCCCCCCCACAAGTTGTACTGTGATCACTAGATGGTTTAATGGTTTTGTATAATTGTACTGTTTTTTGTATCACGTGACAAATAATGCTTGTATTTTAGGAATAATCTAGTAGCTGAAATGCCTACAAAGTCCAAATCCAAATCACTGTTTTGTATAAGCCTATATGTATTAGTAAACAAATGTCTAGAGAGGCCATCAGGTATCCCAGGTTGTACCTACGACCTTCCTTTGTTATCTCTAATGTGCTATGGTAGAATGGAAGAATCAGTCTTGTTGCTATGCAGAGTGGTTTCAGTAAACTGTCACAATGGGCAATGCGAAGCTTGTAATGAAATGGCACAAGGAGAGGTTAGACTTAGTGAATATCAAATTTTGACAAATGATCAACACATACAGGTTGCTGAATATAAATGCAGATCTTAATCTGGAAAAGGGAAGCTTGCATCATCCCTTCCCACTTCACAAGCCTCTTTGTTGGTTAGTGGGGCCACCCACAGTATTAAAATGCCAGCAGAGAGATATGGAAGAATACAGGGAAAGTCAAAAATTGCATATTAGTTGAGCTACTTATATCTCTGAATCCCCAGATCATGATGAGAAGTTTTCACAGATAAACACTACATGTTTTTTCATCATATACTCAGTTCACAATGTACATTATTGAAAGTTGTGTCTGAAATTCAGTTTCTACAGAAACTTTTAATCAAGTTTTATATTTGTGGCCAAGAGCCTTTCAGACCATAATTAAGATACAAGGGCTTTTTCTAATTGCGAGCTATTAACACTAAAGTATTTCTTCCACCAAGGACAAATTACCAAGGACAAATGCAAAAGCTCTTACTATTGAAATGGCATTCCATCCACTATAAAGGTAACAATACACATCCAAAGCCTTTACCTGACACTTGCTGTTTCCATGCATTCCAACACATCACAACAAACGGTTTACCAACAACTTATATAATGAAACTTTTGTTGAAAGGAAACTGCAATGGGAAAAGTTCATTTGATCACTCTCTGTAATTCATATTGTAGAAAGTATGGTGTGATGGCTTTACCATGCGCTTAAATGATCTTTTGTTGCTTTCATAACATCCATATGTCATCTATGAACTACTTATAGTGTCAGATTATAGAATTCCCTACCAGTGGAAAATGTGATGTCAAGCTCCCTAATTAAATTTAGGTTTCATATAATTTAATCATTTTAAATGCAAGGGCAAAACTGCTGATCTGGTTAAAAAATATGCCAGTATGGTGCAAAGTTTATGTCATCTGACAAGAGAAGGGTGCATACAAACTATCATTTCCAAGAGTGCTGGAGCATATTGGAAAACCTCTGCCACTGATAAGGGATTGTTCTCTCTCCTTGACAGGTACAAACATGACTGAAAATGATGATCTAGAAGGAACTCTTCTTTCCATTATACAACATGAACATTGTGCCTCACATACTGCGCATAGCTAATTGCACAGGAGAAGTCTTTAATCTTGCTCCCTGTTTTGTAAGGGAACCTGTCACATTCAATTTAATTGATCAAGGTTGCCATCTAGGTCTGGTTTGGCTTTACGTGACTTCCAGATATGGTGCTATTCCAGGACAAAGCCCACTTCTGTAGCATCACAGTGGCATTGAGACCCCAGGGCAGCTGCCAGCATCCTAAACCGAATGGAAGCTCTAGCTCTGCTATGTAAAAGTAGTTCAGATAAGTTCCCTTTAAAGTGTTTGTAAACCTCAGACATGAACTATGAACAAAGTGTATCCTTATATAGTGTGCACTTGTTTCAATTCAAAGCACCAAGTGTAATTTCTGTCTACTGCTTCGTCCCTCTACTATCAACATGAATCACATCTGACAATTTCTCTTGACACCAAGAGAAAAATGGTGACAGAGAAGGGATAGCTTATGACTGACAGCCTCAGCTCTGTTTCTGTGAGATGTGTGAAGGGGGGGGGGGTCCCGTACCTGCAAGACTGATATAACTTCAGCTCTCTGCCTCCTGCTTTTGAGAGCTGAGAGATCCTGCATACATTCTGAACTTTGAATATATGTAGGATAAAGATTGCTATAGATAAACAGGTACAACTTATGTTGGGGGGATTTGTTTCATCTCCATGTATCACTTGAAGGGCAGCCACTTCACTGAGTATATGTAAGGGTTTGCAACCACTTTAAGCTTGATCTTGGTCCTGTACAGTGTGAGCATATAGAACAGTATAACCAAAATGAGAAAGTGGATGGTTTATCATCTGGTTTTTCACACAAGCAGGGGGATGACAATTTAAAAGGAAAGCACATTTGCAGTGTGCATGCATTTTTAATTACTATCACAGTGTTTATTTTAATGCAATGTTTGAGTTCTTATTTTTTAAAGGCTTGCTGCTCCATTAAATATAGAGATTTGAAGATTAACCACTAGAGGGAGCTCTGTAATTGACTCCAGCCTTACCATCAGTCTTGTACAGTTGTATAGACTCCTTTCCTGTACTGAGATTGCTTACCGATTTTCCTGCACACTGGGAGCTTTTCACAGTGTGCATTCAAAGTTGTAGCAAGTCAAATGGGTTCTGTCTCATTTCCTGGCTGGAGGACATCTAGCATCATCCAGCATTATCCTTCCCAGCTTTACTGTCTCCGGTCTGCCCCTTGAATTCATTGGATTGTAGTTCTTTCAATAATAGAAACTCAGCATAACATGTAGATGTTATCTAGGGTGGTCTGCATGTATATACAGCCTGCCTAGGAACATTCACTCTTTCAGACTGACATACACCCATCAGGATATTTTGATATTCGCAGGACTCTTCCCAAGAGCCTTCCCACTGTTTGCATCAGGCCTAATGGGCCATAAGTAGAATTTCAAGGCAAGGTGTTATGATGTTTCAGTATACTATGTAGAGAACCCTGATGGCCCTACCAACCAGCCATTATAGGCCTGCCTTGCATAGAGAAGCACAGAGAGCCAGTAATGACTTCACTTGGTCTAGAATAATGTATGTAATAAAAGCAGACAGGTTTTCCTTAAAAATTGTATTAGGATGTTGATCAGAAGGAAAGGAGAAATCCAGGTAGGCAAAATAAAATAAAAGCAGATTAAACTTCAGCTTTAACAACTGTTAAGATATAAGCCAGGAAGTGAGGAAATTGTTCTCACTGACATAGCTGACTCATAGGCGCTAATTTACTAAGGAGGAATTCATTTTGCAAGTGCAGTTAAGCTGGCCATACATTATACCATTTTCTCATTCAGTTTCCTTTAGATTTACCTTTAACTATGTAGTGCATGGGCCTGCGTGATTGCATAAAAATTTAAATTGTTTAGGTGTGATCTCATATTGTATGGGTTTGGTAAATCGAAAGGAAAATTGTACAAAAAAAAAATTGTATAATGTATGTCAAGTCCTACACACTGCAAGGGAATATTTCCCAGAGCTTAGTGAATGAGGTGAAGCTCTGCTGACTTATCATCCAATCATGTGCAAGGAAAAATACCATTTTTATTATTTTCCTTGAACATGATTGGGCATTCTGTGCAAAGTGAAGCTTCACCACTTTCACCGAGTTCTGGGAAAAAGTCCCTTGCAGAGTGCAACTGTGCTTTCAACAGGAAATGTGTATTTGCCTTTAGTAAATCAACCCCGTTGACTCTCATTAAGAGAGAAGCCGCATATACAATTGTGTAACGCTGCAAAGAAGGAAACAGAGGCCGCATAGGAAATCTGTAAATATTGTTGCCGCCACTACAAACTAATTGCGAAAATATTTTTTTTTTCCGTATTTATCTACATTGATAACTATTTTCACCTAGTTGTACGCTTTATATACATATACATATATATATATACACACACACACACAGTGGCTAAATGGTTAGCACTTCTACCTGGCAGTACTAGGGTCGATGGTTTGAATCCCAACCATGGCACCACCTGCCTGGAGTTTGTATGTTCTCCCTATGCCTGCGTGGGTTTCCTCCCACACTCCAAAGCCATGCTGGTAGGTTAATTGGCTCCTGTCTAAATTGACCCTAGTATGTGTATGTATGAATGTGAGTTAGGGACCTTAGATTGTACGCCCCTTGAGGGTTAGGGACAGATGTGAATGTACAATATATATGTAAAGTGCTGCGTAAATTGACAGCGCTATATAAGTACCTGAAATAAATAAATAAAATATATACATATACACACACACACACACTATATTCCCAAAAGTATTGGAATGCCTGCCTTTAAACACACATGAACTTTAATCCCAGGCTTAGTCCGTAGGGTTCAATATTGAGTTAGCCCACCCTTTGCAGCTATAACAGTTTCAACTCTTCTGGGAAGGCTGTCCACAAGGTTTAGGAGTGTCTATGGGAATGTTTAACCATTCTTCCAGAAGTGCATTTGTGAGGTCAGGCTCTGATGTCAGATGAGAAGGCCTGGCTGGCTGTCTCCACTCATCCCAAAGGTGTTCTACTGGGTTTAGTTCAGGCCAGTCAAGTTCCTCCACCCCAAACTCGCTCATCCATGTCTTTATGGACCTTGCTGTGTGCACTGGTGCGCAGTCATGTTGGAACAGGAAGGGGCTATTCCCAAACTGTTCCCACAAAGTTGGGAGCATGAAATTGTCCAAAATGTCTTGCTATGCTGATGCCTTAAGAGTTCCCTACACTGGAACTAAGGGGCCAAGCCCAACCCCTGAATAATAACCTCACACCATAATCCCCCCTCCACCAAACTTTACACTTGACACAATGCAGTCAGCTAAGTACCATTCTCCTGGCAACCGCCAAACCCAGACACGCCCATCGGTTTGCCAGACAGAAAAGTGTGATTCGTCACTCCAGGGAACACTCCACTGCTCTAAAGTCCAGTGGCGGCATGCTTTACACCACTGCATCTGCCGCTTTGCATTGCACTTGTTCATGTAAGGCTTAGATGCAGCTGCTCAGCCATGGAAACCCATTCCATGAAGCTCTCTATGCACTGTTGTGCTAATCTGAAGGCCAGATGAAGTTTGGAGGTCTGTAGCTACTGACTTTGCAGACATTTGGCAACTTCTGCACACTGTGTGCTTCAGCATGTACTGACCCCGCTCTGTCATTTTACGTGGCCTACCACTTTGTGGCTGAGTTGCTGTTGTTCCCAGTTGCTTCCACTTTGTTATAATACCACTAACAGTTGACCGTGGAATATTTAGTAGCAATGAAATTTCATGGATGAACTTATTGCACAAGTGGCAATCTATCGCGGTACCACACTTGAATTCACGGAGCTCCTGAGAGCGACCCATTCTTTCACAAATGTTTGTAGAAGCAGCCTGCATGCCTAGGTGCTTGATTTTATACACCTGTGGCCATGGAGGTGATTGGAACACCTGAATCCAATGATTTGGAGGGGTGTCCCAATACTTATGGCAATACAGTGTATATATATATATAATATATATATATATACATACATACACACACATTGTAAAGATAGCACACTCCTTGCAAGTGTTCCCTTCAAGTGCAAAGGCCTCATTTCTCACCTGGCCAGCGTGAGTGATGTTTTTGGGTTCTGGAATGGATAGGGTTAACTCACATCCTGTGCCATCACTGTGCGCAGACAATGAATCCACGTTTTGGGCAGCGTCTGATAATGGTGTGTACCATTTGGAGTTCAATTAGAGATTTAATTATGCCAGCTTTACAAATGTCCCAGAATTGAATACAAAAATGTAATTCTTTATTTATAAAGTAATTAATCCAGCAAACTCAGCTTATGAACAAATTAGTCTAGCAAAAGCTGTTTCGCTTGCATCTCTAGCTTCTTATTGCTTTAGCTCTCTTGTCAGCTCTGGAAATATTTATAGTGACAGCAAGCAGCACTGGCTGCCCTGACTGGATGTTAATTCCACTAACGTTACAGGACAAAGGGAATTAGCAACATATCTCATATTTAGTCGGTGGCCGGACATTTCTCTTGACTAATCACAAGTGGAAACCCTAGAGATCAACAAGAAAAGTCTCTCAATTCGAAAAGGTAGCTGTCTGCCTTGCTTGTCAATATACACAATATATTTGGTGAGGCCTTAATAAATACATGCTCTAAGCTCAGCTGACTGTAAGCATCGTCCTTGAATGACTTCCTTTGCATCAACCTGCTAAATGTTCACACTGTATCCCCAGAGATTATATGATCATTTCCTGATCTGGCCAATTTCAGCTGTGCTGGATATTTTCAGATGATCACTATTTTCCCCTAGATACGCATTGAAGTGATTTGGCTGCACACTGACCTACTATCTGAATTGACATAAACGCACACTCACAACTCTCTGCTCTAGGTTGAAAGGTTGCTTCAAATATCAACTCCATCCAGAACAGGGTTTGTCCATTTTGGGTGGGTTGGATGAAGATACAAACCCCCATGGACTTTGTAACTGATACCAGAAAGGAGACGTCATCCCACCAGTGACTATGTAGTGAATTCTACATATATGAGTACATATGGTGTGATTGACACTGCCCTATGTACGGCACCTCAAACATTTCCATGCAGCACCCCAGCTGCACATACACACTTCCCTGAATTCATGCTTCATTCACCCACTGAGAATAAGGAGAAATACCATTTTTTTTGGTGTATGACTCCTTTCTTCCACTGCTGCTTGAGGATTTGCCACCCAGTGCTATCACATGGTTTAGAGAAGGAAGAAGAAAAAGAAGCCCTGTGTAAGCTGCCAGGTTTCTACTTTTTCATGCTAGTGGCTATATAAAAGAAGGAGGTAGTGAAGGCGAGCAAAGTGTACAACTAGGAAGAGTAACCGTTAATGAGAATCGTCAAAGAATTTACTTTTCACCGTCCCAACTCATACTCAAAATAGCAGAATTTTATTTTCTTTCTTTACTCATGGTCAATCCACAAGCTGCTTCCATTTTCCCTTAGTTAGAATGATGTGTTCACCTTCTTCTTCAGCGTCCTGAGACACTGAAGTCACATATTCCACGAGGTTGTAGGCTTCTGCAGAGTCCAGGAAGATACACTGGGCCCCACATCATCAGGGGCTGGCTGGAAGAATCTGGAAGAGACAGCCAGCTCTCAAATGATTTCAGAGAGAAAGATGGAGACATGAGACTGGACCTATAGAAGGAGAGTGGTGCAAAAGAAGAGAACGCAAGATCCACTGGGCTTGGGAGTATATTTATTCAGCATAAAAACAAAAGCAAAGGTACATGGGAACATGCACTGAATGTTTTGTGGGAAAATTAAGCTCCTCTTTAAGTGAATGTACTACTTTGTTCTGTATAGACAAAGCATAGGTTCACTTTAAAGGTTTTCTTGTTGGAATATATAGAAATTCACACAGGCGAATGACAAGGCTGGCCCTCCAAAACATCAATCTTAAATTTTGAGGACTAACTCTGGAGAATGGGAAGGTCCTTCTGCCAGGAACTTAGACAGCAGTAAAATGAGTGGAAGCTAATTGTTTCCCACTACAACCAGAAAATAAATCTCCCTATCTGGTGGGTTGTTGCTTAAAGGGGAGCTCCAGCCATTTTTGTGTTTATTAAAAGTCAGCAGATACAAAAACTGTAGCTGCTGACTTTTAATAAACAGACACTCACTTGTCCCAGGGTCCAGAGATGTGCTCACCTAAGTTGACACTTCCCTCCATGTTCTGTCCCAGGCACTGGCATCTCAACTGTGGGCACCTGGCTGGGACAGTTTTCGGCTTCACAGCCAGGTGGTCACAGCATGTGCTTGAACCTTGCTGTGCATTGTGATTGGTCCTGCAGTCTTCTGGGACCAGTCACATATCCTGTAAGACTGCAGGGAGGGAGGGAGGAAGGAGAACTTCCACTTCTGATTGCCTAGGCCACCTGGTGCTGGTGGCAGTGAAGCAGATTTAGGAGTGGCAGGGATATGATGTATGTAATGCCGTATCTCAGCTCTCTTATCACTGGCCACCACCCTCCTCCTTTCCAGGAGCTTGTGCTAGCATGCCCTAAAACTTGAAACGGAGCAGCTGTACAGGCATAATGCTAGGGAAGCCTGGCATTTGATTAGCCACACTTCCATAAGAGCCTTGCATCAGCGTGCATGGTGTGCCCTGAGCTAAGGTGGAAAGGTGCAGTCTAGTCTTTCCATCTTTTTTTCAAGCCAAACCTGAACACTTTAGCAGCGCACAGCATTTTTTAATTTGTAGTATACACTATAGGACTATAAAAGACCTGGGACACCTTTGGGTACCCCAAGGAGAGTAGTAATGTGGTATGTGTAGCACGTTGGGGTAAACAGTAGATGTGGTCAAAATGTGTTTGAGGGCTTAAAGTGGCAAGGATAAATAAAACAGTGGAAGGTCAGTAGGGCAGTGAACAGTGTCAGTAGGGCAGTGGATGGTGTCAGTAGGGCAGTGGATGGTGTCAGTAGGGCACTGGATGATGTCAGTAGTGCACTGGACAGTGTCAGTAGAGTGGATGGTGTCAGAAGGGCAGAGTACAGTGTCACTAAAGCAGTGGATGGTGTCAATAGGGCAGTGAATGGTGTCAGGAGGGCAGAAGATGGTGTAAGTAGGGCAGTGGACAGTGTCAGTAGAGCAGTGGATGGTATCAATGATGCAATAGATGGTGTCAATAGAGCAGTGGATGGTAGCAGTAATGAAGTGGATGGTGTCAATACAGCAGAGTACAGTTTCAGTTGGCCAGTGGCCCTCAGACAATGCATAGAAGAGCAGTACAATATTGGCCCCAAAAACACAATACAGTAGAGTGGCAGGATGTGTCCCCTGGGTGCACCGATATACAATGTAGAAGCAGCAGAGTTTAGCCCCCAGGAGCCAAAGACAGAATACAAGTGCAGCACAGTGTGACCCCTGGGGCCCCAGCATATTATAAAAGGGGGCAGCAGAATGTGGCCCACATACACAATATAGAAGAGCAGAACAGTGTGGCTCCCAGACGCCCCATAAGCTGCATGCACCATAACACACACAGCCTGTCCCTGTGCGGCCCCAGGGTCCCTGCCTCACATATTCCAGCAAAGCCCCTGTCAGTTTCACCTGAATTAACAGTATGCTGAGGAAGGACATACCGTCCGGTACTTCTGCACGGCGCCCTCCCTCACCTCACTGACTGAGCATGCTCAAGAGGAGGAGCCTCACTGCGGGCTGGAGAGCAGGGGAGGGTGGGGACTACCGCTGTATGTGAGTGCGAGGGATGGGTGCGACCGCCCACATAGAGCTAGTCTGCCATGGCAGGGTGAGGCCTACAACTGAATAGGAGTGCATGGGTAGGGCTTTCCATCTATTCACAGAGGAAGTGAGACATTCTGCTCATTTAGCACTGGGGGGAGCGTCAGGGGCGGAGCAAGCAGACTGCAGAATGCAGGACTGGTCAGGGGAGATCCCTCCCACTTGGCCCATACATGGCCTGTTCTTTTTTGGTGCCTGAGCCTATATTAAGGTATGGGCCTGGAGCACAATGAATTAGTAATACTACACAAAGTAGTCAAATGGAAGCACGTTTCAATTGTTAGATTTAGATAATTGGACTTAACTCAAGTCTATAGATGATCAGATAAAAAATTAATATCAGTTAAATATCTCACAATTACAAAATGCATTCCTGAACAAATGCAGACAAAATTAAATGAAAATTGTCTGTGTAATTAAATTCTTAGAAGATGTCACTCCTTAGAAACATGTTTATATCAACCGTCTCATTTAGTTTACTGAGAGGATATTGGAGGATCCAATGTCCAAAGGAAGGTGTGAAGAAATAGGCCAAGGCCCTCCAGTGGGTTGGCTATCATATAAGAAGTATTTTTCCTATTTACATGAAGTTTCGTGACTCAGTAATTTACCCTGCAACATGCTGCTCTCTAATCACGAGTTATGTCTCATTAAATGAATCCACAATTCATTGTTAAAATATTATGAAAAAGAGATTTATTTAATCTGGAGATTTAGAACCAGGAGTGCTTCCTGCTGCTTCCTAATAAGTCTAATTACCAAGTAGGGCTTATATCCATAAATAAGGTCTGTTATCTCCTGTCAAAGGCAGACTCTTACAGTGCTAAGCACATACTGGTGAACGATGTTGGAAGACAGGCGTTGTCACAATGGAAAACCAATTTTACCCAGCTATATATAAAACAAAAACAAAATGAAATGCAGTATTCATCTTTTACTATTGTTTGCATTATATATTCGCTTTAGGAATTCCTTAATAACATAATAATAATAACAATAATAATAATAATAACAATACAAAGCAGAAATTCTTTCCATCCACCGCTCCTTCCTCCAGACAAACAAAAAAAAACTCCAAGCAAACAGCCTAATACACCATGGAAATACATACATTTGAGTGGTTTTACCCACTAAATTATTTTTATTTTTGTCAATTCAGTCCTGAGATTTACACAGCCCTACCCTGAGTCGAACCAGCTGTGTGACCAAATTCCTCTACAGCAGGTAAGCAACACAGCTAGGTCACCATCCTGCCTCCATCCTGTGAATGGACAGTAAATGAGAAGCAACAGGCTGATGGTGTTGTTCCCGTAGTCTTTCCTTCTGTCGCAATGGGGTTTATTTACCAAAGCTGGTTCACTCAGAATCTAGTGCAATTGTACACAGTAGCCAATCAGCTTCTAACTTCAACGTGTTCAATTAAGCTTTAACAATAAAACCTGGAAGCTGATTGGTTTATATGTAGAAGTTCACTAGATTCTGAGTGAACCAGCTTTAGTAAATAACCCCCAATGTTCCTTGTCAGCATACTGGATGTGCAGTTATTTGTATTGCTGCCTGTCTGTGGTACAATCAGGGGCAGACTGACCATTTGGAAACTCGAGCACTGCCCAAGGGCCCGGGGTCAGTAGGGGGCCCCATGAGATGCCTCTAGTACCTTTTTCATAGGCTTTTTTGAGTTTGCGCAAGGACACAGGGGCCCCATGATCCCCTATTGCCCGGGGGCCCCATGAGTTGTCGGTCCGCCCCTGGGTACAACAGACTGAAGTCTAGGGATTTGCACTAGTTGCATTAAACATTAAAAACAGTGTCTTCAAACAGAGTTTAAAGAGCTCTAGCATGTCAGACCTCTGCTGAGAGGACACTACTTCCACACATACAGCAAGGTCCATGCTGGAAGGGGACAGGCTTTTTTTACTCAGGTTGTGGCTGCTTTCTAAAGAAAACAATCTCTAAGACTTCTTCTTTTTTGTTTTAATAACTGAGGAATGTCTTTAAAGTATTACTAAACCCAGGACCCTGCATTCACTCTAGTCTCCCGCAGTACACACAACATGGACATGCAATGATTTTAGTAAATATAAACTGCTAAATACCTTTTCTCATCAGCAGTTAGAGCAGTCGTGTGACTTCTATCAGTGTCCAGCAGAGCACTGGTTAAAGCTTGTAGGGGGAGTTTTCATTTTGCTCTAGGAGGATGCAGAACCCCTGATCTCTGTCTGCACAGTGCTGATTGGCCCTGTGCTGATCACATGCACTCTCCCAAAAACAAAAAAAGGCTCTCTAGCAATACACGCCAAACTGAGCATGTGCAGAGTGACTCCACAGGATATGTCTCATCATGAGATAAGTGGGCGGCACTGGAAAAAGGGGAGGATCAGAGAATTCAAACAGCCTTTTTACACAATGTAGAGGATTAACCTCTTAGGTTCCACAGTATAACAAGCATGCTTTACTGCACATACAGACTGATTTTACTGTTGTGTTTAGTAACACGTTTACTCATTTACTTGTTCAATGTTTTTTACTGTTTAAACAGAGAACATGACTTTTGAAGTAAAAAGAACGAGTCATAAGTCATTAGTAGTATAGTAAAAGAGTGTAGAGGCATTACCATTAACAGCGTCAAGATAACAAAAAGATGAATTAGCATTCAAAAGTACAATTACTTTTTCAGGTTTTAGGATCTAGGAATTAGAAAAGAGTATTTTGCGCATACAGTCAATGGTGGACGGCGTAGAATAGATAGTATGACTAGCAGACTTATGGGAATACAAAGCTAGAGAACTACTCCAAATAACCAAGACTTCTATAAATGGGGAAGTACAGTACTTAGCAGATTTAAACTGAACACCCATCCAGGCTTTAGCATAACAAGATCTTTAACTACTCAAGAATAGTCTACAAAACTCACTGGGTCCTGAGGCTTGTAGATAACTCTAAGGTACATTAAAGTGTATGAAAACCCTCACCTTGTAAAACAACCCATTCAGTTTAAAATAGAAATGAAAGCTAAAACATGTATATAGATATAAAAACACATTATAAATACCTTTTTTTCCCCTTTTTGTTTTACAAGTGATTACATACCCTCTGTTCTCAGCTGCAAAACAGTTAGGGAAGGAGAAAAAGCAGAACAATGATCTTCCCAGTGAATGGCTTGCAGTGGGGGAGGGCGGGCATGTCAGCAGCAGTGTGATCATTGGAGGACAGCAGGCAGCGTTCCCAGCACATTAGAGAACTGACCATCTGTGTTCCCATGTCTAGTGTGGTCAGATTTTGATAGGAATGCAGAGGGACTGGCAAGAACATCAGGGATTTCACACAAAGGAAGCAATGCAAAGAGAACAGGACATGTGTTCATACAAGTACATGGTACAGCAGGCACATATCCAGAATGTGAAATGTTGGGCTTACATAATCTTTAGATTATACAACTTTTTTTTATTGAACATCTGACTGTACCCACAGAAAATATTCCACAATATGCAAAAAAGAAAAATCTGCATAAAAAGATTAGACCTTTAAGGCTAAACTACTCATTTTTTACTCCTACATATACAAAAAGTGAAAGAGTGGAAGCTGAAATGTCCATGTGTCAAGGGAAAGGAAGATCAGGGGATCAAGATCCAGGACATGGTATAGACTTCTTCTACTCTGCCACCCTGCTATCTGAAGTAATACATTTATATCCAGATTAGGATAAAATAAAAAATGAAAATCTGTATAAACTTTGCTTCATCAAGGACAAAAATGCCTTTCTTATCCTCCAGGCAGTATTAAAACTCTCTAGATCAATTTTAGAAATAGCAGTTTTTATGTTTTGCTCTTAGAAATTAATTAAACCCACTTTTAATGCAATTTACACGTTCTCCTAGAACTAGTTCCCATGGAAAAACATATCACTTCTTCACAGCTCTTAGAGTAAACAACCTTTTCCATATGTGGAGGATGAACCTTATATCTTTCAGTTTCTAGAAATCCGTATGATATAGTCTTAGCGTGAGAAATTATTAATGAATTTTCTGTACAGGCCATTTGTATCCACTTGCCAACCTGCTCACAGTAGATATACTGTGAACAAGCGGCACAGACAGGCACCTCGACCTACTGGTTTTGGTTGTGTGTGCCTCCTGCCAATCTGGGTCGTGATTGGCCACAGTAGGAGTCTGTTAGCAGGTTACAGCCAATGATTTTGGCTATATACCTGCTGATCAGCTGTGGCCAATCACAATACAGAGTCCTGTGTTTACAAACACATAGGACTCTACACAGACAGCGATTTGATTGTTTCTTCTCACTAAAAAGCAGGGAGAAATAACAGCCAGATCTGTGTGTAAAAGCAGCATGCATTACAAACATTACACTTGTTGGGCACACAGTTAACGTCTTCATGTTAACCCCTTCCCATCCAATGTCATTAGTACAGTATTATATCTGATCACTACATTAGTGTCACTAGCAATGTCAGGGTCAGTTAGTATCCCTCCCAGCCAGTGTCTGTTAGCATCAGATTTCCCACCACACTATCACAGTCAAACTATAAGTCGCTCATCGCCACCATTAGGAGTATAGCGTCATAGCTACATAAATTCCAATATATATACCGTAGTTTGTAGATGCTATAACTTTCACACAAACCAATTAATTTACACTTATTACTCACTTTTGTTGCCAGCGGTTTAGACATTAATGGCTGTGTGCAGGGGCAGACTGACCATTTGGAAACTCAGGCACAGCCCGAGGGCACGGGGTCAGTAGGGGGCCCCATGAGATGCCCCTGGTGCCTTTTTCATAGGCTTTTTTGAGATTGGGCAAGGACACAGGGGCCCCATGATCCCCTATTGCCCAGGGGCCCCATGAGTTGTCAGTCCGCCCCTGGCTGTGTGTTGAGTTATTTTGAGAGGACAGCAAATTTACACTGTTATACAAGCTGTACAATCACTACTTTACATTGTAGCAAAGTGTAATATCTTCAGTGTTGTCACATGAAAAGATATAATAAAATATTTACAAAAAATGTGAGGGGTGTACTCACTTCTGTGAGATATTGTATGTAGCAGAATACATTTTGGCCAGAATTTATGAAGAGATTTGATTTTTTGTTTTTTTTATTGAATATATTTTATAACAGAAAGTAGAAAATATTTTTTTTCAGTTTTTTTCACTTATATAATAAAAATAAAAAACCCAGCGGTAATCAAATACCACCAAAAGAAAGCTCTATTTGTGTGAAAAAAATTTTATACATTTAATTTGGGTACAGTATTACAAGACCGCGCAGTTGCCATTTAAAGCAGCACAGTGCTGAATAGCAAAAATGCCCTGGTCATGAAGGGGGTAAAACCTTCCGGAGGTCAAGTGGGTATATTTACATAGTTATCATATACTGCTATACTTGCACCTGCTTAAGAGTGGATAACTTTATTTTATTACTTGTTCTTCATAGTTGAGTTCCTCCATACCCCCCGATTAGTTTTCAGGCCCCTTTCTACACACTTTTTCAGTTGTAACACATGCTATTGAGGAGCGTCTGCCTAAAACTGAAACATAGACTCAAAGTAAAGCCACAACAATTCTTTGTGTAGGGCCAACTTTACATCACTCATTTTCAAGTCTATTTCTCTTTTAATATAAGAAAAGTACCATATTTTGCTAGCAGTATGATAGGGAATTAACATGAACTTTTGTAGATGCAGTCTAAGGCGTGCATGCTTCAGGCAACATTCTTTTGACCAGTTATTAATTATATTTTATATATTCATACACATGCTGTTTGGGGTTGAAAGTTGTATTAAAACTCAAAACAAAAATGCAATATATTGCAGCTAACCAATTCTTAGATGTAGTGGATGCATTAGTTTTTTTTTTTTAGGCTTTTTTACCCTTCATTTACACCCAGTGATCCTAATAGTTATTTTTTTTAACTTCCTTTAACAGGCCAAGCTTTCCAACAAAAGTGTCAGCTAGATGTTTAAGGCAAACCATTTAACACTGACAGGGGTGCTCACAATTGTCAGCTTTTATTCATTTATGTAAAAACTTTATTCCAATGGAAAAAAAAACTCTTTGCTGCAACTGCTTATAAAGTGTTAGCTAGAGTTCTGCTTTACTTTGTTAGTTAGGCCCATATAAATCTGCTAGTGCATGGAACACTACTCTCTCAATAGGATGGCAACGCTGCTGTCCAAAGGTGTCTCCATTGCTCCTCTAGTGCAGTAGAGACATTCTAGGACAAACAAGGCGGTCCTCCAGCTATTGCCAAAGTACAAGTTCCATGAGGCATTGCAATATTGACAGTTGCAAGCATGACTCCCAAAGGCAGAGGCATGATGGGACTTTTAGTTTCGCAACAGCAGGAGGGCCTCCAGTTTGACACCTTTGTTCTAGGACAAAAAGAAAGATCCTGCTTGGATCACCAGGTGAAAAAAAGCCTAAAAGAGGACAAATGCAGTTACCACATTTTTTTTTGGTTGGGGGGGGGGGGAGTTAGCACCATGTTAAAGTTGTGTTCACATCACACTGATCAATTGGATTCCAAACTTTATATGATAAGAAATCACACAGATCGTGGTACTCCTTGACTAATCAAGGTCTTTTTGCACACACAAACTTGCTCGACTACTAGAACAATGCAATAAACAGGAATGCTGCCTATAAAGGGAAAATGCACGGCATTAACTTGATTTGTAGGTTGCCCAATTACCCCATTGACTCTTCAATTAACAGTACTTTGCTCAAAATAATTGATTTTTTCCGATGACCTTTAAACTTCAACCTTGATAAAGCAGCAGTAGTCCATTTTCATCTGGATTCCTTTTTCTGCATCAGCAGGTGGCATACCATTGACTTTTAACATTTGTAAAAGTTTATAATTAAAAAGTGCTAATTACATGGAAAGTTGTTAAGGAGTCCTGCAACACAAAGACATTCCATAGGATATTAGCTCTTTGCTGCTTCAGCACTCTGTTTTAGGCCAACAGGTGGAGATCTAACTATATTGTACTCATTTACGTTTGTAAGATTTGTTTGTTCAGCAAAACAAGGCCCGTAAAATCTCTAACGGCTCATTCACACATACTGCGGTGACTGGGTTATTTTTGCACTGGATCAACACCAGTCACCCTGTGCACTGGATGACATCACAGAATACTACAGCATATGACATCATTCTGCTGTGTGGAGACCTGAATAAAGTCTACACTTTATATACCTACAACAAAAAAAGTAAATGTACTTATTTAATATGCTAGTGCCTAGTGCAGAGCAAAATGACTGTGTAAAAAGTGTAACTACCCATAATAACCCATCAGGATTTAGTCTGACCAAATATTATTTTCCATTTGTTGTTATGCTTACACACTCACTGTACTTTGCACTGGTATAGTAAGCCAGAAAGTGGTGAGCTTGGTTTAGTTCAGTAGATTTAGGAATGTCTCTATCTCTTTGGTGCAACCCTCTGAGCTCTATCCATCATTTCATTCTAGAACACTTAAGGGAATCAGGACAGTCCAAGTAAAGTCAAAAGTCATTATCTGCATACCTATTCTTCATTTTTCAGAACTAGAAGTATGCAATGGCAGCTTCCATATCTCTTTGTAGGAAAGGGTTCATGCCCACATAACAAAAGATGATATAAAAAGTTTGTAACTTTTATGAATAAAACAATTCTTTTCTTTTGCTCATTTTATATATATATGTATATACATACACACATATACACATGCTACATTGTCAAAAGTATTGAGATACCCCTCCAAATCATTGGATTTAGGTGTTCCAATCACCTCCATGGCCACAGGTATATAAACTCAAGCACCTAGGCATGCAGACTGCTTCTACAAACATTTGTGAAAGAATGGGTCTGCACAGAGTCCTGACCTCAACCCGATAGAACACCTTTGAGATGAATTAGAGCGGAGACTGTGAGCCAGGCCTTCTCATTCAACATCAGTACCTGATGTCACAAATGCGCTTCTGGAAGAATGGTCAAACATTGCCATAGACACACTCCTAAACCTTGTGGACAGCCTACCCAGAAGAGTTGAAGCTGTTATAGCTGCAAAGGGTAGGCCAACCCAATATTAAACCAAACGAACTAAGACTGGGATGTCATTAAAGTTCATGTGCGTGTAAAGGCAGGCGTCCCAATACTTTTGGCAATATAGTGTATATATATATATATATATATATATATATATATATATATATAAAATTACAGTAGAGGCAAAGGCAAAACAATAAACCAACTTTAAACATTTCGCCTACCCACTGCCCAGCATACATTTCTGAACACGCTATAAGGACTTTAACATGTTTCTATGTTATCCCGTGACTGCAAAGCACCAACTTGTCTATGGTAATGTGGAGGACTGAAAATGGTCCTGAATCACAGCAGTGAGATCACCAGCCAGCGTCCATAGCTCTAGGCATTGTTGGCAGAGGAAAGTGTTCATGTCCACCAGCAGCATAGAAAGGGGACTGAGTTGGGTCCATGAGCTCACTTGACTACAGAGATTTTTTTTTAAAAGGTATTTGTATTGCACTTTATGATTATATGTATACAAAGCAATGGGGAGATAACATTTTAAAGTTGATTTATGGTTTAGCCTTCTACTTTAAGTCCCTCTGAAAACTGCACACGGAGTCCAGCAGTACCATTTCTGGTCTGCTTCTCTCTCTTCTCCCGGATATTCTTGAATGGAAGATATATAAAAGCATTCTCCAGAGAGAGAGAAACCGACAGCTCTGGCTGTGCATGAAATGCATCATATTTTAATGTATGAACCTCAGTCCACAAACTATTGTAAATAAAATGTGGGATGTAATCTCAATCAGCTCATCAACACCCCCCAGATTACAATGAGCGTTGATGTGTGACCAAGCAGTGATCATCAGCATTTGATCAGGATCTCCACAGTAAATAAGTTTGTGAATCAGGGTGGAACAGACTTACAAATATCATTCCCAGTGAAGGAGCTAGATTAAAACATTTCCTATTATGTCTCTGCTCTCCCTCCCCCAAAAACCATTCGGAATTTCCAAGGATCAGGGGCATCACATCAGTAAGTGCACTTTAAAATATGTGTACATTTACTTGTTGTTCTAAGTGGCAGCTTTATTTTTTTCTTCCTTCAGTGTATTTGAAAGGAAGAATGACAAGAACCTTTTACTGAAGATAGGCATTATTTACATGAGAAACGTTAATGTACAGAGGCTTATAGGACGCTACGTCTTAATACTCAGAAATACGCTTTGTGTTAAAAAGATAAAAAAAAAAGCTGGCAACTCTTGCTGATTGAACAGAAATCAATAATTGTATTTAATGACTTTATGAAGAAAATAAATGACCCTCGCGCTCTTAATGGATTAATGTCAGTTGTGAGCTACGCATCGCATAATGCTGACAAAGGAGCGTGCAAAGTGGTGTCACTTTTCATATGAGTGCCTTAAAACCTTTGCCAAGGGAAATTGTGTTTTAATGCCATTTCAGATGTCATATTTGAGAGGATTTTTGCAATCTCATTTTGGAATGCTGAAAGCATGCTCCGGATTGTTACAGCACAATCTTGTCATTGACATATGCACTTGCTAGGTCACCTTTCTGCCTAATGTTCCACCAGAAATCAGCCCAGACAAACAAATACACGCATTAAATAAATATATACAAAGTCATCCATTTAGCACATCATTTAAGACATGCCGAGTGTTGAAGAATGCTTTCTTCCGTACGGAATCATTTCCCTGCTCTGGCCAATGACAGCTAAACATTTTTCTAGCTGAAGAACACCGCTCGTGACAAATATCCACATAAAAGTCTGCAATGTGAGGCAAATGTGATGAACAGTGCATTAATAAAGTACTTCTGGATCAAAGTACGAGAGTTCTTATGCGGCACATGTAACAAAATATTTCTTTTGTTGTCACGGCTGACGTGCTCAAATACGCTAATGCTTGGTGTGAATAAAGGCAACATTTTAAATTACATTTTCCCTGTTTGTTATATTATCTAGATGACGAACGTTAGGCGAGCCACTTATACCTTAAAATCAAAACATTTCCCACTCATCCACGGGAGAGCTGTACTTGCTATACAGAATTGAAGATTTCAATTAATTAAAGTGTATGCCAAGCCAAAAGCTTTTTACTAGCTTTGGAGAGAGTGGGGAAGCATTTGAACTCCTGTTGAGTTTTGTATTGCAATCTAGGGCTGCGTATGGCCTAGTTTATGTTTGCGGTTGGAGGACAGTAAAAATAGGTGGTCGAGCTGTTTTATTATTCCCCCTTCCAATAGCCCTTCTTAAAGAGGTAATTTTAAAATTGTACCCACAGGTAACATTATAGGTACCGTGAATATCTACTAAACCTGAGTCTTTTAGTAAATATTCACATTGGCTCCAGCTGATAACATCACTACACCTGCACATTGCTCTCTGCATTCAGGGCACTGAGTGTGCCCTGAATGCAGAGAGCATCATGCCGCAATCATGACATTTGTGAGCATGCCCTGGTGTGATGTTATTGCAGCCCAACCCTTCAAATGGCCAGAGAGCACGCTATTCACATTGGCTCCAGCTAATGACGTCACTGTGCATGCAGTGTTCTCTGCATACAAGGCACTGAGTGTGCCCTGAATGCAGAGAGCATCATGCCGCAATCATGACATTTGTGAGCATGCCCTGGTGTGATGTCATTGCAGCCCAACCCTTCAAATGGCCAGAGAGCACGCTATTCACATTGGCTCCAGCTAATGACGTCACTGTGCATGCAGTGTTCTCTGCATACAAGGCACTGAGTGTGCCCTGAATGCAGAGAGCATCATGCCGCAATCATGACATTTGTGAGCATGCCCTGGTGTGATGTCATTGCAGCCCAACCCTTCAAATGGCCAGAGAGCACGCTATTCACATTGGCTCCAGCTAATGACGTCACTGTGCATGCAGTGTTCTCTGCATACAAGGCACTGAGTGTGCCCTGAATGCAGAGAGCATCGTGCCGCAATCATGACATTTGTGAGCATGCACCAGTGTGATGTCATTGCAGCCCAACCCTCCAAATGGCCAGAGAGCACGCTATTCATATTGGCTCCAGCTAATGACGTCACTGTGCATGCAGTGTTCTCTGCATACAAGGCACTGAGTGTGCCCTGAATGCAGAGAGCATCATGCCGCAATCATGACATTTGTGAGCATGCCCTGGTGTGATGTCATTGCAGCCCAACCCTTCAAATGGCCAGAGAGCACGCTATTCACATTGGCTCCAGCTAATGACGTCACTGTGCATGCAGTGTTCTCTGCATACAAGGCACTGAGTGTGCCCTGAATGCAGAGAGCATCGTGCCGCAATCATGACATTTGTGAGCATGCACCAGTGTGATGTCATTGCAGCCCAACCCTCCAAATGGCCAGAGAGCACGCTATTCATATTGGCTCCAGCTATTGACGTCACTGTGCATGCACAGTGCTCTCTGCATACAAGGCACTGAGTGTGCCCTGAAGCAGAGAGTGCTGTGCCCCAATCATGACTCCAGTGCACGTGCGTGGGAGTGATGTCATTGTGGCCCCACCTTTCAACGGCTGGAGAAAGTAGAAAAAAGACCGGGTGAAGAGAAGTGCCAGGAGCAGTGAGACCACAATGCTGGAGGGCTGTGTTGGACAGGTAAATCTGCTTAATGTGCTAATATACATTATGGCATAACTCTGCAGGGGGGCATTTAAAAAAATCTGATTTTTTTACCACTTTAAGCTGCAAATGTAGCCGTATAGGAGTATACACATGCCACGGCCACAATACTTTGTACTTTGTTATCCTCACTTTTGTGTTCAGAAGGCAGTATTGACACAGAATCCAACCTATTTAAGTGAATGGGGTCATGCAGCAGCTGTGAGCTAGATGCTAGGCACAGTATTCTCACTGAAAAAACCTGCATTGAAAAAAACATTAACTTGGGGTCATATCGCCTCTTGGCAGCCTGTCAGGCCCTCCTTGTCATTCTGTGAAAAGTGATCCACTGCAGATAGCTTTTCACAGTCAACACAAGTATAAATGAACTCTGACAAAGATTTATCATCACCTTCTGTCCTGCTGACCATGGTTTCACCAGAATGGAAATGAGGAAAAACTTGCAACAGAGAAACGCTGTGAAGGGTTCTAGTATTCCACAATTCTACTAAAGGAAAGAATAGTAATTTTAGTCTGGGTCATGGTTGAGGAATTTCCTCCACATCCTGTCTGATGACACAGTTGTCCGCAAGATGGGAAGTGAAGGTAAATCTCTCTAAGGCTCTGTTCACACCAATGCATTTTTAAGTGTTTTTTGCAGAAACACACTACAGTCCATTTAACATGGTTTCCCATTGAACATGTTCACATCTATGCTTTTTTGAGCTGCTGAGTTTTTGGAAAGGGCCAGAGACTTTTTTAAAAGTAACAAGCAGTGTTTTTGCTACAATACAGTTCAATGGAGAAGCTGCTGAAATGCATGGTAGTGCATTTTTGTTGTGTTCCATTTTTATTCTGCCCAGCAACAAAAAAATTTCGACTTTAACAAAAGAAAAAAAATAGAGCTGAACAAAATCGCGAAACACGGTAAAAATGCATAAAAAGCCATGTAGAAAAATGCAAAATGAACTGCGAAAAGCACTGCAAAATGGACAAAAAAAACAAACTGCATAGGTTTGAACAGAGCCTGACCTTTTCCAAAAACGCAGCACCTCAAAAAAGCACAGATGTTTCTGCAAAAAGCGCCGAAAAACGCATTGGTGTGAATGGAGCCTAAAAGACTCAGAGAGCACTTAAAAATTTCCAAATGTTTCCAAAACTGAAAAAAAAAATTATTGGCTTCACATACACTTTAACCGCCTCCCGCCCACCATATAGTACAATGATGGGTGCAAGGCGGTTCTTTCGTTCTGGGAGGATGTCACATGACGCCCTCCAATTCTAACCGCACATGCGTAGCTCCGGGAGCGCGCAGCGCGGCGATCGGTGGTGCGCTGTGTCCCTAGGACACAGCGGATCACCGATCGACGGAAAAAGCCGAAGATGAAGGGCACTGATGATCAGTGTCCCCTGATGATCTGTGTAGCCCCAGCAGTGCCACTTGTCAGTGTCCATTAGTGCCAGCTGTCAGTGCTCATCCATGCCACCTGCCAGAGCCCATCAGTGCCACATCAATGCCACATATCAGTGCCTACCAGTGCACATCAATGCCACATATCAGTGCCCATCTGAGCTGCCTTTCAGTGTCACCCATCAGTGCCAGTCAGTGCCACCTATCAATGCCAGTCAGTGCCACCTATCAGTGCTGCCAATCAGTGCCACCTATCAGTGCCAGTCAGTGCCACCTATCAGTACCAGTCAGTGCTGCCTATGAGTGTGCATCAGTGCTGCCTATCAGTGCCCATCAGTGCTGCCTATCAATGCCACCTAACAGTGCCAGTCAGTGCCACTTATCAGTGCCAGTCAGTGCCGCCTACCAGTGCCACCTATCAGTGCCATATACAGTCATGGCCGAAATTGTTGGCACCCTTGATATTTCTCCAGGAAATCATGTATTTCTCACGAAACGTATTGCATTAACACATGTTTTGCTATACACATGTTTATTCCCTTTGTGTGTATTGGGACAAAACAAAAAAAGGGAGGAAAGAAAGCAAATTCGACATAATGTCACACAAACCTCCAAAAATGGGCTGGACAAAAGTATTGGCACCCTTTCACAACTGCGGATAAATAAGAATGTTACAAGCATGTGATGCTCCTGTAAACTCACCTGGGGCAAGTAACAGGTGTGGGCAATATAGAAATCACACCTGAAAGCAGATAAAAAGGAGAGACGTTCACTTAACCTTTGCATTGTGTGTCTGTCTGTGCCACACTAAGCATGGACAACAGAAAGAGGAGACGAGAACTGTCTGAGGACCTGAGAACCAAAATTGTGGCAAAATATCAACAATCTCAAGGTTACAAGTCCATCTCCAGAGAACTAGATTTGCCTTTGTCCACAGTGCGCAACATTATCAAGAAGTTTGCAACCCATGGCACTGTAGCTAATCTCCCTGGTCGTGGACGGATGAGGAAAATTGATGAAAGATTGCAACGCAGAATAGTCCGGATGGTGGATAAGCAGCCCCAAACATGTTCCAAAGACATTCAAGCTGTCCTGCAGGCTCAGGGAGCATCAGTGTCAGCGCGAACTATCCGTCGACATTTAAATGAAATGAAACGCTATGGCAGGAGACCCAGGAGGACCCCACTGCTGACACAGAGACATAAAAAAGCAAGACTACAGTTTGCCAAAATGTACTTGAGTAAGCCAAAAGCCTTCTGGGAAAACGTCTTGTGGACAGATGAGACCAAGATAGAGCTTTTCGGTAAAGCACATCATTCTACTGTTTACCGAAAACGGAATGAGGCCTACAAAGAACAAAACACAGTACCTACGGTAAAATATGGTGGAGGTTCAATGATGTTTTGGGGTTGTTTTGCTGCCTCTGGCACTGGGTGCCTTGACTGTGTGCAAGGCATCATGAAATCTGAGGATTACCAAAGGATTTTGGGTCGCACTGTAGGGCCCAGTGTCAGAAAGCTGGGTTTGCGTCCAAGATCCTGGGTCTTCCAGCAGGACAATGACCCCAAACATACGTCAAAAAGCACTCAGAAATGGATGGCAAAGAAGCGCTGGAGAGTTCTGAAGTGGCCAGCAATGAGCCCAGATCTAAATCCCATTGAACACCTGTGGAGAGATCTTAAAATTGCTGTTGGGAAAAGGTGTCCTTCCAATAAGAGAGACCTGGAGCTGTTTGCAAAGGAAGAGTGGTCCAAAATTCCGGGTGAGAGGTGTCAGAAGCTTATTGATGGTTATAGGAAGCGACTGATTTCAGTTATGTTTTCCAAAGGGTGTGCAACCAAATATTAAGTTAAGGGTGCCAATACTTTTGTCCAGCCCATTTTTGGGGTTTTGTGTGACATTATGTCATATTTGCTTTTCTGCCTCTGTTTTATATTTGTTCCAATACATACAAAGGGAATAAACATGTGTATAGCAAAACATGTGTTAATGCAATACCTTTTTTGTGTGAAATACTTGATTTTCAGGAAAAATATCAAGGGTGCCAACAATTTCGGCCATGACTGTATGAGTGCTGCCTTTCAGTGCCCATCAGTGATGCCTGCCAATGCCAATCAGTGCCACCTACCAGTGCCTCCTCATCAGTGCCCATCAGTGCCATCTATCAGTGTCCATCAGTGCAGCCTATCAGTGCCCATCACTGCAGCCTCATTAGTGTACATCAGTGAAGGAGAAAAATCACTTATTTACAAAATTGTATAACAAAAACTAAGAAAAATGTTTTTTTTCAAAATTTTCTGTGGTTTTTGTTTTAAGAAAAAAAAAACCCCAGAGGTGATTAAATACCACCAACATAAAGCTCTGTCACAAAAAAATTATAACAATTTCATATGGGTACAGTGTTGCATGATCGCGCAATTGTCATTCAAAGTGTGACAGCGCTGAAAGCTGGAAATTGGCCTGGGCAGGAAGGGGGTATAAGTGCCCGGTAGGCTAGTGGTTAAACATAAATTTAAAATAGATAACACACAAAAATGATAGATACTGAATCTATTATATGGAATAGCTGAGCACCATGAATGAAAGTTTGTTTAGCAAGTTCTACCTTTACCTAACCAACCAATCATACTCTCCTTTTCTTTCTTCTGCACCAAAAGAAAAAGATGATAAAAAACCTGTTAATAGAAATGTGCATATATATTATGTCTCAACATGCTGTACCTCAGAGGTGTCAAACTGGCGGCCCTCCAGCTCTTGCCAAACTACAAGTCCCATGAGCCATTGCAAGACTGACAGTTACAAGCATGAGTTCCAAAGGCAGAGGCATGATGGGACTTGTAGTTTCACAACAGCTGGATGGCCGCTAGTTTGACACCCTTGTACCTGAATGCTGTCTTAAACCTCTGGTAAAATATATTGTTGCTGACATAATCCACATGTTTCTTATGTACAGATTACTGCATAGTGTGTAATACTTCTCAATAGTGGAGTCTACCTCTTGCATTATTATTTCAGAGTTTCAAGAAGCAAAAGGATGAACTGGCTAGACCAAATCCTGCTTTTCTTTTCCATACTCGAAGAGGTGTATTGAAAAAACTCACACAGCAATTTGCCCGTTGCAAGTGCATGTACATTTGTTCAATACAAATGTGGCAAAAAAATGAATGTTTTTATGCCATCTTCTATGCTGGACAAATACTTTTTCTTCAATTTAGAACAGAAAATACCACATTTGGCGACTAAATGGTGCTAAGTATCATAAGTGTTTCCTGTTCTGCCTCCAGCAGGGGAATATATTATTATTATTATTATTATACAGTATTTATATAGCGCCAAAGGGTATGCTCAGTGCTGTACAGTAGCATGGGGTACAGAACATGAGACAAGACAGTAACAATACACGAGGGGTTCGAGGGCCCTGCTCTTACGAGCTTACAATCTAGGAGGGAGGGGAAGGTGGTACAGGAGGAAATGGCTGTGGGGGATGGAGTGGTGGGAGGAATGAAGGAGGTTAATTGTTAGGTGAGGTCGGGTGTTAGGTGAGGTTGGAGTAGGCTTCCCTGAAGAGGAGGGTTTTCAGGGTGCGCCTGAAGGTGAGGAGGGTAGGTGACAGTCTGATGGATTGGGGTAGGGAGTTCCAGAGGATGGGGGAAGTCCTAGAGAAGTCCTGAAATCGGGCGTGGGAGGAGGAGACCAGGGAGCTAGAGAGCAGGAGGTCCTGTGAGGAGCGGAGGGCACGGGTAGGATAGTATTTGGGTATCAGGTCGGTTATGTAGTTTGGGGCGGCGTTGTGAATGGCTTTGTAGGTCAGAGTTGGCAGTTTGAATTTGATGCGTTGGGCAATCGGGAGCCAATGAAGGGATTGGCAGAGGGGGGAGGAAGATGTGGAGCGGTTGGTGAGGTGGATGAGTCTAGCCGCTGAGTTTAGGATCGACTGGAGTGGGGATAGCGTTCGTTTGGGTAGGCTAGTGAGAAGGGAATTGCAATAATCCAGGCATGAGATGATGAGGGAGTGTACGAGTTGTTTGGTGGTGTCTGGGGTGAGGAATGTGCGTATCTTGGAGATGTTGCGGAGGTGGAGCCTGCAAGATCTAGATAGCAGTTGGATGCGGGGTAGGAAGGAGAGGTGGGAGTCCAGGGTGACACCCAGGACTTTGGCGTGTGGGGTGGGAGAGATGGTGGCGTTGTTAGTAGTGATGGAGAGGGTGGGGGGGCGCGGGGGGGGGAAAGACCAGGAGCTCGGTTTTGGATAGGTTAAGTTTGAGGAAATGGAGCGACATCCAGTCTGATATGTCGTTTAGGAGGTGGGCGATGCGGGCAGAGAGTGAGGGGGTGAGGTGGGGGGTGGAGAGGTAAATTTGGGTGTCGTCGGCATGGAGGTGGTAATTGAAGCCGTGGGAGTGAATAAGTTTGCCAAGGGAGGAGGTATAGATGGAGAAGAGGAGGGGCCCAAGGACAGAGCCTTGGGGGACCCCAACAGAGAGGGGGAGGGAGGGGGAGGTGGCAGTGTTGTAGGTGATGCTGAAGGAGCGTTGGGAAAAGTAGGAGGAGAACCAGGAGAGAGCAGCGTCCCTGATGCCAAGGGAGTGCAGTATGGCAAGGAGAGGGTGGTCAACAGTGTCGAAGGCCACTGAGAGGTCGAAGAGCAGGAGAATAGAATAGTGGCCATTGGCTTTGGCGGTTAGCAGGTCGTTGGTGATTTTAAGTAGGGCGGTTTCGGTGGAGTGCAGGGGACGGAAGCCAGACTGTAGGGGGTCAAGGAGGTTGTTATCAGTGAGGTGGATGCTTAGGCGATTGTAGGCCAGGCGCTCAAGGAGCTTGGAAGTTAAAGGCAGCAGGGAGATGGGTCTAGGGTTGTTAAGGTTAGTGGGGTCAAGGGAGGGTTTTTTGAGTATGGGGGTGATGTGTGTGTGCTTTAGAGGGGAGGGGAAGGTGCCGGAGGAGAGGGAGAGATTGAAGATGTGGGTGAGAGACCGAATGATGGAGGGGGGGGGTGACTGGAGGAGCTGTGAGGAGATAGGGTCCAGGGGGCAGGTGGTGAGGCAGGCTTCAGTGAAGATCTTAGAGACCTCCTCAGGGGTAGTTGGGCTGAAGGATCGGAGTGTTGGGAAGGTGATGGTGTACGGGGCATTAGGTATAGTGGGGGGTAGTGCGGCTATGAGGTCGGGGGAGGGGAGGGTTGAGGGGTTAAAGGAGAGCGGGAGGCTGGGTGGAGAGGTGGATTGTGAGTTGACAATGTCCTTACGGATTGCGTCAATCTTGTTTTGGAAATGATTGGCAATCTCGTGGGTGGTGAGGGAGGTGCTGGGTGGAGGTGGCTGGGGAGAGAGCAGGGATTTGAAGGTGGAGAAGAGCCGGTGAGGACAGATGGAGAGGGTGTTGATAAGGGTTATGAAATAGGCTTGCTTGGCGACGTGGAGGGAGGTGGTGTAGGCGAGGTAGGCGGCTTTATAGAGGGAGAACGCGCGAGGGGATCTGGTTTGCGCCATAAGCGCTCCAGCGCGCGTCGTTTGAGGCATTTCGTGTGGTTGTTTTGCCAGGGTTGAAGCGGTCGGGGTCTAATGTTACGTGTGGTTAGGGGTGCCAGGGAGTCAAGGGCAGCTGACAGTGAGTCGTTGTATGCAGTTGTGGCCAGGTCAGGGCATAACAGAGGGAGGATACTGTCATACAGACGGTCAGCTGTCGGGTGGAGATGGGTCGGGTTCAGACTGCGGAGGTTGCGGGTGATGGTTAGACGCTTCAGGGGGGGAGAGATGGAGAATGTGAGGAGGTGGTGGTCAGAGAGGGGGAAGGGGGTGTTAGTGAAGTTGTGGGGGGTGCAGAGGTGGGAGAAAACGAGGTCCAGGGTGTTTCCATTGGAGTGGGCAGAGGACTGAGTGTGCTGTGTGAGCGCGAAGGAGGAGGTTAGAAGGAGTTGGGAAGTAGCCTATCCTACCTGCAATATCAAATTTGGCCACTAGATTGAACCGATAATACATTTATGGTTTTACAGAAACTAGAGACTGTTTAGACAAGAATTAAGAGTTAATAAAAATTCCCATCATTTAGAGAGAAATGAAAGAGATGCATGTTAGGAGTTTCAGACTCCATCTTAAAGACTGGGAGAGAAGGAGCCAGCTATCAGAGCACATGTTGGACTAAAACTTTAATCTTTTTGCATTCAATAAAGGCAGCATCGCTGGTATGCTTGAACCTGCTGCCAGCTATAGCCTAACTATTCATTGTGTTTTCTGTATGTTATATTGATTATATTTACTTATTATCTGTTTTTTTCTTAATAGTTTCATGCCACCCTGTTTTGTTAACAAAGCTTCAAGATTACATTCAGTCTGGCTTACTGCAGAATAGAAGGGTTTAGCTGCATGTCGAGTTACACACATAGAAACATGTAGCAAGAACAGAACAAATACTTAGCAACATCTAGTTGTCAAGTGTGGTATTGTGTGATTCAAATCAATGAAAAACATTTGATCAGCACAAAAAATAACCTAATAAAATTTTTTGTTCACCCCACTCACACATAATGAACATCTGTGCACTTTCACTGAGTGAAAGGCTATGCAATTTTTTTATGCATACAATTTCTTCTGCAATGTCTAGATGCTCCAGGATCATATACATCTATACTGAATTGTGGTGGTCTTTCTATTGCTATAGATGCTTGACACAGAGCTAAATCACCATATATGTTGTAATGACCAGTCTTTCTATCAATACCAAAAAATCTACTCGGGTACTTTACTTAGACAGTCTTTCCTTAACCACTTGCCGTCTGTGGCAATTTTGCCATTGTTCACTTGCATGTTAAAATCAGCATTTTTTGCTAGAAAAGAACTCCCGAACATTACATATTTTGTGAAAGCATAGGCCCTGGGGAAGAAAATGGTGATTGTTGCAATTCTTTATGTCAAAATATACTTGGCCCCTCTCGATCCTTCCCCACCTGGTACTCTCTTTGGGAATCACGGGATATCCCTCAGGCAGAATTTCTCCGTTACCTTCAATTGCAGCACTGGTTGACCTCACTGCGTGGCACTTCCGCCTTTCCATATCAGAAAGCAGCCTTTGAACGGCTTTGCCATCAGCACCCAGGTACCCCAGGTCTTCTTTCCCTATTCTATGCATCCTTGATTAGGCACCCAAAGCGTAATTTTCTATCATATGTTGTCCAGTGGGAGTGTGACTTGGGGATGGTCGTAGATCTTGAGGACTGGAATAAGGCCTGGTCATTTGTAGCTAAATGGAGGCGGCATACAAAGTACTGTTTTGTTGGTACTGAGTCCCAGTTCGTATAGCCCAGGCAAACCCTGCCTACAGTGATTGCTGCTTTCGGGGTTGCGGCCATCGTGGAGATGTGTTGCATATATGGTGGCCATATCCAAGACTGCTTCATTTTTGGTTTTGTGTCTTTGGCCTTCTTTACACCTTGTTCCACCTCTCCATACGCTGGGAGGCTCGGTATGCTTTGCTTCATTGTCCCATACCAGCCCTGTTGGCTCATCAGCAGAAGTTGGCTTCCTATCTGTTTCTATCGGCCACTAGAACAATTGCCCAGGCATGGAAGAGCCCATCCGTCCCTCTTCAGCCTTTCCTTTAATACCGAGAAGAGCCACTTGGGTACTTTACATGGTCAGACTTTCCTTAAATATTAAAAAGAACCACTTTGCTACTTTACTTGGTTAGTCTTTCCTTAACATCAAAAATAACCACTTGGGTATTTTACTTGGTCAGTCTTTCCTTAAAAATCAAATGCTGCCACTTCGGTCTTAACTTATATATCAGAAAGAGCTACTTGGGTATTTTACTTGCTCAGTCTTTCCTTATATATGAAAATGAGCCACTTGAGTAATTTAGTTGGTCAGTCTTTCCCTAGATATCAAAAGCTGCCACTTGGGTGTATTTTACTTGGTCAGTCCTTCCTTATATATCAAATAGAGCCACTTAGGTACTTTACTTGGTCAGTCTTTCCTTATATACAGTATCAAAAAGAGCCACTTGGGTACTTTACTTGGTAACTGAGTGAAAATAAAAGCCCATATGCATCTTTTACTGTAAAAACAATGGAGATGTGGTGTGGGTGTGATTTGGGCGGGGGTGTGATTTCAACTTTGGCAGTTTTGTTTGCTTACTATAATGTTCTTTCTTCACACAGGAAAAGTTGGAAGCATTCAACACCACTATAATTACTCTGGCATACTGCAGTACAATAGTTTTTGAACAACTTACTTAGAACCATAGAACTGTTTTAAACGCAATGTGGTTCGCTTAGGTTGATGCAAGGTCTAACTTAATAGCTACTATTTCCCTTATAAAATCTTACCAATCTGATAATACTTCATTATAAAACCCTTGTTCACAGTTCTGCACATAAATACATTGTCCTTGCAATGGTATATTCCCATTATACATCATAAGTGGCACCACAAATGGAGATGAGAAGTGACAGGCACAAAGGAAGCCTACGTACCTACATACATAAGTGTTGATAAGTACCTTTTACATCAATTTTCTTTCACAGGATTATTAGGAGTGTTTTATAGAGATACATACTTTTGTTCTTCTGCATGGGGAGATGGATGGACTGTTTATAGATAATTCTTAGAAGCAAATAGCCACACAGGTACAACACACATTTAATCAATGGCATTATTATTTTACCTAGAGCTAGGCTTGTATCGCTAAAACAATTTTTCATACTTACAGCTATACTATATTTTCATACTCGCCTGCTCTGTGCAAAACCATTGCCCTGATCCTCCTTCAGCAAGCTTGCTATGAGGGCACGTGTGCGGCCTTGATCCTGAGCTGGGCTGTGTGCATCTACTGGCACACACAGTGTGGCTTAGCACCACCCTCGTCACTCTTCACAGGAGCGGATTCCGAACCTCTAGTAAGAAGAGGGCACAGAAGAGCAGCACATCTGTAGACAGGGATAGTGCTGGATCGAGATCAGGCTCAGGTAAGTATTTATGAAGCGGCTGCGGGGAGCTGACATAAAAAGGTTTTTTACCTTAATGAAACCTTTTACCTCAACTTTTAAATGTTTTGCCCATGGCAGGAAGTGAGGGGAATTATCTCTAAGGCCTCGTTTACACTTTCGATTGAGGGAGAGGGTAAAAACATGCATCTGATCCTGGGATTCTAGTAGAAACCTAACAGGGGTTCTAATCCTTCTCCACTATATTTAAATATAAAAAAGGTTTTCCTACAGATACACTTCAAAGTAAAAAAATTCATTTTAGCTTTTGCTAGAGCAGTTAAAGAATAGAACACTGGAATATATACTGACTGTGTGCGGGGTAATTTCTTTCTATTACCAGTTGAAGAAGTACCAATGATTGAAATAAATGTCTAACAAAAGTTTATTACCCAAGTTTTAGACTTAGACTTCATTGTGACAAGTAAAAGGGAAAGAGGTATGATCCCAAACAATAACATTTTTTATATAGTTTTCTTTTTCTAATGCAATAGGCTTCAGTCATTATTTTAAGATTTAAAGCAGAAAAGGAGGCAGAGTCACCCCATGGCTCATTCAGCTGTGTGTATATTTTAAGCTCCAGTTATTCAGCTCTTTTTAGCAAAACCATTCAGATAAGTCTGGTGGTTAACAAGGGAAAAGGAGTCCAAAGCTTCACCTGGTTATTGGAAATAGTACATATGAAGTATTTTATATTTTCTTGGAAAAAAAAACACTTTTATCTAAATCATATTTTTTAGTCCTGATCAGTCCCTTGAAAAAGTTTCCTAACCCTACTACCCCCCACCAAAAAACACCCCCCAAAAAAACGAGGACTATGGGATTTCATGCATTGGCCTTTACCAATCCAATTTGATATTTCACCTAAAGTTCCAGTTGATAAACTTGAGATTGGGGCAAAGCTTTGCACATACAGTATAATTGTTAAGCTGAACATACACAGTCAGTGGGCTGATCGAATAAACAAGCAAAAAAAACTGATTCCTTGATCCACACTACACAGCACGGATGGACAAATCTCCCTATGTACCATCTGCATGCTGACAACCTGCCCCACCAGTGCCAAAATACTCAGCGTCTGCATTAATTTGAGTGCAGCCACTTTTCCGTATGGCTCCTTTGATTTTTCGGAGCTGACAGGGAAACCCACTTTCCTGATAAACTGGACAAAATTCATACAGTTTATGACTAGCTTTCAAAATTAAAATAACAATGCGTCTGTGCCATGTGTTATTGCTTACCCAAAGGCAGGAGGTGATCATCTATTTACGTAAAATTAATTTGGGTGTCTCTGATATTATGGAAATCTCATTTAAAACTAACAATGTCATAAATGTAATCTAGGCAATATGTGAATTGAGCAAGATTGGTGTTATCTAAAGCCCTTCTACTTGAACTAGCTCTAAAATCTTTTACAACATATATAATGAATAAAGATCTGAACATAATCTATACAGAAAAAAAAATCCCTGAACTGCTTAATCAGCCTGTCAGAATTAATTTTATAAAAAGCCATTACTTGCATTTTCAAAATCATTTATGATGTATCACATCACAGTACTAACTGATGGAATGCTTAAGTCAGAACTAAAAATTTCAAATAAAAAAAATACAAAAATGTTTCGGTATTAGAGACTTTGTATGTCTGTTATAACAACAATACTAGGAAAATTGTATAAAATACTTACTGTAACTTTCCATTCCTGGCTCTAATCCATGGCAGCATACATGTGGTAGTATGCTGTCATGTTAGTGCTAGTAAAATTAAAAATGATATCAAATCCTTAGGTTAATTTTCTTTTCCTGGAGCCAAGCCATGGCAGCATACATGTGGTAGTATGTTGCTGTGCTGATGCCAGTAAAAGGGAAATTTATATCAAATCCCTATGTTAATTTTCATTTCCTGGCACCAATCCACGGCAGCATACTGTACATTTGGAAGTATGTTGCCATGTTGGTATCAGAAAAACAAAAAATTGTAACAAATACTTACCGTAATTTTCCATTCCTGCCTCCAAATCATGGCAGCATACAGGTGGTGCCAGTAAAATGGAAAACTCTATAAAATACTTCTGTTAATTTTCTTTTCCTGTCCACAATACATGGCAGCATACATGTGGTAGTATACTGCCATGTTGGTGCCAGTAAAATGGAAATTTGTATCAAATGCATATGTTAAGTTTCTTTTCCTGGCACCAATCCATGGCAGCATACATGTGGTAGTATGTTGCCGTGTAGATGCCAGGAAAAGGGAAAATTGTATGAAATGCTTACCATAATTTCTTTTCTTGGTGCCAATCCATGGTTGCATACAACCACATGTATGGTGCCATGTTGACGCCAGGAAAACCGCGTTATCATTTTGCAGGTGCTGGACTGGAATAAGAACAGGAGATCATTCAGCAGCAATGACGGAACAACCAGAGGGACCATGGATCTTCCATCACATGAAGATAAGCATGCATTATGGCAAATGCCCTGGGGACCCATTGAAGCTATAGTTAGGGATGCAAAATAATTTACAAATCTTCCCTGCTTTACATAGCATTCCTAAATCCACACCGGCACTGAATGCGTGAGAGCAAATTTATGAGCGGAATTTACCTTTTACCACAGCTATCAAGTTAATAATAACAAAGCAAAAAGCACCATGCTGTGTTTTTTTACAGCCTCTCCTTACTTTATTTATTTCTACAGATGGAAAAAATATGGACTATGACAGGATAAAACAGCAGAAGTTCCTTTTAATACTCCAGCTCATGGTAACGGTTTAATTAGGAAGATCTTGGCGCAGATGCTGATCTATGTGTCAGTCTATCCCTACAGAGAACAGTACACAATCCATCTTTGTTTTATTGCACTACATGAAGAGAGTGTCCAGGGGACTGAGCGGAGCATCGCAAGGAGTTCGCTGTGATATGGGAGTACGTTAATCAGTAATAATCCTTGCAACTGACGGCAAACATGTCTGAGGACAAGTACAAGTACAAACATATCAGGAAGAATACAAATAGGACAAATAATGACAAGAGGTGAAGGAAATAGCACAGCTCATACAAAAATGTATGCAGAACATCTTCTCTACTAAATATATCATATCATGTGCAAACTGTATTTAAAACATGCATCTGATGTCTGGAACTGAAATGTTTTGCTAAAATACTCTCGTATCATATACAATGATCAATTTTACAAGAAGAAAAATTTTCATCAATTTTTTCATCGATGGGCCATGCTTGCATAATGTGTACATTCAAACAGCCGTCTGTAGTCTCCATTAGAAGCCATGTGAGAGGGTGATGAACAACTATGAGACAGGGATTGAATGTAAACACCCTACAACAGGAAGATCCTAAACAAGGGCCTTCATAGCAGGATCACCAGGTTTTTTTTTTTTTATTAAACCTGCAAATTTGGAAATATTGTCTATGAAATTACTTCAACATACAAAAGAGTAAAATCGCCACATTAAAAAAGGAAGTAAGTTAAACGCAAACAAATATCCAAGATATATATGTTTCTTTCTACACTTAGAGTTCAACATCTACCAGAAAGTGACACCTTTCACTAGGTAACTATAATAAGGTAATATATCTCTAAACTGGTTTCTTATCCCTAGAAATTCATGCAGTCTTTTTCACAACATGCAAATTTTATAATTATGCATTTTATATGTATTACAATCATATTTAATAGTTTTTTAAAGCCTAACCCCACTGAGGCTAACTGACCATGGTCTACTTTAACTTCGGCAATAATTACATGAAATCTATATATATTTATATGACATATTTGTTATTGACTTATCCCTTCTTTTTTCTTTATTTTTTCTATAGTATGTACAACACTAAGGCTTAAAGCAGAACTATATGCATATTTTTTTTTTCTTTTTGGATAGAGTAATGGAGGGTTATAACCCATGTCAGTGTAATTTTTGACATTTGTGTCTGATTTACCTTCACTTCATGTCCCATAGCCAAAACAGGAAGTGAGATAAAATCCCTGCAAATTAAGGGAATTCCTTGGGGACCCCCAAGTCATCAGAACTGTCCCCATTGGAAAGTTTCCCCTCTATTACTTTTCTGGGAACAACCCAAAATTGGGGTTTTCTTTTACTTTCACTTTCAATAATAATGGTAAACAGGACAAATAGAGAGAGTGAATCTCCCTAATGTCCCAACGGGGGAAGAGGTAGTAATAAAAACCTAATAGCTGTTCTAATACAACTCCATTCTGTACAAAACTAAAGAAAGAAAGAAAAAAAAGTTTTGCCTTTAGTTATACTTTAATTCTCACCTGACCATGTGGTAGTTCGAAGCTCCAAAACGCTCTAAAGTCTAAAGTCCTATGGTTTTCAACTGTGCCAGTTCACACTTGAGCATAGTGTCACTTGAAGCTTGTAGCAAAAAGTATACAAGCTTCTTTTGAGGCACAATCTTCAAGTTTTAGGCTTCTTTGGCCTCAATAAGAACAACTTAAAAACACGCAAACAAGTGCAACTAGCATTCCATTGCTTTAAAATAACGGAAAAAAAAATTGCTTAAACCTCAGATGCCCGCAAACACGCCTGTACAAACACTTTCAAAAACAACTGCCAAAAGCCCAAAGACACTCAGATCAAGTGTGACATCAACATCAATGCACCGTACATCCCATAAATGTTTGAAATCCCAGAACTTAGACAGGACTTATCACATATGCTTATATTTTTGTTTCTTTTTTAAATTTTTTTTTAATTAATCTTTTGGAGTACCAGAAATTCGGCTAACCTTAAAAACTCACATGGTCCTTGATGAGAAATCTTTCTGTGAACAGTATAAGCCCCTCGCTGAGCAAAGCATTCAACACATCAGTTTTGCAGTGTAGCCCAGTATACAAATGTCAAACAATAAATCATATTAAAATGAGTCACCTATGCTCCTTACAAGATTAAGAGTGCCTTGCTGTGGATTGGCTGTAGTCTGTCCAACCAGCTGCTTCTCCTAGGCTCCCTTTTATATCCAATTAAGCTCAAGAGCCATATGAAAGTCAGTATTTATTAGGCACTTATTTGAATCATGGAGTTTAAGTTGTCAGTTTCACACAGAGCTGACCACTCTTCCACATCCATCAAAAGCTACTTTACACATCCAGCACATTTCTGAAAAGGGCAGCGCACTCGGAGACCAAGTGATTTATACCGAAGAGGCAAGTCAGTTTGTGTGACTGTCTCTCATCATTTCATGACTCTCCATAGACTCCTAGCTGGGAGTGAAATATTTCTTATCACCACAAGCCCCTCCATGTTGTAGAAAGAGGATATCAGCACATACCCGTGCTATCGATGTTTGGAAACAATATACTATTTATTAACGATGAATCACACACACATACATATACATATATATCAAATTTATTTTATTTTTTTCCTTGTATTTGTTTCTTCATTTCCTATTTTAAATAAAGGAAAAAAGTAAAGAAGCCAAAAATTTCTGATTTCCTAAACTTAGTTGTCATTTTGTGGCTAGAACCACAATTTCGATAATCAATTGGTATGTTTGTGGCAAGAGACAATTAACCAGCAAGCTGGTTCAAACAACATGTACTGTAATAGCTACGCTTGAGTTAAAATGACAGGTATTTTTGTTTGAAAGATGCTGACCAGCATAAGCACCAGAGTAAACCTGACAAATTTCATTAGTTATTATGTAACCATCAGAGAAAATTAGAGAACACAAACGACAGCCCAAGCAAAGTGCACAGTCAGGGGTAAGATTGTTCTACAAGTGAATTTATGTGTTTACAAAAATATCTGAAATTAATTTGAGAGGTTGTTTGATAGTTGGGAGCAGACTGCATAAAAAAAAAGAAAAAACAAGAAAAAAAAAAAACCCCAAAAGAAAGCAATCACTGTCACTTATGGAGTGAATAATAAAACGCATTCGAAATAACACCAGAGTGGCAAAAGTAAAAACTTCTAATCATGCTGTTGTTTATTGGAATTGATATACTGTATTTACAACACACGTAATTACGCTTATAAATCGGCATACAAAATCAGTGTCTATGAACAGTACATATGCAGTGTATATATATATATATATATATATATATATATATATATATATATATATATAGTCATTCTTGCTAAATGAGAGGTAAAAGATAAACCCATAATGGTTAGTGCAGGTAGGCATGACAGGAAACTTCATGAGTGGTATCACAGAGTATAGGAAAGCAATAAATATACTATTTACTTGCATCTACTGGATAAGAAGTGAATTATTACATTATCGCCAGAACAGGGGGTGCAGAACATTTTTGCTGACACAAGCCCTATGCAGAACATTTGGTAGAGAAAAACAAAATGTATATTTAGGTATAAACTCCCATACCCTTCCAAATTTCAACTATCTCTAACATTTACTGTTACCCTAACACTAACCTCTCCTCACCTTAACACTAAACCTATCCCTAAACGTTCACCATGGAAAGCCTTATTTTTCATGAAGGCTTCCTTTAATCCGTAACCCCCTTAAGCAAACTTTTATCACCTAACTGAATGGTCTGTGCAAAAACATCCCCTATAGAGAAATATCCGAGTTGAAAATGAATGGCCCAATGTCCTTTAAGGCTTGGTTCACATATATGCTTTTTGAAGTATGTTTTGCATTTTTGTACACGTATTTTTGACAAGTTTTTACTGCGTTTTGTTCAGATTTTTTTAGTTGTTACAGTGGAATTTTTTTTGTTGCTGGACAGAATAAATATGCAAAACGTGGCTAAAAGGTGGCAAAACTGCGCTACCATGCATTTCAGCTTCTTCATTGAACTCTATTGTAGCAAAAACGCTGCTTTTTGCTTTTAAAGAAGTCCCTGACCCTTTCCAAATATGCAGCAGCTCAAAAAAGCATAGATGTGAACATATCCTATAGGAAACCATGTTAAATGGACTGTAGTGCGTTTCAGCAAAAAGCACTGGGGCTTTAGGAGCCTTAGGGTTGCGAGGTCCTGCCCCGGAAGGGGGATGCTTATAATCTAAGGTCTCTACAGTTATACAAATAACACACAATGTCCAGTTTATTTGAGGAGCCTTGGGCTGCAAAAGATCTGTGCTAAAATGAAGAAAACATACAAGCTTTATGTGATAGTCTGTTAGATGCCTGCTGAAGCCAAGAACCATGGGCAGCACAGTGGCTAAATGGTTAGCACTTCCGCCTGGCAGTACTAGGGTCATTGGTTCGAATCCCAGCCATGGCACCACCTGCCTGGAGTTTGCATGTTCTCCCTGTGCCTGCATGGGTTTCCTCCAGGTACTCCAGTTTCCTCCCACACTCCAAAGACATGCTGGTAGGTTAATTGGATTCTGTCTAAATTGTCCCTAGTCCTAGATTGTAAGCTTGAAAGAGCAGGGCCCTCGATCCCCTCATGTTTTGCATTGTATTGGTATTGTTCTGTCACATGTTCTGTCCCCCTTTATAATGTACAGCGCTGAGCGAACTATTGGCGCTTTATAAATACTGTATAATAATAATAGTATGTGTATGTATGAATGTAAGTTAGGGACCTTAGATTGTACGCCCCTTGAGGGTTAGGGACTGATGTGAATGTACAATATATATGTAAAGCGCTGCGTAAATTGACAGCGCTATATAAGTACCTGAAATAATAAAAGCATAGATGTGAACATATCACATAGGAAACCATGTTAAATGGACTGTAGTGCGTTTCAGCAAAAACCACTACAAAACACATTGGGACTTTAGGAGTCTTAGGGTTGCGAGGTCCTGCCCCAGAAGGGGGAAGCTTATAATCTAAGGCAGGCATGTCCAAAGTCCGGCCCGCGGGCCATTTACGGCCCGAGGGTCGGTTTAATATGGCCCTCCATGTCAGTGTGTCAGTGTGTCTTATGGAGCGAATATGGAGCGGCCGGTCCGGTATTTCCACCGCGGCCGTGTCAGAATACCGGGCCGGCCGCTCAGCTCTGCAGCGGGACCTTACCTGTTCCTCTATCCAGCGGCGTGCTGTCTTCCCGGCTTCTGTAGTGTGGGCGCTGGGCATGACAGCCGGGTGCCAAGTGCGCATGCGCAAGAAGCAGTGCTTTTTGTGAATGGTAAGGCGGTACCTGGGACACATGACAGATCCCAGAAGCCGCCGGACCAATCACAAAGCGCAAGTGCTTCTCGCTCATGCGCACTGGGCACCCGGCTGTCATGCCGAGCGCCATTACAGAAGACGGGAAGACAGCGCGCGGCTGGATCGAGGAACAGGTAAGATAAAAAAAAAACTCTGCGGAAGTAAGAGCGGGTACCTGTCAAATTCAGGTACCCGCTCCCCACCTCCCCAAAGGTCAGCAGTAATCTGTGCTGTCCGCAGTCTCTGGTCATCCTGTGCTGTCCGCAGTCTCTGGTCATCCCTGTGCTGTCCGCAGTCTCTGGTCATCCCTGTGCTGTCCGCAGTCTCTGGTCATCCCTGTGCTGTCCGCAGTCTCTGGTCATCCCTGTGCTGTCCGCAGTCTCTGGTCATCTCCTGTACTGTGTCTGCAGTCCATTAGTTCAGAATTTTTTTTTTCCTGTTTTCTGCCTCTAAAACCTAGGTGCGTCTTATGGTCAGGTGTGTCTTATACGGTGAAAAATACGGTAACTTGGCATAAAATAATTTATTTGCATTTAATTGTAATGGTTCAAAGAATGTTTGGAAAAATGTTCGGCCCTCCACCATGTTCACTTCATCCAATCTGGCCCTCTTTGAAAAAAGTTTGGACACCCCTGATCTAAAGTCTCTACAGTTATACAAATAACACACAATGTCCAGTTTATTTGAGGAACCTTGGGCTGCAAAAGATCTGTGCTAAAATGAAGAAAACATACAAGCTTTATGTGAACCAAGGACCGGACAATTAAATTGCTAAGCTCCCTAAGCCCTGGTTCACACCGGGACAACTTCAGGTGTGACATGCGATTTACAAATCGCATCTGAAGACACATCGAATGTATTCCTATGGCACTGTCTTAATCAGTAAAATCTGAAGAAGCGTGATTTGAAAAATAGTTCACACACTACTTTTTTCTGATTTCATTGCAGCTTGGTTTGACTTCTGTTAAATTAAGTCACAAGCCGCAGTAAAATTGGAGTTACAAATCGCACTGATCTGCGGCTTTGAAATCACGCTATTTCAAATGAAGTAGTGCGATTTCAAACTCGCATTCAGTGTGAACCAGGGCTAATGCTCTGCATGCCAGTCACTTATCAAGTCACAATGGATAAAAGTCATGTGGCTTACACTTTGGATTTGTTAGGTGGTCTCAGCTGAGGTCAAATTTATGCATGTAAAATACACTCATGTGAGCACATGATAGTATGTAATATGATTAACATTCTTTTCATTCTATATATAAGCACTTAGGAAGAAGGAACAATTCATGAGTTATTTGTCCCATATATTTCACCACTCCCCAGAGAAAGGGAACAACCTACACAAATTTCTGATGGGAAATCTTCAAGGAGAACTCAGAATGCAATCTCCGGGGGCTTGTTCTAGAAATGTAGACTTAGGTTCCACATCCTTGAACATTCACACGAAGGCTTAGTCTTTAGGGGCCATACGGACTTCAGTAGAGGAAGTATGTAAATATATGGACAGCAAGTGACATGACAATGATCAATGTGAGCTATGTGACTGATCGCAAAACAAACTGTCAACCTTTCATCGGAATTTTTCTCCTTGCTGAATGTGAAACTTATACAAAATACCAGGAGGTGGTGGGAGTAGGGAGGGATTAACAAAAGATCTTTAATTTGAAATGCTGATACAATTATGTGTGTTAGGCAAGTATAAAGAGAAAATGATGGAAAATGTTTTGTAAAAGTTAATTGTTTCATCTTTAGCACTAATTAAAACAATATTTTAAATGTGTGTTTAGAAATTACATTGTGTTTTACAGAAAAAAAAGAATGTCAAAACTAAAATTGGAGTGAGCAGCCTGTGAATTTACTCTCCTATAATTATCTTATAGAATACAATAAAATCAGAAGAATGTGAGATTATGTATAATTAGTATAAGGAGCATTATGAGGCGTAACAGTAAATTCTGGAACCCCCGGAAGATGGCTCTGTGTTGGTGTCTTAAAAATAAAACATAACACACAGGTGGCTATAACTCTCCGGAATGTGCAATCTATGGTGAATTACTATTTGTGGTGCAACATCAACTTATCTATGACCAGCTCAAAGTACTATGAAATACAATTTTCTAAAAAAAAAAATCAATTCATCTGTTGATCATTTTGTTTCAAATTTATGGCTGAGTTAGATTGTCTGAAACAACCTGGGCTCAGTTTCAGAGAGTCGTATTTTAGATAGATTTAGACTAATTCATGTATGAAAGTCTGGATCATTTAGGGATAAATAAAGCTGTACAATAACTGTAAAAAGCTGGATGTGACTATACTACTATTTTTTATCCAACCTGTCCATTACTGTATGTGCAGTGGTAAAGGTTGGGCTGGAAAGCAAGGTGTACACTCCTGAATGGCTGGCTATAGGCAGAAAAATCCTTAAATGGCCCTTCTTTATCAATAAATGGCCCATACATGGTCACCTAAAGAGATTCTGTCCCTAGGGAGAAGTTGGGCACACTACTGAAGGCATGAAGTGCAGGTGCCTAGATATAGTCCCCGGTAATGCTGAAGCTTGCTTGACCCTTCCTGCATCCTACATATTCATACTGTCAAGAAAAGTCCGACATCAAAGTAAAGAGCCAATAGAAATGTGAGGGGCTGGCACTTAGTGGCAAGTGTTCACACTACCAAGACAAATAAATCACAAACCCCAGCACACAAAAAGATGGATCTAAATGAAATTAAGGTAACTGTATGCTACCGCACAACAGTGTAAAACACCAATTAATAAAGAAAAATATATAAACAGTGCAAAACACAAACCTCTTCACCATAAATTGACATTTATCAATATCTAAAGTGTTAGTAAATAATTGTGTCATAAATAAATAAATGAATGAAAAAAGTCCTTCTTCCCAAAGGTGTATAATAAATACAACAAACAAATCTTCTCCAAAAGAAAAAGAAATACCATAACGTAATACTGGCAGGAACATTCAATAAAGTAAAAGTAATTCGCAAGACCTGAACGCCCTGTGGGTGGGGCAAAACGCATCAACGCACTTCTGGTCCGCCGTCAATACGATCTACGTCACTTCCGGTGAGTGGAACGCACGCTGGGGGGTGCGTTCCAAGTGGCCATCTTTGAGGTTGGAATACATGGTCATCCTCTGCAAAACCGCAAGTCTGTGAGGTTCCTGCTATTACTGTGGATATGAGGATATGTGTGAGCCAATGAGGCTAATAAACAAATGCTTTTATAACTTTCATTGAACATGTGAGCAGCCTGGTATTACTTGTACTTTATTGAATGTTACTGGCAGTATTACGCTATGGTATTTCTTTTTCTTGGAGTGCTGGGGAGCTCTTGAAGGAGTGAGTTGGAGGACAGCATCATATCATTCAAGGTGGATAAAGAGTTCTGGAGAATTTAGAGGGGGCATAGGATTCCTAAAATCCTAAAAGGCGCAATACTCCCCAATATCTGGTGAGTGCGGTTGATGTTGATTTTTCACTGGTGGATGGTGGAAGCACATTTCTTTGGGAGAAGATTTGTTTGTTGTATTTATTATACACCTTTGGGAAGAAGGACTTTTATTTATTTATTTATTTATGACACAATTACTTATGAACACTTTAGATATTGATAAATGTCAATTTATGGTGAAGAGGTTTGTATTTTGCGCTGTTTATATATTTTTCTACACTACCAGGACAGCCTCTATGGGCAACAGGAAGAGGTGAGCAGGAAGTGTTAAAGCTTTGTGGTTCAATGCAGCATGGCATTCAGCCAGGACAAAAGGATTGGGAGGCAACCACTTCATACCTGCAGTGATTTGAATCCTTCATCCCCATGACCTGGTGTCTAAATCTCTTAAAAATGGTCTATTGTGGTCCATAATTTTTACTGTAAAATGGTTGCAGTTAAGACAAAAGTGATCAAGTCGATAAAGTGACAACATATCGACAACCAACCACCACATTTCTTCAATTAAATTGAACTACCTTCAAGCAATGCCACACATGCCTTGCAGTGGCAGTGCAACATTTCAAGCAAAAAGTGAACACTCACAAATATAAAGCACCTGCGTAAAGAGAAGATCTAAATGTATTTTTTTCAAAAATTCATGACGGCCAGAATGGCCTAGCAGCCAACATGTTGAACAGGAGAAACTACCTGCTTGGCCTTCACCACACCAGTATTCTTTCTCAAGTCAATTTAGCTGAGTCTGTTTAAATGGTCAAATGGTAACAGCAAACGTGTACTGCATGTCTGACAAGTCATTTCTTGGCACAGAAAGGGTTAAACCTCATACCACAGGAACATGCTGTGTGCAGAGTACAGTATTTTCCTCATAAAATATTAAACAGTTCAGCTCAGCCACAGAATGAGGTAAGACAACTTCTCTTTCAAGCTTATACATGCAAGGAATAATATCATTTAAGGTTTAAAATAGAAAAAAAAAAATATATATATATATACACATACACACTGTATATGCTTTTGTAATTTTTGTCAATTCCATATTTTATCTGTTCAATTTCAAACGCTGACAAATACCCTTGTCATGGTGGATGTTTGCTAATGCAATCCAGCAAAGTCAAGCACTTACTTAAACACTAGTGCTTTGGCCGCTTTCATAATGGTTGCAAATAATGTTTTAATAGCAAATCGGCAGGAAGCATCATCTCAGAGAAAAGAGCCTGAAAGCCTCTTGACATAAACAGTTAATCGCAGTGAACATACCAATGCCACGCTGCTATGTGCACTCCTGAAAAACGATCTTTAAATATAATTCCGGGATCTGTTGAGAGATATGTGTGTTTACCATCCACTGTACAGTTTCATAGCATGTTATGTGTACAAAGCCTATTTGTACAAGGCCTTTCTCTCATTACATGGATAACATATTCCCTGTGTGTCTAGAAGCTCACCTTTCTAACCTTTCTTTCTGTTACTAGAGGCTTAAGGTATTCTTAACTTGTGATCTGAGAGGTGAAAAGATTGGCATGGCGTAAAAGGCACAGACCACCTAGATACAAAGATCATTCATTTGAAAGAAGAATTCCGGTGTGATAGTAATATGAGGAACTGTTGAAGTCACTAAATGTAACCAAATAATTCTAGCTATATTTTTTTTTTCCTTTAGCAAAAGTGCAGGTATTATCCAAAAATGAAAAACCCCACAATCTATGCGTCTGCGCCCCCTCTTTGCCACCTAGTGTGTAATGCTAATTGACAGCATTGCCCAGCATTATCAGCTATAAGCTACACAAGGCCTTCTACCCTCATATTAGCATATGAGTACTCCCATTCAGTGTGAATTCCAAGACCAAACAATCTATAATAATTAGAAGTTTGATCTAATAGGAAATAAAATCAGCAGCCTTTCTTAGCCACTTTACTCAAGAGGAGCCACTAAAATGATTATCAGGTATCAGGCCTTACTAAAACCAATCCATCAGGAGATGGAGATGGAGATCCAGAAGACTGTCAGCAATAGAAGTATTTGTCTCTTGGCAGGTAAGTTAGTTCACATATACAGTTGTGTCCAAAATTATTCAACCCCCACTGAAATTGAGTGTTTTGGCCAGTTTGACATTGCTTTTGATCATTCAGTCATCTTGCTTACATTTACATTAAAGAGGCACTTGTAGGTCAGACAAATATAACATAACAGTTATAATGAAATAACCACAAATGTCTTTTCTGTGCTCACAGCATTATCAGTTTTATTCAACCCCCAAGTGACATTCAATCTTAGTACTTAGTACAGCATCCTTTTACAGTTATAACAGCTTTTAAACGTGAAGCATAGCTTGACACAAGTGTCTTGCAGCGATCTACGGGTATCTTCGCCCATTCTTCATGGGCAAAGGCCTCCAGTTCAGTCACATTCTTAGGCTTGCGCACTGCAACTGCTTTCTTTAAGTCCCACCAGAGGTTCTCAATCGGATTTAAGTCTGGTGACTGCGATGGCCACTCCAAAATGTTCCAGCCTTTCCTCTGCAACCATGCTCTAGTGGACTTGGAGGTATGCTTGGGATCATTGTCCTGTTGAAAGGTCCAACGTCTCCCAAGCCTCAGGTGTGTGACGGACTGCATCACGTTTCCATCCAATATCTCCTGGTACTGAAGAGAATTCATGGTACCTTGCACACGCTGAAGCTTCCCTGTACCTGCAGAAGCAAAACAGCCCCAAAGCATGATTGACCCTCCACCATGCTTCACAGTAGGCAAGGTGTTCTTTTCATCATAGGCCTTGTTCTTCCTCCTCCAAACATAGCGTTGATCCATGGGCCCAAACAGTTCTAATTTTGTTTCATCAGTCCACAGAACACTATCCCACAACTTTTGTGGTTTGTCCACATGGCTTTTGGCATACTGCAGTCGACTCTTCTTATTCTTTGGAGACAGCAAGGGGGTACGCCTGGGAGTTCTGGCACGGAGGCCTTCATTACGCAGTGTGCGTCTTATTGTCTGGGCTGAAACTTCTGTACCCACATCTGACAAATCTTTTCTCAGTTCCTCAGCAGTCACACGGGGACTTCTCTCCACTCTACGCTTCAGGTAGCGCACAGCAGTCGAAGTCAGCATCTTCTTTCTGCCACGACCAGGTAGCGTTTCAACAGTGCCCTTTGCCTTGAATTTGCGAATGATGCTTCCTAAGGTGTCTCTTGGTATGTTTAACATCTTTGCAATCTTCTTATAGCCATTGCCCTTCCTGTGAAGAGAAATCACCTCTTCTCTTGTCTTCCTGGACCATTCTCTTGCCTTCACCATGTTTGTAACCACACCAGTAAATGTCTAGAAGGAGCTGAGTATCACAGTCATTTTAAAGCTGCCTAATTGGTGCTTATTATGCTTGATTGCTGCTCGGTGACATCCACAGGTGTTTTCAATACCTGATGGAAAGCACCTGTATGAACCTCTGTTCTTCAGAGTGGTAGTCTTTAAGGGGTTGAATAATTGTGGCAATGAAGAAACCACATAAGAACCATTTACTACTGTATTACATAAACAATTGATGTCATTTTAGTTGCATTTGGGTAGTTACAACGTCCTTGTAGGATTTGATTCTGAATACAATTCCAAATGTACACTATAGTCCCTAAACCCCTTTACAGCATTGGGGGTTGAATAATTTTGGACACAACTGTACATATGCATTTCAACCATTTATTTGGTTTGACTACAGTTCACCTCTAAGGATCTTCCCTGTATCTTACACCTAAATCGTGGGAGCTGTCATGGCAGCCAGGCAACCAGGCAGCCAGGCAGCCAACTGCACATTTGTGCACACACACCTGACAAAAAAATACACAGACAATAAAAATTATATATATATATATATATATATATATATATATATATATATACATACCTATACACATATATACACACATACATGCACTCACCAGCCACTTTATTAGGTACACCTTGCTAGTGCCAAGAAAATATTCCACACACCATTACACCACCACCACCACCAGCCTGAACCATTGATACAGGGCAGGATGGATACATGCATTGAGCTGCCGCCATGTAATTGGGTGATTAGCAATTTGTGTTACCAAGCATTTGAACAGGTATACCTAATAAAATGGCCAGTGAGTGTGTGTATGTACGTATATATATATATATATATTTAACTTCCACAAGGGTGATGATGTGTGAGCATTTTAGTTAGAAATAAACCTTAGTAGAGCAGACCTCTCCTTTAAATTAAGCCTAAACTTCTCTAAGAATGAATTCTAAAAGAAGTTGGAAAGAATTTCAGGTGCTGAGCAATTTATTTTTTTATTTAAGCTCAGTAAAAGATCTACGGGTACTTCTTTTCTATAGGCACATCCATTCTTCTTCCAAGTAATCATGGAGCTGTCATTCGTGAATTGCAAATGTGTGAGGACAACGAGATGCTGACAAGACAGTGTTTCTGTTGAAAAAGAAAACATGTATTGTTCGCAGGGCACAAATAAATCTTTTCATTCACAGCATCATTCTCAGAGCAGCCAGCAACAGAGGAACGATTTTGGTCTGTTGCTTTACAGCTCCACAAATGTGGGGCGTCTCTGCTCCCCTATGGCGATGCACACTGAGTAAGCTTAAGCAAGACAGTGTGGTTTGTATAGAAAAACGTGACAGCGATAAAAAAAAAAAAAAAAAAAAAAAGGGAAATCATACCATTTTCAAACTTTGCACATCCCCCAGGGGGCCAGAGTTATATTAAATAGATAAAATGTTTGGCTAGTTTTATGGAATTGAATATAGTTAGATTTCAAACTCAGTAACCAAGGACCTTGTACAGTGGATTTACATAGTTATATGGTGTATATATATATATATATGTGAGCGTGGGTTCTGCACCCCACCAAATTTCAGATCAAAATGAATACTCAGGATGTCCACTCTAGCAGTGTCAGGTCCTGCCAATTGCTCACTACCTACTCTATTGGATGTTATTTCTGTTTTGTGATGCACCCAGGCATTGCTTGGTACAAACTTTCAATGATATATATAGAGGAGATATACATATATATATATATATATATATAATACAAATGCACCAACATGTTACACAGCACTTTAGAAAAAGACATGTGACATTACTCCCTGTACCAGTGGAGCATGGAACCCAAGGACCCTAATATAGTCCCACATGTTTTCACACATTCTGGTCCGAGTTTATAAAAAGCACTGAGCTATCCAAGTCCTTTTAGGATTTTGATTAAAAATACAAAACCATGCAACCACAAGAAGAACATAAAAAATGTATGCGATTTCCTTGAATTCTCAACCAAAATGTTTCCAGGTGCCAATGCTAGGCACTGTACCACCATATTGTCCATGTAGTTACTACAGCTAACATTTTTATATACATCATATGTCATGTGATGAGCTCAATGTCAAGACTGCTGTCATTACAACCAACATTGACAGAGGGGTAACTAACATGCACCTTCTTCTCCTACCAACTCCCTGGCCTACCACTTCCATATATCCAGATTGGCAAACCAAACAGTACTGTATGTTTCTGTCCACCCTAGACCCATACATCAGGTAAGGCCCCATGCAAACGCACGTAATGAAATATTGATATCTATGCACACTCAACCTCATATAACAGTTTGTAAAGCGTTATATGATTAAATGCCCAAAAGTATTCACATCCATAATGTGCTTTTTGCCTTTCCCTAACTCTGTTTTCAACCCCAGAATGCTCTGTCTGCACGTATTATTCAAATATTTATGTATGTATACATGTACATACGTTTTCATGTGTACAGTACATGTGTAAATTATGAAAAAATACTGACTGCTGATACAGACCTTTCTACTTTGATTTTACGCAGCTGAGCGCAGTACAAGATTACTGATCACAACACCGCTGTATGCATAGGCCTATATTATCCAACACTGCTGTGTTTAGATCCATAAAAAAAATACTATTTGGCATGGACCTTAAGGAAGAGTAAATATTATGGCAACTTCCATTGGTAGGTAGGTGGTTTTAAAAAAAAAAACAAAAAAACACGCGCACACATAGCAAAAGCATAAAAAAGCAAAAAAAAAATGTGGAACTAGTTATTTAGACATAACTATGCTAAAGACATGTCTTCCATGATAAATAGGGCAAATCTATTGGCTGACTAAAATAGTTTGTACTGTATAATAAATGTTTTGTTGTTGAAAAAAGAGAGAAAATATTGCCAATGTAATAAAAGGTGTAACAAAAACGTATAAAAATAATTAAATGGGCTTTGACTCTCAAATGTATGCTCCTTTCACACCAGCAGCAGTGTTTACTGCCCCCTAGCAATCTGCAGTGGATCGCATTTCAGTGTGGCTCCTTTCTCTTGCAGCATTCCATGAAGTTTACTCATCCTCCCCCCCAATCCCTTCTCTAATCTGACTGATTGGAGACAGCACTGTCCACTGTTTCCTAGAAGACTAGACGTTCAGGGAAGGAGCACTAAGAGCACAGGAGCCAGCAGCATTAAGGCTCCATGCACATTGTGCGTTTTAATAGCGTTGGTAACGTTAGCTGTGTAAAGTCACGTTAAAAAACGTGAGTTTTTCAGCTGTGTTTAGCATTTTTGCATTAGCGTTTTGCTGCGTTTTTTGTGCACTTTTGCAAAGTCCAAAAAATCCGTTTTGCTTCGTTTTGCTGTGTTTTTCAGCATTAGAGTGTTTTTACAGCTATAAAACTCCTCTATAAACCCACTAGTCTGGGTTTTTTCCAGCCAAAAAACATTTTTTACAGTCTATGCGTGCATGGACACATAGGATAACACGCTGGGGAGTTTACTGGCTGTATAAAAAAAAATGCCAAAACCTCAAAACAGCCGCTGTAAAAACATCCAGTGTGCATGAGGACTCAAAGTTGGAAACTGCATATGCTGATGTAAGAATCTTAATGTGTTAAGTTAAAAAAAAAATGCTGAGGGTTTAATACTAATTTGAAAGCCTGGGTCACACTAGTGCAACTGCAATTTCATCTGATTTCCAATGTGATTATGTAGTGCAACTTCAGTACTCCTTGGTGCGTTTTTGACGTGATTTTCATACTACTACAATTTCTAGAAAAGCAGGAGAATAGTTGGATATGCGTTTTTGATGCGTTTCTGTTGAAGTCTATGGGGCACTGCATCGAACCAAAGTAGCACAGGACCCTTACGCAAAGTTGCATAACAGCTGCATTGCATGGATGTGAATGGGCAACATTGAAATGAATGTGATTTCTACTGTCATGCAATTCTGTGCGACTCTAGTCGCATCTGAACTCTCAGCAGTATGAACCAGAAATGACTTACATTGGAGACAGCTTCAACTATGTAAAGCAATTAACACTGTGAAGCATCATTCCAAGTAGATAATTTATTTATGACAGTTTCCTATTACTTTTTGTAGTGAATCATTGGTGGCATTTCACACATTGGAGGAATACAGGACATTGCTTGGAATGCTATGGTTTGTAGCAACATCATAGTTCCTATACACCGTAATATAATTAATCTATTTTGTCTCTCCATCCTGTGTATGCATTATGAACATGGATACTTATTGACTTAATGTACAATGCAGTCATTCTAGGCTGATACAATTATGATGTTAGTCTTCCGTCCAGGCTGCTGTTCCTGGGTGAGGGGAGAAAAGGACATCCGGAAAATGATTTGGAGAGTGTGTAAATGTTACAAGCGCTGATTGAGGCTACAGCTCTGTGACAAAAGCCGCATGCATAGACGGAGACTGCTAGCAAAGAAAGGTCAGTAACCACTAATCATACATAAGTTCCTAAATCTGCCATTTCTGCAGATCATGGATTCATTTTCAGTTCCATTTTCTCAATAATAACGAACGCTAATATAGAAAAATCTGCAGCCAAATCCAGGGTAATAGAACGCTGCCAATAACGGGATTAAATAACAAATCTACAAATTAACAGAATGTCTCTACAAGGTTGCATGTGGAATGTTTTATTGTCAACACGCAAAGCCATACTAATGTTTATTAAGGAAACAAATTCTTATATTGGATTACAATTTTGAATTCCACCATTAGTGGCAGTTAGAGGGCCTCTTTAAAGTGACACTGATTAAAAAAAAACTAAAATCTAGGCAAGTATGTACTCTTAACTGAGAAAAGTCCCTTCTATTGTTCAAAATCCCTAAATTCATTTTTTATTCTGCTGTGATATGACTTCCTTTTAGAGCAGAGGTCTCCAAACTGCGGCCCTCTGCTTGCTTTTTATCTAGCTCCTGAGGCATTATTCATCCCACTGTCGGCAACAGTGTGGTATAGTTCCTCCCACTGACACCAATGATATGGCACTAATCCTCCCACTGACACCAATGATGGGGCACTTTGACTCCCACTAATACCAATGATGGAGCACTAACTCTCCCATCGATATCAATAATGGGGCAGTATTCCCCCCATTGATAGCAATGATGGGGCAATATTCCTCCCACTGATACCTATGATGGGGGACTATTACTCCACCTAATGCCAATGATGGAGTATTGTTTACTCCCACTAATACCAATGATGGAGCACTATTCCTCCCATTGATACCAATGATGGGGAACTATTACTCCCCCTAATGCCAATGATGGGGCATTGTTTACTTCCATTGACACGACTGATGGGGCACTGTTCCTCACATCGATATCAAAAATGGGGCAGTATTCCCCCCACTGATAGTAATGATGGGGCACTATTCCTCCCACTGATACCTATGATGGGGCACTATTCCTCCCATTGATACCAATGATGGGGAAATATTACTCCCCCTAATGGTAATGATGGGGCATTGTTTACTCCCACTAATACCAATGATGGAGCACTATTCCTCCCAATGATACCAATAATGGAGAACTATTACTCCCCCTAATGCCAATGATGGGGCATTGTTTACTTCCATTGACACCATTGATGGGGCACTGTTCCTCACATCGATATCAATAATGGGGCAGTATTCCCCCTACTGATAGTAATGATGGGGCACTATTCCTCCCACTGATACCTATGATGGGGCACTATTCCTCCCATTGATACCAATGATGGGGATATATTACTCCCCCTAATGGTAATGATGGGGCATTGTTTACTCGGACTAATACCAATGATGGAGCACTATTCCTCCCAATGATACCAATAATGGAGAACTATTACTCCCCCTAATGCCAGTGAAGGGGCATTGTTTACTTCCATTGATACCAATGATGGGGCACTGTTCCACCCATTGATACCAATAATGGGGAACTATTACTCTCCCTAATGCCAATGATGGGGCATTGTTTACGTCCACTGATACCAATGATGGGGCCCTATTCTTCCCACTGATACCAATAATAGGGAAATATTACTCCCCTCCCCCTAATGCAAATGATAGGGCATTGTTTACTTTCATTGACACCAGGACATTTTCTTCTCCCATTGGCCATAGTCAGGTCCCCCTAAAGTTTGAAGGACAGTAAACTGGCCCTTTGTTTAGAAAGTCTGGAGACCCCTGTGTTAGAGGGTAGCTATGTTCATCCTCCAAAGTCTAACTGTATATCTGAACAAAGCCAACCTCTCTTGCTCACTCTCGAGAAGGACTATGCACTATGGGATTTGTAGTGTGCACAGAGCAGTGCACATGAATGCAAATAATGTGTACTGCTTGTTCCACACAACAGGAAGTGATGGGAAGGGGTTCAGGAACTCAAAAGGGGCATTGCAAGGAGGCAGAAAAACACAGTAAATGATAATTTCATGGAAAATAGGTTACATGGCCATCATGTACTGGATGGGTACGGCTTATATTTGGAGAATACAAATGTACACCATTTATTTTCACATTTTAATGTTATTACACTCTTGGAGTTCCTCTTTTCTTTTTCTCCTATGAATGTTTTTATCATTTATGAATGAGCTGATCTGGTCCCAGTAATGGAGTGAACCAATTATAAATAAAATGCTTGCTATGTCGATCATGGGAAAGCGAGGCATATAAATTCAGCGAGTGGGAGTCCTATCAGGAGTTAGTGACACTAAGCATGTGGTGTGGTGTGGTGTGGAGAATTTAAGAGCCAAAGATTTCACACATTGCATTAAGACTATGGATTATTGGACTTTTATTTGGTTTAGTGCACATAAAGACACTGAGTGGACTTTCTTTTCATTATTTTTCTACATTTGCTATATATATATTTCTGTATTTGGCATATTTTTTTGTTTGTTTTCCCATATTTTCACTGGTTGTCTAATGTAAGATAGCACTGCTGTTCTTTCTACCTGATTGGAGGAAGTATGTAGTGGGCTATATAACTGTGGATTATTAAAATATATATTATGACAGAAAGGAATACGTTTGTTTTACACTGACTTCACAACTCTGTTAATGGTAGGATTACCTTGTTAACACAGAGTAAAAAAGTGTGAAAAAATGAAACTAATGGAGTCAGCACATTTAGGGACCAGTAAGCTGCAATACTATACATTTTTTGTTCTTGAGTTTAGATATGCTTTTATGTTGCCAAGCACGAGGAGATAATATAAAATGCCTGTGCTGAAATCAGGACATCAGACAGAAATCTACAACTTTTGCAGGCCACAGACACGTTGAAAACCGAATGAAACGTTTTGGTCGTTTGTTTTTCACATCATTAGTGTGTGAACTGCGACACGTGATTTTCAAGTCGCAATCAAAAGTGCCTAATCCAAGATGCTGGGTTTTGTATAGAAAACAAAACAAATAATGGCACAATCACATGCTCCATTTTTATTTTTTGTTCAGTTTTTGACTCATCTATGGCAGACCATCTGTATTTTGTGGATCCCTGTCCAGTGTTGTGACACTTTCCCCATCCCCTAGGCACTACTACACTGCTTCCACTACAGAAATCGACACCAAATTCTTCAGGAAGATAACAACACTACCAACCTTCTAAACCTTTGTATAGTATTGCAATATTACTGAATACAGGGGTGCAGCCCTATTTGTGTAAGCACCCTACCTGCTAGGTACATCCACAAACAAGTCAATATCTCTATATGTGTTTACCAACTAGCTGCAATCACCATCTCACAGGAAGTCTAGTTAAGAAAAGTCATTCGAATTTAGCACCAAAATGAGGGCTCCTTGGTCCCATAGGGAAAGGGAGACTTGGCTGCTGGGGCATGGGTAAGAGTTGGGCATGGACACATGAAACAAATCAAATTAGATCTAAAATGATTGGCTACTTAGGCATGGGGTGAAATCAAATAAACTTTATACTGAATGAACCCATTGGCGACTTCAAGAACTGCAACTTCAGAAGTATTGCCTGCTTACTCACCCTGTACAAGGTTTTTGCCACAGCTCTGTCAGTGGTTTTTGACCTTGCCTGTGTTAAATGTTGCCTTAATGGACTATGCCCTTGAATGGAAGTTGGGGCAGTCTAATGTCTGTCCAGCACTCATGGTAAAGACAGGCTTTTTAGACTTGGTCAAGTTCATGTTCAAGAGTGCTCACAGTAGAACTGTGACTGGCATTAGTTAAGTGTTTATGCTGGAAATTGCCTGTGTCGAATTTTTAAAAATAAAGCAAAGGCCTTACACTTTCCAACTTAAAGTGTTAATAAACCCAGGACCCTGCATTCACTATGTCTGGTCTCCCACAGTACACGCAACGTGAAACTGCAATTATTTTAGTAAATATAAACTGCTAAATACCTTTTCTCATCAGCAGTATATAGCAGTCTTGTGACCTCAATCAGTGTCCAGCTGAGCACTGGTTAAAGCATGTAGAAGGAGTTTTCATTCTCTTCTGACTGTCCTATGAGGCTGCATGACCCCTAATCCTCTCTCTGGACAATGCCGATTGGCCCTGTGCAGATCACATGCACCCTCCCAAAGAAAAAAATAACTCTTTAGCAAAACACACTAAACTGAGCATGTGCAGAGTGACTCCAAAAGCTCTCTAGAGTTCTATACTATCAGCAGATGGATTGGGGAAAATAGAAGAAGGGGAGGATCAGAAAATACAGGATCAAACAGCTTTTTTTTTTTTTTTTAAACAATGCGGAGGATTAACCCCTTAGGTTTCACAGTGAGTAGAACATGCATGCTTTACTGCATATACAGACTAATTTTACTGTTGTGGGTTTAGTAACACTTTAAAATGTCTATGTGTTGTTTTTGGGCAAGGTTACTGAATAGTGGTGTTGTGGTCTCTAGGCCTACGCCTATGCTTCTCAGCAGTTTCTCATAATTCCAATTGATTCCACTGGGATTTTACTATATCAAAGTCACAGGAGGTGTTTTAATAAAAAAAAATTGAACGTAAAAAAAAGGAAAACGTTTACCCCTAGCAAATCAGATTTACACCCTTCCTAAAGAAATAAAATGTGCAATCTGATTGGCAGCTATTAACAACAGATGTAATTTAACCTTTCCTCCACAGATACAGCAGACCTGGGTCGCTTTCCACAAACTCAGACATTCCTAATTCCTAGATAAGTCATAGCATTGGGCCCAATCCAGCAATCTGCGAAAGCTGCTATCTGAAGGAATGGCTGCTATTTCTAGAAAATCCCAGGGGGTTGTCAAAAGGATGTTTCTTTAATTTAATTGTACAATTAAGTGTGTTTGACATTATGACTCACTGTATGCAGTTTTAAAGTTTATGTCAAGCCAAAAAACTTTTTCAATTTTGGATAGTGAGGTGAAGGATTCAAACCCCTTTAGAGGTTTACTGTTATCTAGAGCTGCTCTGGAAACATTTACCATCACCTTCTGTCCTGTTGAAAGCAGTCGCACTACAGTAGACAAGAAGCAAGACAAATCTGCAACAGGGACATGTACAGCAATACAAATCTGCAACAGGGACACGTACAGCAATACAAATCTGCAACAGGGACGCATACAGCAATACAAATCTGAAACAGGCACACGTACAATACAAATCTGCAACAGGGACACGTACAACAATACAAATCTGCAACAGGGACACATAAAACAATACAAATCTGCAGCAGGGACACATAAAACAATACAAATCTGCAACAGGCACACGTACAGCAATACAAATCTGCAACAGGGACACGTACAGCAATACAAATCTGCAACAGGGACACGTACAGCAATACAAATCTGCAACAGGGACACATACAACAATACAAATCTGCAACAGGGACACGTACAGCAATACAAATCTGCAACAGGGACACGTACAGCAATACAAATCTGCAACAGGGACGCATACAGCAATACAAATCTGAAACAGGCACACGTACAATACAAATCTGCAACAGGGACACGTACAACAATACAAATCTGCAACAGGGACACATAAAACAATACAAATCTGCAGCAGGGACACATAAAACAATACAAATCTGCAACAGGCACACGTACAGCAATACAAATCTGCAACAGGGACACGTACAGCAATACAAATCTGCAACAGGGACACGTACAGCAATACAAATCTGCAACAGGGACACATACAACAATACAAATCTGCAACAGGGACACGTACAACAATACAAATCTGCAACAGGGACACAAAAAACAACACAAATCTGTAACCGGTACACATACAGCAACACAAATCTGCAACCGGGACACATACAGCAACACAAATCTGCAACCGGGACACATATAGCAATACAAATCTGCAACAGGGACACATACAGCAATACAAATCTGCAACAGGGACACATAAAACAATACAAATCTGCAACAGGAACACATACAACAATACAAATCTGCAACAGGGACACGAACAGCAATACAAATCTGCAACAGGGACACATACAGCAATACAAATCTGCAACAGGGACACGTACAGCAATACAAATCTGCAACAGGGACGCATACAGCAATACAAATCTGCAACAGGGACACGTACAGCAATACAAATCTGCAACAGGAACACGTACAGCAATACAAATCTGCAACAGGGATGCATACAGCAATACAAATCTGCAACAGGGACACATACAGCAATACAAATCTGCAACAAGGACACATACAGCAATACAAATCTGCAACAGGAACACATACAACAATACAAATCTGCAACAGGGACACATACATCAATACAAATCTGCAACAGGGACACATACAGCAATACAAATCTGCAACAGGAACACGTACAGCAATACAAATCTGCAACAGGGACACGTACAGCAATACAAATCTGCAACAGGGACACGTACAGCAATACAAATCTGCAACAGGGACACGTACAGCAATACAAATCTGGCAGGGGTTCTAGACTTCCCTACTCTACTAAAGAAGGTAATTTTTTTGTGTGTGTTGCTATCATAAGTACTCCTCTCACTTCCCGAGTCGCAAAATATTGTCAGCAATACAGGAAGTGAGGATAATTATTTTAAGGAAGACTAGGAAAGTGGTAAAAACCTGACAGGGTTCTGATCCCATAAAATATACAAGGTATGTGAGCACTTAAGAAAACAGTAAAAGCCGCTATGCACGAAGGTAACCAAAAAAACCCTTAATCAAGCAATATAAAGTATGTGCAGCACTAAAAAATATGTATATAAATTAATTGATGAATAAATAGTTGAGTAAATAATTAGCTAAAAATGATGAGTCAATAATAATTATTCCAGTTCATAAATAATTCATAAGGTGAAAAAGTGCTCTTTAAGGTGCTTGCTTCATGGAATCGGTGACTGTGCAAATGATATAGAATGCGCACTCGCGGGACACGCATATAAAATACACCTGGTAGGTCATCAAAGCAAGCCAGGAATGGGGGGGGGTATCTTCTCTCTAAGGGTTGGGTTGTCATCAAAGGGATCCCAAATGGTGTTAAGGGGTGAACCGCATCTGCCAGAGTGTCCCCCAAAGGGGTTACATGGGTGCTGCTTCCTGGATGAGAGGTCCCTTCTCTGGATGGTCAGGTGTCTGCAAGTTAAAACTCCCACCAATCACAAGGGAGCTTATATAGGGTTCTGATCCTGTCTGCTTTATTCAAAATGCAAAAATAAGGGTTTGTCTGGACATACACTTTAAATAATGTTTTCAAAATACAGAACTTAGAAGTGGATTAGGCAAAAAATTTAAATGGTTATCACATTTACTAGTCCTATATATGTGATATCATAAAATCCTGGTTTATCTGCTCATGTAATCTTGTTGTTATTTTTATTCTGATTTGCATTATTGATCTTTTTCTATTTCTGTTTTCCTGGTGATGTTGCTCTCATAGGATAGCCCATCCTGATGTCCTACCTCTTGGAAAGTTGGACAGGGTGGGGGGGTGGGTATTTTATGGCCTTACACCTGACCTGGACTATTTAGGGGTATGCACTGATGTGAACAGGTTAGTTCTGAGGAAGAGGGCTTGCCCCTCAAAACGCATCAGTTTTCTACGGTTTACCATCTATATATCATTACGTGTATATTTCCATCATTCTATCTGAGGATGGAGATGTGAAGAGGTCTTGCCTATAGGATTTGATGGATGGTTACATGCCTGTACCTTTGTTGTGTTTGTGAGTATTTTTGTCTTAGGTAATGCATGAGGCCAATGTACTTTCTCGTTTTATATTAACATACTCTAAAGGGTTAGTTCACCATTACGGATTCTTGCTAAAAGCATCAGTAAAAGAGCACCCACAGTACATCGCCATGCAGTTCTCCATTTTGTAAAAGACTGCTTACTTTTCAGCTGCTCATTTCATATGCCCTCTTGTTCTCTTCTTCAGATAGCAGGGCACACCGAGCATTCAATACATGCCACAGAAAATTGCGAACGAGCACTTGGCTTTGTCCCCTACCCACTCATGCGCAATCTTTCACTCTCATAATCAGTAGAGGTGAACTAACCCTTTAAGAAAATCTTGTCAATCAGCTAATCCTTTAAGCAAATTTTGTGAAACTGTTACAGGAGCTTTTTTCCTAGACAACCTGCCAGTAACAGCACTTCTTGCTGCAGGATGACAGCACTTAGGCTCCATTCACACTTGAGCGTTTTGTAGCTTGAAACCCCAAAACAGCTCATACTTAAAAAAATCAATTGTTCTCTCTGATGCCTGTTCACACCTGATCCAGTGAACAGGCACCATAGAGAACAATAGATTTTTTTGTTTGAGCTTTTTTGGAGCTTTGAGCTTCAAGCTACAAAACACTCAAGTGTGAATGCAGCCTAAGCCACTGTTTCTCAATTAGTGGTACAACTGTTGGCTTGCCACGTGTAATTGGCCTTTGGCTGATTATTAGGCCTATCAATTGGAAGCCCTATGGTCAACTTGAAAGGGAATGCACATCCAAGTAGAGGTTTAGGGTTGTCAGTCTGCCTATGTTCATGCATATGCAGATATATTGAGAAAATCCCTATTTTCACAGCTGAATGAACTATCTCACTTTTATTGAACCAAATCAGCCCCCCGATACAGCCACAGTCCCCTGACCTTTTTTTTACTAGTAAGGCTGTGGAAATGAGAGGAGTCAAGTGTATGCTAACCACTGATGGGAAAATGACACTGGCATTATGATGGAGTAGAGCGTTAACTGTCAGACAGCCTAAGATATAGTTTTCTGATGTATTGCTGACAAAGACAGAAAAGATATGCTGACTGCATCAATAAGTTACTTGCAATACTGAGGGAGGAACTTGATATTCTGAAGCATGCTGTAAAGCAAATATAGGCTTCTCATCACACTATAGAAAGCTAAAAAAAAAAAAAAGGTCTGGAGACATACTGCAAACATACAAAGCTGATCCATGCCATAATCGCCAGCCAAATGTGCTTGCAGCAATATGTTTATCCAGGCACATATCTGGATCCTGACCTGGCTCAACAGTATCTTGGACTGACATGAAAGAGACGTTTTCTAAACAGTAATTAGGTTTTACATGTTCTTGGACTGGAAACCGGCTACGTATCTTAATATAGCTCTTACAATGACAATGGTAAATGAGAGTCTGTAAAGAAAAAAAAAAAAAAAAAATTCTATTTGCTTTAAGTTGTGATGATGGATCAGTAAGGTAATGGTTACCAGAGAGGAAGAAAAACAGACGTTTAATGCAGCGCTCTGTAATGCAGCGTCATGAGTTATTTGTCTTACAAGTTAAGCATAAAAATATGTGCAGAAAATATGGCATGGTTTACCAGTACCCACAAAAATATCTAGTCTGTGATTGGACTTGCACCAGGCATTCAGGCCGTGTATAATAATGTGTATATACATGTTCAAGAGTACCTGTCTTCTGGACAAAGAGGACTGTAATATTTTGTGATCCAAGTCAGAAGCCAAAGGAAGGCCTGGCTGTAGTACCCTATATTGCCGTTCAAGTAGCTCTTAGCGGCTCACAATATTTGGGATATTTTTACTGCTCCAATTCCTGACTTTCGGTCTTATGGGTTTATGCTTTTGTAATTAACGAAAAATATAACACATTTATCACTCTACCTAACTGTTGGAAACAAATGAGGACTAGGCACCATCAAGTACCAAATAAAATCACTTGAAAATCCATAGCTGCAGAGCACTCTAAGAGCCTCTAAAATCTGTGAACACTTGTAACATTCAAATTTATGTTGAATACTGAGGAACACCCGCAAAGCAATGTCGGGATCCTCTACATGATTTGAGCACAGCTTTGTAGAATGCACTACAGTGGTCATTAGTTCTGAAGTTTCCAAAAACTTACATACTGCCGATGTCTAGGATTTTTGGGGCTTCCATGGTGGCCTGCAGCAACAGATGTGATAGCAATTTGGATGTATACAGTCTCATTTAGGAGAAGACTACTGATAACAAAATATGTAATAGGTTTACTTTAAAGCAGTAAAGAAGAACTCTCATAACCATTAAATAAATAAATACAAGTCAATACATTCATGTTTAACTACCCGTATTAACTTGAAACACAAACAGATTTGAAATGTGAAGAAAACTCATTTTTTATTCCTTACTATTTCTTCTTCCCTGCCAGAAGCCCGATTTGTGGGCGTTACCAAAGCTGAGATCAGGCAGAACTTACATGCTATCACCCCCAGTTCAGTATGCACATCATAAGAGGGGGTGTTTCAGCTAATTAGCTCTCAACCAGTTTCTTCTGTCTTTTTATTTGTTGTTAGGGTGCAGAAGCCCCCTATCACCTATTTTCCTTGATTGCTAGGATGCAAATGGCCCCTTCTGCTGACCATCCTTGCTTGCTAGTATGCAGGTGGCTTCTGCCACACAGCAATACTTGGTTGCCAGGACACATGTGGCCAGCCTACACGTCATCATTGGTTGTTATGGTGCAATTGCCATCTGCGTGCTAGCAACCAATGACACTGTATGACAGGGTTGCCTATACCCTGGGGAACAATAAAACGACGAGTAGATGGAAAAGGGAAACTGACAATCCTCTTCCCCCCTGCATACCTAGTGATGGCGTTTGTCTTGGGAAAGTGGCTGGTACCCAAGACAAACACTGTCAATCATAGTTAATTAAATATCCATCTCCTTGCTAGATGCGTGGTTAAAAAAAAAATGGTGGTGGGAATAGGGGGGTAATGTTGACCACACTATCTCAGCAATGAGACAATCTAGAAAGACGGGACAAAGGGTTATAGTATAGCGAGACTACTTCTTTAACACTTTAGAGTATAAATATCTTTGTACCTACTGTGGTTACAACATGATGCAGCTAACTACAGATGAACCTATTTGGTACATTGGGAATACACATGCTCACACTTGACATATTGACTAATACTGATGGCATTCATAACCAACAACAGCTCAAAGTGGATAATTTACTACAAGGGTAAAGTTCACTGAGCTTACTAAACAAAGTGAAGCCATGGATTTATGGAAGCGAACACCTTATTTACTGAGCTCAGTGGCCATTTGCTTTGCCAAGTAAGTCCTACAAAATCAAGTTGGGTCTTCTGCCACAAACAGTTTTTAGTAAAAAAAAAAAAAAACCCTGTTGATCTTATTACACTTACTAAGCTACAACATCTTACGACTTATAAGGCTTTATTTATTTTTAATAAATGAAAGAGGATGTTTTATAACTTAAAGCAAAAATGCAGAATCCCCTACAAATATTAAGGTTTTACTAAATATTGTAAATTCAAATTTCATTGCTAGGGGTTGCTGAGTTTTGTGCATTATCCTTGCCATTTGCACTACCTGCTGATACATGCAGTCATATGGAGTTATCTGAAGGTTGTATTGAAATCTTAAAGAGTATACAAACCCAACATTTCATATTCCTGATATGTGCCTGCTGTACCACGTACTTGTATGAAAAAGAATCCTGTTCTCTTTGTATTGCTCCCTTTGTTTGAAATCCCTGGTATTCTGCCAGTCCTTCTGCTTACCTATTAAAAACAGACCATGTTAAGAGCACGGCGTGGTCAGTTCTCTAGCTATGTTGGGAACTCAGCCTGCTTTCCTTGAATGATAAAAATTGTCCTGACATGCCCCCCCCGTAGAACCTTTCACTGGGAAGATCAGTATACTGCTGTTTCTCCTCCCCTAGCTCGTATGCAGCAGAGAACAGAGGGCATGCGATCACTTATAAAGCAGTAAAAACGGTATTTTTAAATGTTGTTTATATCTATACACAAATGTTTTGCTTTTTTAATCTGAATAGGTTGTTTTACAAGGAAAGGGTTTACATATACTGTACTTAAAAGGTAGCGAAATGTGGCCATTGGGGGCGCTGTTCTAAAAAGATCGGCTAAAGCATTTAGCAGTAAAATGAGAAACACGGCAAACAACTCTCATTGAAAAATGCTGAGATGGAGAGAAGTGAAGCACATAGGATAATTTTTCCCTGGAAGAATGCTAGTGTCCATAATTAACACACATTTGCTGTTGTCATCATCAATCTCTCCAGCCTGTATACTGCTGCAGGATGCTAATGCGTGAGTAAACCGTAACATTTATTTTATTCCTGTGCAGCAGCATCTCTGCCTCTTGATTACTGGGATTATGCCCATGACTGCAGCAGGAGGACACCTGCCAGGCTCCTTCTATCAATGTGGGTCATGACGTCAACGCTTTCCCTAAAATTTCATGGAGACATTAACAAGAGGTCAACTAAAGGTTGAAACTATAGCCATCTCTCCAGTTTACACAAAATTAGCCTCTCTGCATGCTTAATCACTTTATCAAAAAGGATTGTATTCATGTTAACAAGCAAAATTAGACAACCTCTAGCGGCACTGCCATCATAGAAGGCCACATTAACTTCCAGTTAGGATTGCCTAAGGAGCAGTACAATACTTTCAATAGCTTCATGTGCATTTCAATTATGTTGTATCTGATACCAGGATATGAACATCTGGATCAACGGTAGTAGAAGTTCTATATTTGTTTACCTTTTTATTGTTTTTCAATTTCTGAAAATAGCATATGGATTGATGACTTTAAATGGTAATTGTTTGGTCCAGGAGCCATTTCTGAATGCAGTGGACCTGTATATAAGATCATAAATTTGGTCCCCTTCCTCACCTGGGATGTCCAAGCTGACAGCAGACTAAAGCTGGGTATACACTTATTGAAATTTGTGTGCTTTAACAGGAACCGATCAGTGTGTACTCCTCCCTGTTCAACAGAACGTGATCCTAAGGCTACGTTCACACTAGCGTTGTGTGCAGGTGGCAGAGAGGCATTTGGGAAGTGTTTTTACTGCTTCCCAAACGTCTCTGACAATTCTGCACATTGAAGCACATGGCGCTGTTCTAACGGGAGCATTAGCATCGCGTCGCGGCAAAACGAACGCCTCTGGTCGAGTCAGGAGGAGTTGAAGCCTCCTATTCTGGTCTGTGGTGCCGCTCCGCAAACGCCCAGTCGGCATTTGAGTCGCGGTTGCGGGGCGTTTGCGGAGCGGTAACACCATTTAAACTTCATTATAGGCGTTTGCTGAGCGTTTTTAACACTCCGCAAACGTCTAGCAACTGCTGCTGAACCGCGCATGCGGCGTTTGCCGAGCGTTAAAAAACGCTTCGCAAACGCCGGACCAACGCTTGCCAAACGCTATAGGGGCGTTTGGCAAGCGTTGGTAAAACAGTCAAGTGTGAATGAGCCCTTAGACTGGCTTTTATTGAAACGTCCTGCTGGAAAACCTGCGGCAGCCAATGACTGATGGCGGAGGGGGGGTCCCTGATGTCAGAATACAACAGTGCAGTCGGGAAGATCACTGCATCCACATCGCTTGCATGGTTGCAGGAATCTGTAAGATATTCTTTGTTTAGCCTGCTGGCTGAAGGAAAAAAAAACTCTCCATGTACACTCAGCTTTACCGATAGCCAAACATGCTTAGATTGCGACTCCTTAAATGGATGGAGGAATCCGTACATCTGCAGCACCTGTATTTGCCTGAATACCTAGACAGTGACTGTATCTGATAAAAAGCAGTCACTGTTTGCCCAAAACTTGCCGAGCTGCAATTTCTACTGTGTATAACCAAATTTAAAGTGTATGTTAAGGCAAAACTTTCATATCCAGTTTTTGATAGAGTGAAGAAGTGAGAGATCCAATGTCAAGCCTGCGATGAGGTAGGCCAATGAGGAGGGAGTTACAATAGTCAAGGCGAGATATAACAAAGGAGTGAATAAGTTGCTTAGTGGTTTCCGAGGTTAAGAACGGCCGTATCTTGGAGATGTTGCGGAGGTGAAGTCTACAAGATTTGGACAGCGATTGGATTTGGGGCTGAAAGGACAGATGGGAGTCTAGGATTACACCTAGTATGAAGTGAAAGGAAATGTCCCCAATAGTACGCAAAAAACAAGAAATAACCTGACAGGGCTTTTAGGCCTTTCCTATTCTATCCAAAACTAAGAAAACAAATTTTGGTTATACATGCACTTTAAAAGAAAGGTATGGGATAAAAAAATCAAACACACTCACCTAGATGGCTGCCACAATGATCCAATACTGCATCTGTCCACGTACCGAGAACTGAATGCACTGATCGCCCAGTTCTTGGTCTTTCATGAGCAGAGAACCAGTGACTGTCAGTCATCAGCTTTCTGCTCTTCTGTTCCAGCACTCACTGGAGCGCTGCGCTGTGTATAGGTAGGGAGGCTCTCGGGAGTTCGCTGAGCCAGCTTTCAGTTAGACCTCTAGGTGGATTCTTACATTATTGTCAGAATCCAACACAACAAACACTTTACTCCTGCGCTAGAAAAGGACTCAGTAGACCCAATAGGAATGTTCTGAAAGTTTCTGGAATATGCACTGCTTGCTGCCCTCAACAGACCGGGGTGGTCCGAATACACTGGATACAAATGGAGAAACAGAAAAAGGGCACACCGACCTAGTGCATTATCGTTTAAAATAATTTAATTGAAGAAACAAAATAGGTATCATACTCACAATGGACATAATAACACAGGCATGTCAAACTGAACAAGATCTGAGTCCATACGATGGAACCCTGGATGACCAACTGCCTAACGCGTTTCGAGGACACAACCTCTTTCTCAGAGCCAGACTCAGATGTTGTTTGGATCATACATCTTGTTCAGTTTGATGTTTGACATGCCTGTGTTATTATGTCCATTGTGAGTATGATAACTATTTTTGTTTCTTCAATAAATTATTTTAAACGATAATGCACTAGGTCGGTGCACCCTTTTTCTGTTTCTCCATTTGTATTATTGTCAGGATACCTGCAGAGAATAGACCGGTTTGTGATGTCAACCGACAGCGGGCTTTAGCTAAGAGAGCAGACACGCAGGTGAGACTGCCAATAACAAAACAGGAGTCAAAGATTGTACAGCTGCACCTAGCCTGACCTGTTCTGTCCTTGTTTCATGGCTGGCACTATATGGGAAGAGACTACTATCTGTGCTATTTTTCTAAAGGCAGCTAAGCCAACAGGTTTCCTATAAAGAAGCACAGTGTATAAATATAATAAATGCAGACAAAGCACTACAGCAAAGACATTGTATATCTTTTCATCCAAATTGATTACATAAGCTCCGGATGCTCAGGTGTAGAGCAGTCTGCAGGCAAGTCAGGCTGATATTCTTGCAGAGCATCTATCCCATCATAGCCCAGCAATCAGAGAGCCTATAGCGAGGCTGTATCTCCGTCACACAATGCCACCACTTGATAAAGGAAGTCGACAGCTGTGCACAACCAGTAGACTGTAATAGGTAGTGACAGGCTTTCTCAAAAGCTTGTATACGCATTTGTGACTGCGGCACCCTTTCCATAAAAAACAAACACAAACGTAAAAGAAGTCTTGCTTTTCTCTGATGCCCGAGAAAGCAATGCTTTGTTGTTTTTTTCATGTTTATATTGGCTCTCCAATGAGCAAGGAAAGGCAATAACACCAGCATATTAAACATGAACAGTACATTCAATGGAGTGATATAAAATGTGTGCAATTAAAATATAAATTCTCACAATTCACATTACTGTCCTGTTTTTATGTGTATTTAGATGTGGTAAACTTCAAGTCAGTTGGAGGTTTATTGGGTAAGTGTAAGAAAAAGGATCCAGTTTAGACAACTTGTTTGCATTATGGGATCTGTTGGGAAGTGTGTACTATATAAGCCAGCTTTTCTTAACATCTTGGGGAACCCTTATCAAAACAAATTCATATGGGGTCAATAGGAAAAATGCCCTTAACATTTGTGGTCAGTAGGAGGAAGGCCCCTGACAGTGCTGGTCAGAATGCCACCCTTAAAGTGTTCATTCCCCTTTTCAGAAAAAATGAATAGTTGAAATAACAGCCTACACCCTTCCCATCTCCCCATCCCCGCTATAATTACCCCTGTGGGTGATGTGTTGTCAGTGCCCACGCATCACGTGTACCTCGGGGATTTAAAATCTCTACTCTTGACTCTGCAGGCCTTTCTGGGATGGATCAAAGTGCTTCTGATTGGTCAGTGCCTGCGCATACCCACAGGACATAAGTATAGTAGGCATCGAGGGTGAGGGATGGAGGGGAGGTTGCAGGGGGTTAATTCACCATTTAAATTTTTCTGATAGGGTGAACTAATTAAAGACAGCTAAATAAGATAATTGGTGTCATGCTGCTGGCTTTGCCAAGTTGTGTTGGCTCTGGACCTTCAAATAGGAGGTTAATCTCCTACAGTTCAAGAAATCACTAATAACCTCAGGGGGAACCCAGGATTCCAATGAACCCTGATTGAGAATGGCTGATAAATGCTGACCAAATTCTGTGGATATTTTAGAATAAAAACATAATGGACATTTTTGGGTGCAGCCATCTGTGTCCCACAAGGCTGCGACTAGAGAGGTACTTTAATAAAAATATTTTTATAGTTCATCATAATTTGGCAGAATTGCTTTATCTTCCAGGCTTAATATCCACCATTCTTTTATTTTACATTCCGTTTATGTACATGTGTTTATAAATAATGAATTCAATAATTATTTGAAAAGGCAACATATTTATTGCAGCTTGATCGTCTCGTAGTGATGGTCAAGGGGAAGTAATGAAAATGGCTGGGCTGGAAATTACTCTGGATGTCAGACACCATTTATGTATCTCTGGAAGAGCATTTTACTGCCAGCTCCCTGTGTGTGAAGTAGCACTCACTGTAGAATTTTCACCCATACCTCTCAAACTTGACCTCTGGTAAGTAGAGAGTGATGTATTACAGTACACTGATGCTATCCTAAGGGAAAGCAAAAAAAACAGCTCGCATTCCACTGCACTATCCAGTTGTGGTTTCCAAAAGGATAAGACTAGCACATATATACATTGCACATAATGCAAACTTGTCAATATGTAAATGCTGGCTAGGAGGTAATAGGACAAGATTAGACACCAGACACCTGATTACTCTATGCCAAAAAATGGAGCATGGCTATTCCAGTTATAAAACATGCAGGGGCATTTATATGTTCTTGGTAGTCATTTCTGGGAGAAGATCTTACAAATCCTAGTTGCCAAGATCTGCTATCAATATGCCTTAGATTTGTGTTTTATGTATCCATTAAACAATGGACTGAAAAACAAGCCCATCATCTGGAATAGCTCTTATGATTGTTTGAAAACTAGTTTAAGAGGAGCATGTCTGTGCTGTTTAGCCGTCTAGAATGGATAGGCTGCTATGACTAATAAACAATGTTTTCACCAGAATGATTCAACACCAACATCTGAGCAGATGAATGATGCAAGGGCTGTTTAGCATTAGATGGATAGGGTGACCTATCAATACTCTAGAGCCTATCAGTCAGTAAATTGACTCTATACATACACTACACATTTTAATAATACTGGAATCAGATATCAGTTAAGGTCCCCCCAGACCATTTTTAGGCTATGCTCTGGCAAGTATTGGATACAGAAATGACAATGACAGGAAACCAATAACAACAGATAGTGGCATTTCAAATATTCTTGCCTTTAATGGCCAGACATCCATAAACATAAAATCATCCTTCCATTTTAGCCATAATTGCCCTTAAGTCTATAGTCATCCATGTATGAAAAACAGAGTTAAAGATCAACTGTCTTGCAAATGTGAAAAGTGGTACTGCAAGCAAACAACATCATTAGTTCTGTCCAAAGAACAGAGATTAGAGACCATAAGCTATACCACTAAAGAGATCTTCCTGGCTATGGCAGAGGTGTGCATACCACAAAAAATAGCTGCCAGGAACTGCAAACCTTTTTACGGTTGAATAGGATATTTGTATTTCAGTTACTGTATGTATTTAGCTGTTTTTCTGGAGCTTGACTTTAAAGTACTGATAGTTAGAGAATGTTTTGCTCTCAAAGGATCAGTCCATCTAAGGCCAGGTTCACATATGTACGGCCGTGCGGGTCGTGCTTTGCACGGGCACGAGAGCCCATTCATTTGAATGGACTCCCGTGCCCCGGGACACGCAGGGAAGAAGTCCCTGCAATACTTGGGAAAAGGCAGCCCGCATGGGAACTGAGGATAGCAATTCAACTGCGTTTTCCAGTTTCGGTGGTGTGCCATTAGAATTTATGGCACCTGCCTGCGGGTCCCGGCATTCCTCTCTGGGTGGGTGGTGCAGCTGCAGGTATTAGTGAGGGTCCCGCAGCGGCACCACCCGCACAGATGTGAACCAAGCCTAAAAGCCTAATATTTCAGTGTTTGGTGGATGCTGGAGAGTTATACCCCTATGCAGTATCTTCTATCTCTTAGAGTCTCTATTGGTGAAATCTCTACACTAAAGCTGGCCATAGATGGATCAAAATTTGCACGGTTCAGAAGGGACCGGCAGAATTTTAATCCATGTATGGCTATGCCTGTTGGGCAGAAATTGATCATTAGATTGACTTTTGTCCAAAGGGCTTGTTGAAAAAATTTTCTAGGTCAGCTGCAGTCAATCGACTGCATCTGCTGATCAGTGTATTCTGAAAATGCAGAGTCCTTCTGTCAAAAAACAATGTTCCAGCAGCAGGATTTCTCTGTCCACCTCACTTTTGTAGCAGGAGGTATTCAGAGAAAGCCCTCTGGCAGAACGAAAAAAATGCATCATCTATGGCCACCTTAATTCCTGGGTCTTCATACCTTCTGTGCCCATTATAGGTTAGTCTCTCCATTCCTGGTGGATCTGTATTTATTTTATATTATAAAGAATGTAAGAGAAGCTGGAACACACAAAAGGGGATGGAAATACCCAAAACTCCCAGGTGGACAAAACTAGAGTTAAAGTGTTACTAAACCCAGGACCCTACATTCACTATATCTGGACAGGTTCAAACACCCTTTTTACACAATGTGGAGGGTTAACCCCTTAGGTTCCCCAGTGAGTATAACAAGCATGCTTTACTGCAGATACAGACTGTTTTTACTGTTGCGGGTTTAGTAACACTAAGAATTATGGCAGGGAGATCTCACTATTGGAGTATCCAAGATATAAAAAGTCAGAGCCTGCTAGGGTTGACCTATAACTAAAATATCAATTCAAGGTAGAGACCCTTTTATGTATTCCTGACATAAGAGAATTTAGTTTCACTGCGGACTTTTCCATTTGAGAATTGTAGTTCCCTAGTTGTTATGTTTTGAGGAATTAAGGCACTTCTCGTATGCATTTACTGTACGCATACCCAAGGTCTGTGATACAAATTATTGAAGCTAGACACAGCTACAATGCTGTGCACCCCAATACACATACTTTATACAGCACATTGCATCACTGGTACATTTTGGGGGGGTGTCGGGGTGTCATTTGAAATGAACGTCACCACTGTGCACCAAAGAGTATCATGTTTTGCCGTAATGTGCACATTTTACAATGTGATGCGGTAAATAGGCCATTATAACAGGCATCAACAATGAATATAAAAGAACAACCTTAATATTCTAATTCTACTGGAAACAGTGGAAAATAGTTATTGATATTTTGGTCTTGACAAATTAGGACATTGGTATAGTCATAAAATCCGCAACATCGAGGTAGACAGCAAAATCTAAATCTCTTTTTATTTGAACAAGTTCCTTCTCTGGATTCAGAGCTGCAGACAAACTGGTTGATATGTCACTGCTGCCCCCAGACAGACACCAGCAATTTCATGTAATACAGAAAAATACACAGTTCACTACATTGCCCAAATCTTGGTTAGACAACTCATAAATGACTTTCTGTCTAAAAATAACGTTTAGAAATACCATCTATTATTTTCAGGTAGAGCAGTGTCTTGAGCGGTATAGCGAAATCATAACATTTAAATTGTTAACAAGCCAGACAACTCCCACAGGTTATCAAGCTACAAAGAATTAATTTTCCTAATGTAAAAGCAATCATTTACTTATTGCCTATTTATTTTCCTGTACATGTTTCAATTTGTTTGACATTTCGCCAGACAAACATAGAATTCTCCATGTACAACACAAAATGTCTGCAGCAACACATCGTAAAATAAATAGATGAGTAAACTTTAAGCTTGAAAAGAATTGAAAATTCTTGCTGTAACGAGGGACATAGAGCAAGTTATGAAAGGAAACAAATGCTGAAACTACAGAGAGATAACACTCCCTATGCTTTGTCTCTTGTTTTATTAACATTTGATGAGGATCTCTGATCATGATTTGAAGAGAACCAAAGTGTTCCGGGACAAAGAATGACCATATCCGCAGCCAGATTGGAGTCAGGTCTAACCTTCAATGCAAAACTATCTTTCCAAATGATGCCACCTATAAGCAGCATGGAGGTATGGGGTGAAAATAAATTTAGGGCCAAATAACACTATTGAAACACTAATGGTCCTTGGAGGAAACGACTAAATTTTGTGACCTGGGCTTTCACTAACGGCAGGACCTTCTGACTCTAGAGCATGTATAAAGTTTTGACGGACATTGAGATACATTCCTGGTTCCCGTGATCTTCTTGACCACAAAACATTACTTGCTTGCCTTTTGATATGTTACTGTAGGTCAGGGGTCTCCATACTTTCCAAACAAAAGGGCCAGTTTACTGTCCTTCAGGCTTTAGGGAGGGGCAGACTGTGGACAGTGGGAGTAAATAGTGTCCTGGCATCAGTGAGAGTAAACAATGCTTCATCATTGGATTTAGTGGAAGGACGTGCCCATTGTTGGTATCAATGGAGGGAACAGTGCTCCATCCGTAGGTGTCAGTGGGAAAAATGGTGCGGAATAATTTGTGTCTGAAGAAGAAATAGTGCCCCAAATTTAATTTTGCAAATAGTACCCAACCACGTGCAAAAAATGTTAACAATTGTACTTTTGCTTGCACATGATTGGATGATTGAAGTCAGTAGAGCTTCACCTCATTCACTAAGCTATGCGAAAATTCCCTTGCAAAATGAACAGCCCATTTGCCTTTACTAAATCAACCCCTATATCTTTAGATATTGCTTCCTAGGGGAAAAAGACATACAAGACAACACTTGCACATACAGTGAATAAGTATGAACAGGGCACTAAGTAGGAACTCATTTATTTCCACTGATAATGCATGGTTACCATTCACAATGCATCCATGTTTACATCATTTAAGTGCATTCTCGCTGCACTATGAATTTTGCTTAGACACAGTAGTGTACAATTATTTGCCAATAAAGGCTGGAATATTAACTAAATCCACATCTAATAATGTTTATTCAACTGTGATATGCTGAACAATTTAGCAAGAGTACTTTTTTCCAATTAATATATAAATAGAAAGATTCTCACCGCAGAATTAATGTAGACACACTCACTGCTGAGCTTTGTGAAAATAAAAGGAAAATATCTAAGTGGGTGAGCAACACTGGCAGTCTTGGGCATATAAGCTAATTAACTACGCTTGCGTAGAATGAATCACAAATCCGTATAGAAAACAAGGGTACGTATAAAATAAGCTGCACAAATGTACACACACATAGTAAAAAAAAACATGTGCCTGTCTGGAGAGATGCTTTAGGTATCTACTGATCTCTTGCTCTAAAGAAATCTCATCAGAGTTAAAGGTAATCAAGTTTCTAGTGTTAAAAGCCAAGTAAAAAACTGGTTCGTATTCAATCTAAATCCGCCTCCCAGCTGTTTTTACTTTGGGAAGACAGTCTAAAGCAGGCCATAGATGGATAAAATCTTGGTCAGTTCAGCATGGACTGGCCAAGATACAATCCATCTATGGGCAGGCTGGTTGTCCAACGATCAAATTCAGTACAACCAACTTGTCCGTTTTTTTTACATGAAATTACTGCCAACAGCTATTGCCATAATCATTGTGTTCTGACAGCCAGGAAGCCTCCCCGCTGGCAGAACACAAGAACGTTGTAGGAGGAATTCCACCATCAACACAGACTCTGTTGATGAGGAAATCAAGCGATTTTCTTTCCTGCAACCCGTAGTTAAAAATCACATAATATTGAGCTTGCTTAAGCTCGCCATACATGTGGCACTTTTAATAGCTATAAAATATTTGATACATTTTTTTTTCGGTCAAATTGCAAAGCAATCGAAGACATAAAATGGTGGTTTCAATCAAACTAAGAAGATGAAATAGATATTGCCCAGATCAAATGCAGCAAAAAAAAAAAAAAAATCAGATTGTATTCACTCCCAACTGTTCCTCATTTGGAAGGACTGTTCCTCTTTTCAGACCAATTCATTCTATCTTGTGCATAGCCTCAGGTGTGTCTCTTTTCGTACATCTCTATACAAAAGTGACTATTTTACTACCACAAGTGCTGTGCTTCAGTAAAATTTTTATCCAACCTCTATATTACTGCATTTTTTAAATTTAGAATTCAAAGTGAAAGTAAAGTCCACCTTTTAACTTGTGCCTACATGTAACCCTATAATAAGGCTTACCTATAGGTACGGTGAATATCTCCTAAACCTGCACTGTTTAGGAGATATTCACAGAGGATGCAGCAGATTACGTCACTCTGAAGGGACAGCCTACCTCTGCCATACCTTCAGAGCTCCACGACGTCATGATTGTCCTGGCCATTTATACAGCCGGAGTCCGCAAACCCCGGAGGGAAGACTGGGTGAAACTGGAAGTACTGGGGAGCCATGACAATGCTGAGCTGGAAGGCTCTGTGTCCAGCTACGTCTGTCATAATGTGCTAGTATGCAGTGTATACTAGTACATTATGACTTAAACCTGCAGGAGGCCCAATGCTTTTTTTTTTTTTTTTTTTTTGTGGCAGCTTACTACCGCTTTAAAGGAGTAATAGAAAGAGCACCTGTGTGGTTTAGCCAATCATTTTCATATTAGGTCTTTGTGGGCCATGTAACTGGGGCCATGGAAGGAAAGTGTCCTTTGACTGCATACTGTGTGCTAAAAGGAGTCCCTCTTTACCATTTCAGAAAGTTGGGAGGTGTGTTGTAGTTTGCAGTTGTAGTTTTTTCCCCATTGACCTACAATTCAAATACTAAACCATATTGAACCTGTAAATGTAATGCCCAGTTTCAACTGCACAACTGACTGAATTCTGGTGTCCACTGAAATCATGAGTGGTAAATTGCTTAGTGTCTGGCGATTAGCTGTATTTGTGATTCCTGTTGGCTCAAAATTGGTTGAAATGTATTAAAAATTGATAGTGTATGGCTGGCTTATTGTTTGGAATTTGTGGTGTAGGTGTAGTTTTGAACAGTTATGGACAAATGTGAAGGTCAGATTTGGTGATAGCAGGATAAGATCCTGTAAGATGTGGAAATTTAGAGCACAACTATTCCACCCGTCTTTGTAAAGTAGTAGAACTCTAACAGCCACTGAAGAGGCATCTGATGTATAAAGAACCTCTCAAAGGCTATCCAAGCAATATTTGTGTATTCTTGCATGTGTATGTATGCATGTGTGTATGATCCCAAATATTTCATAAATATTTCTTATCAACTTTTTACACTGAAATGTATTTAATCCAGTGCACATCCTAAATTTTTTTTCCATTTATTCTATAGCAGAACAAGACCAATGCTATGAGACAATATACAGTGCTACCAACCAGCCTGAGCCCATATCAGTTACCTGCAGCCTACTTTGTGCTCTTCTCATAGCTACAAGGTGGTTAATTAACACTGGCAAATGGACAACCAGAATTGATCAGCTAGTGGCAAGTCTTTTCTATAAATAATACTTGTCTCATCTCTGTGATGGTATTAAAGACTTGATTGATTAAAGAGACAAAGGGATTCGTTTCTACCTTGTAATTATAGACTTGACTCCTCTAGACACCTCTCTGGTTTTTGTTTTAGTGCAGGTCTCTAAACATAGAAATAGGAGATCCATTTAAGAATATCATAGCCAGTGTATTTCTATTCTAATAGATCCAATTGACCTTTACGTTGGTTTACCCTGTCCAACGCCAGTGTCTGATGACCCTTCTGCATTGTTAAAATCTGGGAAGGTTATATGCTCTCAACAATGAATTATTGATTAACAGAAGATAATAGACAATAAACTGCAAAAAACGGTTTCATTATAAGTTAAAGTTCAACTCCAGCAATTAGGCAAAATCTACCCTTGCAGTGTGCCCCCACTACACTCACACATGCTCATTAGGTCTAAGGGGAACTTAAGAGGCTGCATTATCTACCTTACCCCAACTCAGCGCTCCTATTCCTCTGATGCTCGGAGTTTTGGGTGGTTCCTCTGCATCATCATGTACAATGCAGGGCTATTAACTCTACACTGCATGTGCAGGAGGCAGGACTGCAGTCGCAAATGGGAGTCCCTTAGAGAGGAGTATTTGCACCACTGGTATTAAACCTAAAAGCATTATTTTGCAGCTTACAATTCCATAGATGTGCTGTCTGCATTAGTTCTCATTTTTAGGCTTTCTTTCCTTTCTTTTCACCTGGTGATATTGTCAGTAAGTGTAGCATTTTTCAACAGAACAAGCTGTAAAGCAAATGTAGCAGTTCAGAGGTGTAGACAAACCATTTAACACTGACAGGGGTGCTTATGATTGTCAGCTATTATTCATTTATATAAGACCTTTATCCCAAAAGAAAAACTGCTTCTGTAACTGCCTATAGAGTGTTAGCTGGAATTTGACTTCAGTTTAATGGTGCATCTAAGGCCCCTTTTACACGGGCGGTTAGATTTTAGCTTTTAGTTGCGGTTAGAGGAACTTATTTACCACCGCTAAATGCAGACAATGCATCCCTATTGCTCCATTCGCACACTGCGTAGCAACGTTTTCATAGTATGCGGTTTTATTTGTTTAGGAAAAATAAAGTTGACAGCGTCCAGGAGCGTTTTACCGCAGCTATCTGTACATAAATGCAGATAATCGCAGTACAAAGAAAAAATAAGTAAAGTTGCGCTAGAAAAGGCAAGAATTTACTACCATAGCTAAACGCAGCTGAATGTAAATGCATGTAAACGTAATCGCAGATAAATGCAATGTACAAACGCAAGTGATCTCTGTGCCAGGAGTGTTGGAATTTGTAAATACATGTTTTTTTATTTTGAAACAGCAGAACGACCACCCGTGTAAAAGAGACCTAAATCTGCTAGTGCATTTAACACTCCCCAGACTGACAATGCTGCTGGTACTCTAACAGGGATTGTGTTACTGGCCAAGTCACCAGGTGAAAACTGAGGGAAAAAGCCTAAAAAAAAACTAAATGCAGATTGACAACCTGCAATATATTATATTTTCGGTTTTGGGTTTCATACCACTTTAAGTACTACGGCTTATCAACCCTAGACTGAACAAGCAGCTAACCCCTGAATAGGGATGGGGGGGGGGACTGCAAAGGTTCATTTTGTCTCATTTTGTGGAATTTCTTTTTTGCGAGAACAGACCTATGCTCTCACTAAAAATGTCTGACAACAACTACAGCTATAGTAAAGCTAGCCATAGATAGTTTGTTCTTTTTTAGTTCAGCATGTACGCTGAAAAAAAAAATAACAGATTTCTCCATCCACAAAAACAAGGTGGATGGAGGACTTTCCCCTGCTGAGACATTGTATTCTGACAGTGGACTGTCCTCTCTCAGAATACACTGATCAGTGGCTGAAGCTGCTGATCAACCAAAGTTTTCCAGCTTGTCCACTCAATAGACGTTGATGGATGATGATCAACTTCTGTGGCATAGGATCAAAATTCTTCCAGTTCCTATCCGAATTTCCATCCATCTATGGCCGGCTTTAGAAAAAAAACAGACAAAACATATTTTTTTCTTCACTTTTCTGCTACTGGTGCCCAGGTACTGGTCTCTGCAGAGAAGTCATTTCAATGTCACCAACCAACTGTTCTGTAGAAAACATGTTACCAGTGACAGGGAAGGAGGTGGAAGAATGCAGGGCTAGCAGTCAATTGCTATGTTTTTTACATCCATTCTTTTCTTGTAGCTATAGATGATTATAATAATGGAAGTTCTTTGTAAGTGTAGGTTCACCTTATGGCATGCAATTATAGAAAACTGTAGAAGTCATTAAAGCAATGTTTGAAGAATTACTGAATTTAAAGCATCTTCTCCTGACACCTACAGCTATCATTTGACATTGGAGGTCACAGGTCTACATAGAAAAAATTAATGACCTACCTAGACTTCTTATTGTTAGGAAACAAGGGAAGTTTGCCAAAAGATGTATCTATACATATGCTGTCCTTGTCATCATCTGATACTATGAAAATTCACACACACACAGTGCTCAGCATAAATGAGTAAACCCCAACAGATTTGTCAGAAAACCTTTACTTTCGTTTCAGAATCAATCAGAATCAAAAATTTCTTTACACAAGAAAGGTGAAGGCTACAAGAAGATTAGCAAAACTTTACTTATCAGTCAGAATACTATAGCAAAAGTGATACAAACATTTAACAAAGATGGAACTGCAACCATCTCACGATACATCCAGGCCATCCACAGAAGTTAACACCTCGACAGGAGCGTCTTCTGATAAGAATGGTTGAAGAAAATCATCATGCAAGTTCACTGCAGTTATCTAAAGTAGAAAGCCAAACTGGGGTGCTTGTTTCCCATGACACAATACGGCGTACACTGCAGAGGAATGGCAAGTATTGGTGTTGTCCACGAAGGAAGTCTCTTCTAAAGTCCATACACAAAAAAGCCCACCTACAATTTCCCAGGGCCCATGATGAAAAAGAAGAAGACTACTGGGACTCTGTACTCTGGAGTGATGAGAAAAAGATTAAGGTTTTGGAACCAATGGCTTCAAAACTGTATGGCGTTGCAAAGATGAGGAGTACTAAGAAAAATGCATGGGGCCTACAGTGAAACATGGTGGTGGCAGTGTCCTTCTGTGGGGCTGCATGAAAGCTAATAATTTACTAGCAGGTGTAGTAGAGTAATACAAATCCAACAGACCCAACAGTCATGACATGCATGCTGCTGATTCTGTGTAATTGAATCACTAATTGAAAGGGGAATGTTCAAAATAATAGCAGTGTGGAGTTCTATTAGTGAGGTCATTCATTCTTTGAAAAACAGGTGGCAATTATTGCCCTTATTTAAGGAAGGAAGGCAGCAAATGTTGTACATGCTGGTTACAGTGCATTTCTCTCTGAAATTCTGAGGAAAATGGGTCGTTCCAGACATTGTTCAGAAGAACAGTGTACCTTGATTAAAAAGTTGATTGGAGAGGGGAAAACATATAAAGAAGTGCAGAAAATGATAGGCTGCTCAGCTAAAATGATCGCAAATGCTTTAAAATGGCAACCAAAACCTGAAAGACGTGGAAGAAAGCGAAAAACTACCATTCGAATGGATAGAAGAATAGCCAAAATGGCAAGGACTCAGCCAACAATCATCTCCAGGAAGATCAAAGAAGGTGTAAAGTTACCTGTGAGTACTGTTACAATTAGAAGACGCCTATGTGAAGCCAAGCTATCTGCAAGAAGCCCCCGCAAAGTCCCACTGTTGAAAAAAAGACATGTGCTGAAGAGGTTACAATTTGCCAAAGAGCACATTGACTGGCCTAAAGAGAAATGGCGCAACATTTTGTGGACTGATGAAAGTAAGATTGTTCTTTTTGGGTCTAGTGGCCGGAGACAGTTTGTCAGACGACCCCCAAACACTGAATTCAAGCCACAGTACACTGTGAAGACAGTGAAGCATGGTTGCTCAAGCATCATGATATGGGGATGTTTCTCATACTATGGTGTTGGGCCTATTTATCGCATACCAGGGATCATGGATCAGTTTGAATACATCAGAATACTTGAAGAGGTCATGCTGCCTTATGCTGAAGAGGAAATGCCCTTGAAATGGGTGTTCCAACAAGACAACGACCCCAAACACACCAATCTTGGTTCCAGACCAACAAGATTGACGTTATGGAGTGGCCAGCCCAATCCCCGGATCTTAATCCAATAGAAAACTTGTGGGGTGACATCAAAAATGCAGTTTCTGAGGCAAAACCAAGAAATAGAGAAGAACTGTGGAATGTAGTCCAATCATCCTGGGCTGGAATACCTGTTCACAGGTACCAGAAGTTGGTTGACTCCATGCAACACAGATGTACAGCAGTTCTCAGAAACAGTAATTATACAACTAAATATTAATTAAGTGATTCAAAAGGAAAGCAAAATCTTCAAACATTTATCAGTTATATAGTGAATGTTTGAGTTTGTAAAGAAGAATACAAATACTGCTATTTTTTTGAACAGTCTAATATTCACGTTTCTTCAATTTTTTTAGAGGAACAACACAAATTTGATAGATTTTTTTTCATGTTTTGATTTGGAATAGAATGTGTAGTGTTCCCAATGCATCTGTGTGTATGGAAATAAAAGCTATTAGAAGGATTTTGAGCTTTATTCACTTTTTTCAACACACTGCTATTATTTTGAACACAACTGTATGTATATATATATATAGAGAGAGAGAGAGAGAGAGAGAGGGAGAGGGAGAGAGGGAGAGAGCGAACACAGGAGCATTTCCCTATCGAAGCAAACAACGAAAACCCATAACACCTATAGAACCTTGTTTTGTATCAACTTACTCTAACACAGTAGTGTACGTATGTTCTTCTGACAATCATATGACCGTATGCAACTGACATATAAAAGAGATTTCAGCTGAGAAGCATGTAGAGGGTCTGCCGCGCCCGATCCTTTAAGTTTACTGTAAAGTTTATCTTACAGCAGTATTAAACCCAAAAATGTAATATATTGCAGCTTGCCAATCATTCGATGTGGTGGCTGCATTAGTTTTCTTTTTTAGGCTTTGTCCCCTCAGTTTTCACCTGGTGATCTGGCCAGTAACACACATCCTTTATTAAAGTGCCTCCCCTCTGGATGAAGGAGAAACAGGGGGCACATTTGGACAGAAGCATTGCTATTCCGGGGGGCAGGGGAGTGTTAGATGGACTAGCAGATTTAAATACACTAAAAGATTGAAGCTATAGCCCAGCTAACTTTCTATAAGCAGTTACAACAGTTTTGTTCCTTTTGGGGGAAAAGTTTTAGATACATTAAATAAATCCTGATCATTATAAACACCCCTGTCAAAGATAAATAGTTGGTCTCAGTCCTCTAATTGCTACATCTGCAGAACAGTTAGTTCTTTGAAAAAAACAACATACTTACTGGCAGAATCATCAGGTGAAAATAAAAGAAAGAAAACCTAAAAAAGAAAGCTAATGCAGCCATCACATCTAAGAAATGGTAAGCTGCAATAATATAAATGTTTGCTTTTGGGTTTAACACCACTCTAACATAAACCTATTAGAATGTATGTATAGCCACAATAACTATCAGCTTTAGATAGAGTAGAGACAGATTAAAACCCCTTTTTTAAAAAAAAAATCTGCATGCAATTGGCGAGATTTCTCTTCACTTCCTGTCCCTGAAGCACCACAGGAAGTGAGAGGAAATCTGAAAAAAAAAAAAAAAGATAGACCCGAACAGTGGTCACTGGGATGAGGGTTCCTTATTAGAAGATTTACTCCTCCTGTTCTGTTCACAATTGAAATCTTGGATTTCCCATGACCTGCTGCTATGACAGTAGTCATCAGAACAAACAGAGAGCGTACATTTACATAGCAAAGACACAAATGGAAATAAAAAGAAAAAATTTACAGGTTCTAATATTTCAATACTATAACCAAAATGAACACATACAAAACACTTGCATATGCAAATGTATACACATAAAATTTAAGCTAGCCTTTTCACAAAAAATGAAAAGATGAACTAACACCCTACACCCTCCCCACCACCCTGGTCCCCTCCAAGGACAAATGAGAATGATTCTGATTGGTCAAGTGCTGGCATGTGACCACTTTGACCAATCAAATTCATTCCAGAAACCCTAAAGAAACACAAGGAAGAGGAGCAGAGCTTTCAAATCTGTGGATCGTTGCACTGGCTGTGGGGTAGTGACAGCTTAGTGACCCATGGGAGGTAAGTGCGGTGGGAGCCAGGGGAATGGGGATGGGGAGGGTGTAGGGTTTACTTTTTCATTTTTTGTGAAATGTTGAAATTACACATTCATGGCAGACAATATTGTTTTAAAGTGGTTGTAAACTCTTACCTATACCCAGTGAAGTGACTGGCCTCAGGTGATACAAAGAGATGAAACAAATCCTCCTACATAAGTTGTAGCTGTTTATCTACAGTCTTTCCCTTACATCCATTCAAAGTGCAGAATTTATACCGAACCTCGTAGCTCTGAAAAGCCGGGGGTGGGGAGCTGAAGTTACATCAGTGAGAAGAGCTCTGGAAGCTGATTGGAAGGAAAGGACACCCCCCTCCCCTTTTCCTTCACACAGTACACAGGAACAGAGCTGAGCCTGTCAATCTGCTGGAGGTCCCTCCCCTGTCACCATTTTTCTCTTGGTGTCAGGAAAACTCATCAAAAGTGACTTATGCAGATAGCGGAGAAATGAAGAATCACACAGAAATAACACTTAGTACTCTGGATTGAGACAAGAACACTCAGAATGCTATGTGTTGTTTATATTGAATCTCTGAGGCTTACAACCACTTTAAGATGTTTTCAGTATGCAAATTAAATGCATAATATATAAAATATAAATAAACCTGAATAAATCTAGTTCAATACAGTGCTAAATTGAACTATTTTATTTGTTCTGATTTATTTATATTTTACTTTAAGGGATTATTAATACAGCTGCCTTGTTGGTTTCTGGAAACCATATTTGTATAGTGGGTTGATTGGAATAAGCTAATTATCTTTTTTTGAGTGCTCACAAAAGTGCGGTGGGAGTAGTAATTTATTTTAATATATAACTAAAAAAAAATTTCTTTTTTTAGGCTGTAGAACGCAAAAGTCCATCGCATTCCTGAATTCTACAAACTTCTTTATGTGAGCAGCATCAGTGTTTTAGCTGTTCTAGTCCTTTAAGAACAGCCTTTAAAGTCTGCAACCTATAAATCAGGCCAGTTCGGTTTGAATTACAGTCAGCTACATGTACAAGTTACTTTATCTCTGTGTACCTGAAAATCTGATTATAAACTCTGGAAGGAAAGGACTCAGCGATTGTGAAAAATTCAATACGCCGCTCAGCATACACCTCAGCAGTGTGTAGCAAGTAAATTATTAGAACAAAAGAAGGGGGCAATGTGCTGATATTCCAGCCGTTGGTGAGACAGCAACACTTCTTACATTTTTTAACCACAGGGCAGCGCTTTCCAATTTTTTCTCTGAGAGGGGTGTAAATAATGTACCCCTGCATGCATTTCTGGCAAGGTGTGCTAAAATCAAATTATTTACACTTTGTCAGGGTCATCTCGCTTTATCCGTGTTGTCTTACCTGCTTTGTATATAATTCACTATTTCTGTACTGGGTAGGTTGGTTTCATCTGCTCCTACAGATTTATTTTCACATGATATGTTATCATAGAATAGAATAATATGAATCAAAATCAAATTCGTTTTCCATTTGTTCATATTATTGAACTATTCTTTCCAATTTTGCTAAATAAAACACTAACTTTGAAAACTGTAAAGGACCATTTTCTGGCCTATTTGTATACCTGTACATTTATTACAATTTATCACACTTGTCCATGGTCTGGCCAGAACTTTAAAGTACGTGTTCAGCCAAAACTTATTTTTACTTTGGATAGAGTTGGGAATATTAGAACTCTTGCCCGGCTTTTACTGCTTTTCAGAAGATGATTTTTTTTACATTTCCTACATATACTCCTAGCGAAAATGGTTCCACCAGACCAGAGGTGAGGGCAAATCTCCAACAGCAACACAGACACATGTATATATTTTGACCAGAACTACTTGGTCAAGATCCATGGTCTATGCAAACTCTCATTCTCTTGACTAAAAAATGATGGAGCAGCTAGATAAAGAGGTCCTATCTACACCCGTTCTGCTTTCCTCTCATCAGCATGTGAGCACATGTGTATGCGGCACACCTGGCTGACCCGTCATGAGTCTCCCTCACCCAATCTGAGTCATGATGAAAGCATGCTGAGAGCAAATGCCCAGCTCTCCTGAACGCCATTCAGGAAAAAAAAAAGGGCAGTGCTAAAAACAAGCCCAAAGCTACGTTTTTGTAAATGAGTTTAGGCGCATCAATCACTTGGGCATTAATTAATTTCCTTGACCAGAATAATAATAATTTATTCTAGTCATTGAAATGAATTAACACTCAAGTGCTAAATGCACCTAGCATTAAAGTGGTTGTAAAGGCTAAAGGTTTTTTACCTTCATGCATTCTATGCAAAAACTTCTCTATGCAGCATCCCCCCAGCCCTCCCTGATACTCACCAAAGCCCCCTTAATCCAGCGATGTGCACTGGAGTCTCGGCTATCCCGAAACTCCCTCTCCTCAATGGCGGAGACAGCAACGGGAGCCATTGGCTCCCACTGCTGTCAATCACAGCCAGTGAGCCAATGAGAAGAGAGGGGGGGGTGGGGCCGAGCCGCGGCTCTGTGTGTGAATGGACATGCAGAGCAACAGCTGTGGAGTACGCATGCTTGGGTGCCCCCAAAGCAAGCTGCTTGCTGTGGGGGCACCCGACAAGAGGGAGGGGGCCAGGAGTGCCAGCGGAGGACCAGAGAAGAGGAGGATCCGGGCTGCTCACTTTTTGGACAAAAATAATAAATGCACATTTTTTTGAAGGTCAAAAAATTAGCATTTCTTATTTTTGTCCAAAGGAGCCTGGAAAGCATTGCACCAGCGATCAGTCTCAAGCAGACCTGTCGGAATATCTGCTTGCCGTATGAGATGTACGATCAAGCAGATATACTGACAGGAAGCTTCAATGAACTACCACGACGCTCCATATTGAAAGTTCATTGAAAACCACAAGCCGACCGCCGATAAGGCTGTTGGGACTTGCAGGCACTCATTCACAGAACATTATGAATGAGTGACGTAGCCGAATGGGTGGAGCCCCGCAGGGCCGCGCTGTTTTCAAATATGACAGTTAGTGCGGGGAAACTTCTCCAGAGGGAGGGGGGAAGCGGGCGCAGCCATGGCCGTGGGAACATGTTACATGTTCCACCCTAACAACGGGTGAAAAATGTAACATGTTCCAAAGGTGTACTTGTCCTTTAAAATGCAAGCCTTTAGAATCACTATAACACGTATTTTGACACATTTAGGTGCATCATGTGTTTTTTTCTGCCAAAACGCTGCTGCTCCTGAACTTGCTAGAAGTGTTTTTTTTCTGCCTCTTAATACCTGTGTGTGCATGGTCACATTGGCTATCATTGGAAAAAAAAAGTAAAAAGTCCTAAAAGTGGCATTTTAAACACCCAGTGTAAACCCTCACATAGAGTCAGTGAAAAGGTTATACACAGAGATGAAACAAGTCCTCCTACATGAGTTGTACCGGTCAGTCTACAGCTATCTTTCCCTTACATCCATTCAAAGTGCATAATTAACATGGGATCTTTCACCTCTGTCAAGCAGGGGGCAGGGAGCTTAAGTTACATCAGTGAGGAGAGTTCTGAAAGCTGATTGGAGGGAAGGGACACAAACCCCCTTCATACAGCACACAGGAACAGAGCTGAGGCTGTCAAATCTACTGGAGGTCCCTTCCCTGTCACCATTTTTCTCTTGGTGTCAGGAAAACTTGTCAGAGGTGACTCATGCTGATAGCAGAGGAACTGCAGCAGCAATGACACTTAGTGCTCTGGATTGAGACAAGCACACACTATAAAGGGATATACTTTGTTCATATTTCATGTCTGAGGTGTACAACCCCTTTAAATTAAGTTTTATTTAAAGCATAATGTATCTGAAGGCTAAATTTATTTTGGGTACAGTAAAGAAGGGTATGAACAATTGTCATATTTTTTTGGCTGCTTGTGTCCCATTGGAAAGATTTTCCTTTACTTCATGTCTCTGAAACATTTCATGAAGAGATAGGAAAATGAGAGTTGTCGTTGGATCATGTAAGCATCATCAATGGAAGTCTTGACCTCTATTTCTGTCCTGGGGATAACTATTAAGATTTTGATTCCACATCACTCTCTGTCTTTGCAAAAATGGTCACCAGGACAAATAGAGAGGGTAAATCTTCTCAGAGGAGCAGTAAAATAAAAAGACTGTCAGAGGTTCTAATCCTTCCACATTCTATTCTAGACTTGAAAAATGTTTTGGGTTTAGGTACGCTTTAAACTGGTTACATTAAACATTACTTTTTATGGAATTTTTAATGGATTACATACAGTCAGTACCTGCATAAAGGGTTAATTCACCTTTAAAAAAATACTCTATGCAGCCCATGAACACTATTCCATAATTTTATACTAATCCACATTTAAAGATAACCACTTCCGTTCCCCCCATACATGTAGCCCATTCATGCATAAAGGGAAGTCTGCCCCAAATGCTCCTGGTATTTTTCTCATCTCTGTTCTGTCCTCTTCTCCAGGACAGACCAGTCATTTGGATGAGCGCCCCCAATCAGTACAGGAGGGAGGGCTGCCTTCCTTCCAAGCCCAAGCATTTGTGCATTGTGCTCTCTGCTAAGCAGATGAGCTTATTGGCTGCAACGGGAGACAGAGCTTTGCAGCTGCTGAGGTCAGAGATAGTGCTGCGCATGTGCAGGGTTCAGAAAGACGGCGCACACTCCTATACCACTAGGAAGCATGCGTTCTAGTGGATGGGCAGTCCTAGAGAGGAGGACAGTACAAAGCTGAGAAAAATATCATTAGAATTTGGGGCAGGTGTGCATAAATAGTCTACACGGGAAGAACATAAATTAATATTTTTAAATTATGGGATGGTGTTTGTGAACTGCATAGGGTATTTTTTTTTCATCGATTTTTTATTTAAAACCTCTAGCATACATAAGCTAAGAAAATGATACAGCACCCAGCAGAGAGTGTTCTTTTTTAATGAACTAACCGTTTAACGTTTAGCTCATTCCTTTATAAAACATATGCATGCACACTTATTCCATTAACTGAATCAAAGTTTGTTTTCTTAAACCAACAGACAAATGTCAGTGACAAAATTATTATTTTAAACGATGTTAAAATAAAGGTAGACATTATGGAAACATTCATTAGACAGAAGCAAGCCTGTGCCACCGATCAGACATTTGAGTCTTTGTCCTCCGTAGAACAACGCCTTAACCACATAACCACTCCTTTGACACCCAGACTAAATAGAATTGTGCTTTACCCAATGACTGATGGAATAGCTTAAAGTTTGCCAGTCTAATAAATGAAAATTTGAAATGTAGCTCCAACAATTCTATGGATAGTAGAAAATGATGGCCTCATTAAGCATAGTTAATTTCACACTGGTCCAATTTCAGTCTAGAAAATGCATCTATACAACCGCCCTAAGAACTACAAACGCCAAGCGTACGATTCATCTACAGTCACATAAAGTCAACAGATTTCTTTGAGGTACAGTCTCCAACGTTTATTTATACGAAATGAAAGATCTCCAAAAAATAATAATTTGCACGTAGCATGTGTGGAATATTACCTCTGTTTCAAAAGAAATGCCTCCCTGAATGTGTTTTTTCAAACATTCAAATCCCAGTTTAATAAAGCCAAATGGCAATCTTTTTATTTTTTTTTTTCAAAACTGCATTTGATATCCAAAGCCAGGCTCCATCTTAACAAGACACTTTGAAATCCTGCAATTATGTATTCATACGCTAGGAGTCAGAGGTTTTTTTCCCTCTCTCTTTTTATTTTTTATTTTTTTTCAAGGGAGGCAAAGTGTGATAAATATATTTATAACCCGCTGATTTAATGAAGATGCTTTTGATGTTAAAGAAAAAACACAGGGAGAACGGAAAATATTAAGGCCGTTTAAAACATCACATTAGCCTTGATATATAAGAGAAAGCTTTTCCCTGCAGTGGCTGATTTGAAATATGTAATCGATATCCACAACTAATTTAAATAGGAAATGAACTTTATACTTTGTCGTATCGGGCTTAGGAGCCTTTCGGTGAATGGATAACGGTTAGCTTGACAGCTACAAGAAGTCTGTCTTGTACTCAGGATGGGAGGAGGATGTTCTGAACTGTTCAGTCATTTGAGAAATTAGTGCTTAATGAGAAGTTGGTATGCGTGTGAGGCACTGAGTATAAAGCCTAGTTGCTACTGTTCCAAGGTGCCATACAAGGCAAGCTGGGTCACCCACCACCTCTCATTCCTAGCCCAGGTCTCTTGAACTTCACCGGATCTGGTACCAAGGGTGAAGGACAACACGCTTTCCCTACATTCTGCCCTGCTTTCTACATATATACCCAATTGGAAGGGCAGGGGTGGGTTTGGGAGACTTCTGGAAGTGGAAGACTGGTCCCAGATCTAGAAAACTACAAAATTTAGTTTTCTAATTATAAATGCCTGTGAGGAAAACTATAAGGGTCATGCACACTAGCTTAAAAATCACTGCTTCTAGAGGAGTTTTGTGTTTTGCCTGTAGAAGAAGAAGATCAGTGTTGTCCTATGTGTCCATGTACATTAGCACGTTTAGAGACTCAGCGCTTAAGACTTAAGAAAATTGTATGAATGACTGCCTGGTTTTCCTCAATGTTTCACAGCAGGTTGAAACAGAGGATGGTACTTATTGTACGAAAAGTCTTGTGCGACAAAGGCTTTTTTTTGTTGTTGTTTATTGTTTCTGATCATGCACAGCCTTTTGTATCTGATTTTTCTTGGACTAAAACTGTGCAAAAGCAGTGCATATTAACTGAAAATCATTAGTTCTGTTCACGTACAAGAAAAATTTAGAATTTGTCCCTTCGGAAATTTTCGTTTGGAAAGTCTTAAGTTGTATGCCTCGTATGGAGTTTTTCTTCCAATATTCTCACAGTGTGTACTCCACTTTAGAGGCAGAAAAAAGCCCTTCTATTTAGTATTTTTTCTGCTAGAAAACTGCTCTCAAAAATGCAAAACGCGCCTAAATGCACCTAAACGCTAGTACAAAAAAAAGCTCAAAATTAGCATTTTTTTTTTCTGCCAAGGGAACTAACATTTTTTAAGCCAGTGTGCATAGACCTTTAGTTAAACATCAGAGGTTACTTGGTACCTTCTCAAGTAGCCAGATTCACCCCAGATTCTTCTCCACAGTATTTTAGAGGAAGCAAAGAACCGGGCACCTTTTATCATATCTGGTGAACACTTATCCTGGAGTGGGGCTTTAAGGGTTAAGCTGACATGAGGGAGTGGAGTTGGCCAATGTATAGAGCTTGTTTTAGTGGTAGGGGAAGGAAACGTAATTAATTGTTATGGGTGGGCTTAATTATAGGGTAGGGTTGTCTTGTTACTCAGGAGAGCTGCAGAATTTAGTAAGTTCTTGGGATTCCTACAATGTCTGTTCTGTAATTTCCATTACAAACCAGCTGTAGAATTTGCTTTTAATCCTATACCACACTTATGTGCAAAAGTGTAATGTCTCAGCCAATCAGAATGCAGGCTTTTACTTGACTAAATGTTCAAAACTGACACTTGCTATAGTAATTTTTTTCCTTATTTCCACTTTCTGCACTAAGCTGTTAAACCTTTAATTAAAAGAGTTGGCAGTGTGCAATCCAAGGATCAGGACCCCAAATATGGTCACGCAATAAATTTGGGGAGTCCTATGAAAAACCTAGTTTATGCTTTTTTCATAAACATTTTTATTGAAGAAATGTTGTAAAAGGCAACAGGCTGATACCAACAACAAAAAGATGCTACATTGTCCAGCAGCGACAAGCCAGCAACTTGCATTTTGGATTTTTTAGACTTTTTTTAATAAGTATAATAAAATAAATAAGCAAAACAGGCAATTCTATCCAGTTAAGTTAATGCATGCACTTAACTGAAAAAGCAACATTAACAAGGTATAGGTACTTTTAAAATTAAACTACTATGCTGAAATTAACTTTATACACAAAATTAAATACGCTATTATCTGTAATTTTTATTTACAGTTACAAGTAACAGTTAATTATAAATGTACAAGTATTTCTATTTGCACTGTGAGTTGTCATTAGATGGTAGGGGCTTCTGCTTAGGATAAGAGGTGCTAATGCAAGATCATGAATATAAAAACAGTTTTAATCACTAATGTTGCATATCTGTGCCAGCGCCAAGCTATGTTATTCTGCTGTTAATGATGTTCATAGCACATTATGCTTTAGATAACGCATCATAAACAAAAATAGTCACACAAAACTGCCAACTACAACATAAACCTTCATTTTCCATTCAGGCAAAAATTAGTGACAAATGACAGTAAAGCAGTTAATTTTGAAATAAAAATAAAAGTTAACAGCTACAAATACTGCCGCTGCTGAATTTTAATAAAAGGACACTTACCTGTCCAGGGGTCCAGCGCTGTCCTCACCCAAATGATCTTTCGCCAGTCTTCAGGTCCCCGTTGCTGACATGTTTACTGTGGGCAGCTGGCTGTGATTTCTTGCAGCTTCGTGAATGGTCCTACAGGCTTCTGAGACCTGTGACGTGTCCCAGAAGGTTGCAGTGGCAGGAGAACTTCTGTCCAGATCACTGTGTGAGTGCCACTCCTCAGAAAGTGGGAGCACGTACCTGTCAAAACCAGAGACTGTCTCCACCCCCCCAAAAAAGTGCAAAAATAGAGGTTTAGGGGAGGAGGACATAAAGCAGAACTTCCCCTTTAGGGTGAAGCTCCACTTTTGGAGTACTTGTTAACATACTAGGATATTAACACTTTCTAATACAGTTAAAAATATGCAGCCCTCCATGACTGCTTTTGCTTAGTTTGTGTCATGTGACCATGCATCTCTTCTTCCTGGTAGTGGGGGTCAGGGTTACAGGACACCGTGCACACACATTGGGGTTTATTTACTAAAGCTGGAGAGTCCAAAATCAGACTCCCTTCTGCATAGAAACCAATCAGCTTCTAACCTCAGCTTGTTCAATGAAGCTTTGGCAATGAAACCTGGAAGCTGATTGGTTTCTATGCAGAAGGGAGTCTGATTTTGGACTCTCCAGCTTTAGTAAATAAACCCCATTGTGTCTGTATTCCATAGCAGCCTGAGGCAACATGCAGGCTGTGCTTGAGCAGGGGACATGTAAAGGAGATAGGCTATAATTGGGAGAAGGTGTGTACCAGAAGCAGGCTGTGATTGGGAGGAGGTGTGTACCAGAGGCAGGCCGTGATTGGGAGGAGGTGTGTACCAGAGGCAGCTTGTGATTGGGAGGAGGTGTGTACCAGAGGCAGGCTGTGATTGGGAGGAGGTGTGTACCAGAGGCAGGCTGTGATTGGGAGGAGGTGTGTGCCAGAGGCAGGCTGTGATTGGGAGGAGGTGTGTGCCAAAGGCAGGCTGTGATTGGGAGGAGGTGTGTACTTGAGGCATTCTGTGATTGGGAGGAGGTGTGTACCAGAGGCAGGTTGTGATTGGGAGGAGATATGTGCCAGAGGCAGGCTTGGGATGGGGCGTGGTATCTGTGCAAACTAACCAATAGAGGCACGCTGTGTGTCTGCACAGTGTCCTGTACATCTGAATGGTCAAAGTATGAAATAGATCAGCTTTCATGATTTGTGTGGTCAGTTTAGAACAAGGAAGAAAGGTGACTGGCAGGATCAACCAGGTACTTCAGATGGAAGAAGTAGATGAAAATGATAGAAACTATGATTTGTAAAATACATATACAGTTGTGTTCAAAATAATAGCAGTGTGTTGAAAAAAGTGAATAAAGCTCAAAATCCTTCTAATAGCTTTTATTTCCATACACACAAATGCATTGGGAACACTACACATTCTATTCCAAATCAAAACATGAAGAAAAATATATCAAATTTGTGTTGTTCCTCTAAAAAAATTGAAGAAAAGTGAATATTAGACTGTTCAAAAAAATAGCAGTGTTTGTATTCTTCTTTACAAACTCAAACAATCACTAAACTGAAAAATGTTTGAAGATTTTGCTTTCATTTGAATCACTTAATTAATATTTAGTTGTATAAGCACTGTTTCTGAGAACTGCTGTACATCTGTGTTGCATGGAGTCAACCAACTTCTGGTACCTGTGAACAGGTATTCCACCCCAGGATGATTGGACTACATTCCACAGTTCTTCTCTAATTCTTGGTTTTGCCTCAGAAACTGCATTTTTGATGTCACCCCACAAGTTTTCTATTGGATTAAGATCCGGGGATTGGGCTGGCCACTCCATAACGTCAATCTTGTTGGTCTGGAACCAAGATGTTGCACGTTTACTGGTGTGTTGGGGGTCGTTGTCTTGTTGGAACACCCATTGCAAGGGCATTTCCTCTTCAGCATAAGGCAGCATGACCTCTATAAGTATTCTGATGTATTCAAACTGATCCATGATCCCTGGTATGCGATAAATAGGCCCAACACCGTAGTATGAGAAACATCCCCATATCATGATGCTTGCGCAACCATGCTTCACTGTCTTCACAGTGTACTGTGGCTTGAATTCAGTGTTTGGGGGTCGTCTGACAAACTGTCTCCGGCCACTAGACCCAAAAAGAACAATCTTACTTTCATCAGTCCACAAAATGTTGTGCCATTTCTCTTTAGGCCAGTCAATGTGCTCTTTGGCAAAGTGTAAACTCTTCGGCACATGTCTTTTTTTCAACAGTGGGACTTTGCGGGGGGGCTTCTTGCAGATAGCTTGGCTTCACATAGGCATCTTCTAATTGTAACAGTCCTCACAGGTAACTTTACACCTTCTTTGATCTTCCTGGAGCTGATAGTTGGCTGAGTCCTTGCCATTTTGGCTATTCTTCTATCCATTTGAATGGTATTTTTTCGCTTTCTTCCACGTCTTTCAGGTTTTGGTTGCCATTTTAAAGCATTTTGCGATCATTTTAGCTGAGCAGCCTATCATTTTCTGCACTTCTTTATATGTTTTCCCCTCTCCAATCAACTTTTTAATCAAGGTTCTTCTGAAGAATGTCTAGAACGACCCATTTTCCTCAGAATTTCAGAGAGAAATGCACTGTAACCAGCATGTACAACATTTGCTGCCTTCCTTCCTTAAATAAGGGCAATAATTGCCACCTGTTTTTCAAAGAATGATTGACCTCACTAATAGAACTCCACACTGCTATTATTTTGAACATGCCCCTTTCAATTAGTGATTAAATTACACAGAATCAGCAGCATGCATGTCATGACTGTTGGGTATGTTGGATTTATATTACTCTACTACACCTGCTAGTAAATTATTTGCCATGTAGAAATATCATTTCTACCAAAAACAGTGATTGATCAGGTAAGTGATGTCTGACTGCTATTATATTGAACACAACTGTATGTGAAAACATGCATTGAGAAAATAAATTACCATTTAGGGTAACATACACTTTAAGGCCTTAAACATGTGGGCACCTGCGGCTATAAAACGTAAAATCTGTGCATATCTCCCTGCCATGGGGGCCACAGGCGTTGTGTACAGCTGCCTACAGAAAACAATGGTCATATGCAGGTATACACCAGTAAACCCCTGCATGCATACTAACGTACACCCTGAACACAAGCAGTCTGCATGTGCATGTTTGCTCAAGTACCGGTGTATATCTGCATACAGCCATTGATTTCATTGAGTGGCTGTACACATCACCTACATACTTGTACATTGTTTTGAAAGCCCCCTTCTTTCTGCAGAATTTTGCTTTAATATGACCAACCCTTACTCTTCTGACTCTTCTCACTTGCAATCAGGCCATGTCAAGCTCATTTGCAATTAATACCACCACTTCTTTACAGTACCAGTCTACATAATAATCTGTATATATTGTGCAAATGGGGGGGGGGGACTGTAATAAATACAGTGGCAAAAAAGTATGTGAACTCGTTAGAATTAACTGGTTTTCTGCAGTAATTTGCCACAAAAAAGTGATCTGGAGTGGCCCAGTCAGAGCCCAGACCTTAACACCATAGAGATGTTGTGGAATGTCCTTAAGAGAACCATTCACATCAGACGTCCTACATATTCTGAGCTGAAGCAGTTTTGTAAAGAGGAATGGTCAAACATTCCTCCTGAACATTGTGCATGTGATTCAGATCTACCGAAAGCGATTGCTTGAAGTCCATGCTGGCAAAGATGGTTCAACAAGACATTAGCTCCAAGGGTTCACTTACTTTTTCCTTCAGGACTGTAAATGATTAATGGGTGTGTTCCATAAAGACATTAGAAATTAAAGTGGTTTGTATGTTATCAGCTTGAGCACTTTGGGGTTGATTTACTAAAGCTGGAGAGTGCAAAATCTGGTGCAGCTGTGCATGGGAGCCAATCAGCTTCTAACTTCAGCTTGTTCAACTAAGCTTTGACAATGAAACCTGGAAGCTGATTGGTTTCTACGCAGAACTGGACCAGATTTTGCATTCTCCAGGTTTAGCAAATCAAGCCCATTGTGCTTGTCTATTGTTGAGGTTTAAAGTGGTTCTAAAGAAAGAAAGTTTTTTTTGCCTTAATGCATTAATGTAAACAATCTTCAGTGTGCAGCTCCCCCACAGACCCCTCTAATACTCATCTGTCCCCCATCACGATCCAGCAATGTGCATGAGAGCCTTGACTCTCTGGGGACTCTACTTTCTCACTTGCTGAAACAAGCAGTGGGAGCCTTAGGCTCCTCTGCTGTCAATCACAGCCAGTGAGCCAATTGGCAGAGGGTGCGGAGCCAAATCACAGCTCTGTGTGTGAATGGACACACAGAACAGCGGTTCAGGAGCGAGCCTGCCTGAGAGTCGCCATGGCAAGCTGCTTGCTCTGGGGGCACTTGGTAGGAGGGAGGGGACCTGGGAAGAGGAGGATCTTTGTGCAAAGCTATTGAAAAGAGCAGGTAATTACTGCAGAAAACAAGTTAATTCCAAGGGTTTCATACACGTTTTCTACACTTTTTCTACACACTCACGCATATATATATATATATATATATACATACATACATACATACATACATATACACACACACATATACACACACACACATACATAGGTACGTACACAGTATCTTACAGGAGTACACCCTCACATTTTTGTAAATATATTATATCTTTTCATGTGATAACACTGAAGAATGACCCATTACTACAATGTACAAATGTACTACTACAAAGTAATGAGTGTACTACTGTGTGTTGAATTATTTTGACAGCAAATTTACACTGTTATACAAGCTATATATTTATATATAAAAAATATGTATTTTTTTCCTTTTTCTTTTTTTTTATATTAACAAAAAACTTTGTAATTGACAATAGTTATGTTTCACTGCTAAAACAAACATGAGTGTTTACTGGAGAAACTCTTTAATGTATTATTTTATGATTATTTTTATGATCTATATTTCAAATACACGCAAAGGGTATAATGATAATCATCATCAGAGAGACAACGAAGATAATCATAGTCACATTTCATCCTGGTAACATTAGGAGTCAAACAAGGCACTGGCACATTATAGTCAAATGTCATTAAGGCGATCCTATTTCCACGCGGTAAGATAAAGCGGCGGAGCAGCGGAGTGCGGGAATGGATACATTTAGCTCCTGTGTCCTGTGTTGTAGTTTCCAGCAATCAGAAGAGCTCAGGTCTCCTCTAACCAAGATATGCAGGGTTGATGTGCAAGCTTGTGTCAGACAGCTATGATTCCTATCGACTTGCCTCTGCCACTCGCCTATACATCATGGCTGAAGTGATCAGCCACGCTTTACAATTCACTGCAAGCCTGACATCATCCAGAAAGGTTAAACTGAAAATGTTTGGAGCTTAATTCATATGCTACAAATAATATGACAAATGCTAGCTCTATTGCAGCTCCTTAGATCTTAATAACATGCGGCTTCCTATCCAATGAAATAAAATGGCATCACCTCGCTGTGCTTTCAAACAGGAAATAAAACACTGTGTCAGGTTCAAACACAGCTAACACCAAAAAAAAAAAAAAAAAAAAAAAAAGCTCGATACATCCACTCCCCCCTCCATCTTTCACATCCAAAGTGTAGTATTTCTCTTCAACACTCGGGCTGACAATCCGCCCTAGATGCAATTATTTTCTGCACTGCTGTGCAATACACGCTGACGCATGTTACATCATAAAGGGATAACCAAACCCTAAATCACAGACTTGTGCGCTTTGATAGGGCCAGCTGAAATCCTACATGCACATTAGCCTGTTCAGTTCCAATTTCCATAGGTCAGTCTCTATAGAACTATGATCATACACATCATTCTTTAATAAGGAGAAGAGCAAAAATGACAGTAACCTATGTCAGCCGCATATCATCTGTCTGTTATCTGACTGCTCCCAACTGAAGAAAGGTGAACCAAGGTTACTACATGCTACTTTGCCGTGATTTTCACTGTCTTGTTAAACAGAATGAAAAATGAGGGCTCTAATATATGAGCCCGAAAGCATGAGCATGCGAACGCCATCCCTTCATTTAAAAAAATAAAAAAATAAATGTTCTCAGGAATAGGTAAGAATTAGGTTAGGGCCCCTTTAAGAAATCTGACAAGGAAAAAAGCGAGAAGAGAATAATCACGTGACCTTGGAAAAAGCAGGAAAAATCACGTGACATGGAACATTCTGGAATTTTTGGGGGCTCATTATATAAAGGGCACTCTGTGACAGAATTCACACAGTTGCTCAGAGTTGGCCAACGGACTCTCCTCCCTCCCTTGTCGCAAGGCACTGTTTATGTGGTTTGTGTCACCTTTTCTATAGAAAAGGGGGACTTATTGATAGCATGGGCAAGCGGACGCCATCCCTTAACCTCTTCCATACCGGGCACTTTCACCCCCTTCCTGCCCAGGCCATTTTTTGAGTTTCAGCGCTCTTACACTTTGAATGACAATTGTGCGGTCATACAACATTGTACCCAAACTAAAAGTTTATCATTTTCTTCACACAACTAGAGCTTTGTTTTGGTGGTATTTATCACTACTGGGGTTTTTATTTTTTGCTAAATTAACAAAAAAATACCAAAAATGTTGACAAAAAAAAATTTTTTCTTTGTTTCTGTTATAAAAGTTTGCAAATAAATAATTGTTCTTCATAAATTTAGGCCAAGATGTATTCTGCTACATGTCTTTGGTGAAAATAACCCAAATTAGGATGTATTTTTTAGTTTGTAGGAAAGTTATAGAGTTCACAAACTATGGTATAGATGTGAATATTGATCAATCCTGAAGTACTGACAGCCAATCTAATTTCTTGAGGTCCAAGAATGTCAGAACAGTACAGATATCCCCCAAATGACCCCTTTTTGCAAAGTAGACAGTCCGACGTACTTCATAAGATGCATGGCGAGTTTTTAAAAGTTGTATTTTTTTGTGATTATTTTTTGGAAAATGAAAATAATTTAAAAAAATTATTTTCACTATTTTTTTTTACTTACTGTCACCAGTATAGCGTCATCATATAACTGGCATGGCAGTGATCAGGGACACTGACTGGTGACAGTATGAAAAAAAATATATATATATCTTTTTTTTTTTTTTATTATTTTTAATTATTTATTAAATTGTTTTCTTTTTTTTAAGATTTTTTTTTCATATACTATGACCATAGTAACATTGTACTACTTTGGGGAAGTGATCAGTATTTTTTTTTGTTTGTTTTTTTACACAATTTGCTTATAGCAAAGAATTACTTTGCTATAAGCAAGCATTTACCTGAATGACATTGATTCATTCAGGGTTTTTTTTTGTGCTTAGCTGTGATTTGGCCACGGCTAATTACATGACACAGCTGGGCTGTGATTGGCCCAGCTTGTGCATGTGATTGCTGTGACCATTCACAGCTAGACACATTAGTATACAATAGACGGCATGAATGAAGCCATCCATTGTATACATCTGTCATGTGACCTGCTGTGATTGGTCACAGCAGGTCACATGGTACCGGCAACGGGGCCGGTACTCAGATCTGTCATTGGCCGTGCCCGAGGTACACGGCCGGTGACAGATTGCGCCGCTGCGCGGCTCTGCAGGCGCGCAAACTGCGCATGCCCGAAAGGACACCATATGGCGTCCACCCGGAATGCTGAGGGATTTTGCCGGCCGCCAATCGGCCATTGGCCGAGCGGCAAGAGGTTAATTTAAAAAAATAAAAAAATAAATGTTCTTAGGAATAGGTAAGAATTAGGTTAGGGCCCCTTTAAGAAATCTGACAGGGAAAAAAGTGGGAAGAGAATAACCACGTGACCTTGGAAAAAGCAGGAAAAATCACATGACATGGAACATTCTGGAATTTTTGGGGGCTCATTATATAAAGGGCACTCTGTGAGAGAATTCGCACAGTTGTTCAGAGTTGGGCAATGGACTCCCCTCCCTCCCTTGTCACAAGGCACTGTTTACGTGGTTTTTGTCACCTTTTCAATAGAAAAGGGGGACTTATTGATAGAATTATTTCAGATAGCTGGAGTCCTAAAAGATTGAGCAAGTTTATTCATGATTGATAATTAAAGTGTAAGAGTTTTGAATAAATGATATTGCAAATTTAATTTATGTTATGTGTAAATACCAATAAAAGTGCCGCGGCCAAAATTTTATGCCAAAAGAAGAAATATTGTGTGTGCGTGTCATTATTTAAATAAGTGTAGTTATTTCGGGGATGAGGGATAACGTACGGCCTGCATTCCCATGTATAAGATAAATTCATTTTTTGGGCTAACATGCTTGTTGTAATTATTAATACGCGATAATGTTTTAGAACTTTCATTACATAATTAATATTTATATAAGTACATGGGGGCAGCAATAGTTGCTAATTACATATGCAGACTCTGCTTCCTGCTTTGCAGTGCATCGCAGTGGTTGTGTTTTACTGCTCTTTCACAATGCAACTTAATGGGGACCATTTACAAAAACATTTTCTCACAAATAGTCACTGTTTTCTGTCTAATATGTTAATTTTCTATGATCATTAGCTCCATCTGGAGGTCATAATGCAATATTTTCCCTAAAATACCTCAAGCAGGAAAAGAATGCATAATGGCCACAAGATAGAGCAGATGATCATAGGAAATAGACATGTTAGACAGATTAGGGCAATTATTTGTGACGACTGTGAAAATGTTTGGGCAAAGAAAACCCTAAGGCTAGGTTCACATATGTGCAGGTGGTGCTGGTGCGGATCCACAAAAAAACGGGCAGCTGCACCACCCACACAGATGAATGCGTACCCGCGGAAGGGTGCCATTAGTTCTACTAGCACGCCGCCCACATTGGAAGGTTCCCGTGCGGGCTGCGTTTTCAGAAGAAGTGCAGGGACTTCTTCCCTGCGTGTCCTGGGGCACGGGAGTCCATTAAAATGAATGGGCTCGTGCCCACGCAAAACGCGGAATGCACATATGTGAAAAAGGGGTAAGAGTCCGTACACTGAAAACAAGGCACTTCCTACATGACTGATTTACTAAAGGGCTAATGCACACGGATACATACGAATATACATCACCAGATTTCAGTGTGGAGAACTCGGCAGTCTGTACAAATTAAAGCGGTATTAAACTCAAAACCAAAAAAGTAATATATTGCAGCTTACCAATCTTTAGATATGGTGGCTGCATTAGTTTTCTTCTTCCCTGTGTTTTCACCTGGTGATAAGGCCAGTAACACACCTCCTGTATTAGAGTGTAGATGAAAGAGCAATGGAGATACCTTTGGATGGCAGCATTGTCAGTCTGTGGGGGGGAGTTTTAGACATACTGACATAGCAGCTTTACATACACTAGCAAGTTGAAGCCAAACTCCTGCTCACACTGCTGTTACAGCAAAAGTTAGTTTTCTTTTAGGATAAAGGTTTTACTACAATAAATAAAATCATATAATTGTGAGCACCCCTGTTAGTGGTAAATGCTTTGTCTCAACACTAATTGACACACTGATACATACATTTTTTTGGAAAACAGCAGACTTGCTGGTCAGATCACAAGGTGAAAAAAAAGAAAGAAAGCCTAAACAGAAACTAACGCAGCCGTCACATCTGAGAATTGGTAAACTGCAATATAACAATTGTTTTCTTTTAGGTTTAATATGGCTTTAATGACAGGCTGACAGATACTATGGTTGTACACAAGTGTATGAGTAGTACACAAAAACAGAGATAGAGAAGCGGCCCTGAAGAGCCACTACACTGAGCACTACTATAGAAGAGCATTTCACTGGCTGCCAATGAAAGAGGGAACTACACTGACCAGTATTGTAAGAGAGGCACTACATTTGCCACTAATGTAAGAGGGGGACTACACTGACCACCAATTTATGAGGGTACTATACTGACCACCAATGTAAGAGGGGGACTACACTGACCTCCAATTTATGAGGGTACTATACTGACCACTAATGTAAGAGGGGGACTACACTGACCACCAATTTATGAGGGTACTATACTGACCACTAATGTAAGAGGGGGACTACACTGACCACCAATTTATGAGGGTACTATACTGACCACCAATGTAAGAGGGGGACTACACTGACCACCAATTTATGAGGGTACTATACTGACCACCAATGTAAGAGGGGGACTACACTGACCACCAATTTATGAGGGTACTATACTGACCACCAATGTAAGGCCCCATGTACACAGGACACTTCTGAACGATGGAAACTGACTGCTGGAAAACGTTGGATAAAAAAGTCTGTTTAACCACGTTTGCATACCGTTTATGAGCGTTTGTGTTTAGAAGTGTTTTTAAAAGATAACCTCAGGAGACCTTCCAAATACCCAGAAAGCACTGAAAAACAGTAAACAGACATTTTGACAGAAATAGAGAAAGCAGTCTTTGTTGAGATTAGCTGTCTTTTTTTTGTGGTGTTTGGATGTGTTCCAGCTCATTTCTGTGCAGAAATTATTGCAGCTGTGTCTAACATATTTTCTTTCATGCAAAACCTCAAAGTATGGTGTACCAGGTCCATTTGAGTACTGGGAAAATGCTTTGCATGCATTTTTTATGATGAAAAAAGGCTCTGGACAGCATGTGGAAATGGAAAAGTTAAAAAAAATTTGCAAACGCCTATAAACGTGGTTAGCTGCATTTAGCCGAGTTTAGCCGCATTTACAAGCATTTTGCATTTGAAATGCTGATAAAATCTACTGCTGAGTTTTCGGAGTTAAAAAAAATGACTGTAAACTCAACTGCCTGTAAACAACTGTAAACGACGATGTGCACATGGACACATAGGAAAACATTAGGGAGAGTTCAGGGGCTGCTGAAAAAAACGCTGAACAGCTCCAAAACGTGCGTTTATCAGCTGCAGTGTACATGAGCCCTTAGAGGGGAACTACAGTGACCATTAATATAAGAGGGGAACTGCACTGACCACTAATATAAGAGGGGAACTACACTGACCACCAATGTATGAGGGTACTATACTAACCATTAATATAAGAGGGGAACTACACTGACCACCAATGTATGAGGGTACTATACTGACCATTAATATAAGAGGGGAACTACACTGACCACCAATGTATGAGGGTACTATACTGACCACTAATATAAGAGGGGAACTACACTGGCCACTAATATAAGAGGGGAACTACACTGGCCACCTATGTATGAGGGTACTATACTGACCACTAATATAAGAGGGGAACTACACTGACCACTAATATAGGAGGGGAACTACACTGACCACCAATGTTTGAGGGTACTATACTGACCACTAATATAAGAGGGGAACTAAACTGACCACCAATGTATGAGGGTACTATACTGACCACCAATGTAGGCGGGGACAGCACTGACAGCTGATGTAAAAGGAGACTACACTGACTAATAATGTAGAGGAGCATTTAGCTGACCGCCAATGTAAGGGGGACTACACAGCCTACTAATGTAAGACACTTACTACACTACAACTTCTTTCACTGGGATCCAATGTGAGGCAATACAACAATTTTCAATGCCTATGCTTCTTTTCTAGACATTACTATTTTTTGTTTCATTTCATTATAATTACCAAACATTATTTTTGTCTTATAGATTAGAACAGCCCTGGGTGTCAAATATGCTACGTATGCCACATTCCTTATTCTTTTATTTATTCTTATCTCAACTTACTGTTCATACTGCTAATGTACCGTGAGCTGTAGATATAGTAATTACTATGTTAGCAGGGGTTCCCTGAGACCTGAAAGTTATTTCAAGGGTTCCTCCATATTAAAAAAGGTTGAGAAAGACTGTCTCAGAAAAACACATCTGATAACAGAGAAGAATGCACGTCTATAAGAGAACAATGTATGTGGCTTCTATATTAAAGTAAACAGAACAGGCAACTAAAGTTACATTGGTACTGTAATGTGATGGACAAACTAGCTGACCAAAAGCAACATTTCGGAGGTGGAAGAGGATGGCCAAGCTTGATTTTTACAGGAAAAGTAGAGGCAGAGAACATCTGCTGATGCAATTTTTCCATCATATTCTTGGTTTAAAGTTGAATTCCTAGCTAAACAGATACTATCTGAACACAAGAGGCACGTGTAATCTTACTGGAATCTTGATGTGCTTTGTCTATTTCTTCCAGATCTCTGTAGTAATCTAGTAAGAAACAACTCCAGTACCTTGGGAGCTTCCTGTAATAATGACTGGTCACTGCTCCTCTCTCTCCTTGGGCAGAGTGTCTGGTCTTGTATCCACCCACTCCTAGTTTTCTGCTGGCAGCCCATAGTGGGTGGGCATTGCTGGGCCCCTCCCACAGCTCCTCTCTCTCCTTTGGCAGAGTGTCTGGTCTTGTATCCACCCACTCCTAGTTTTCTGCTGGCAGGCCGTAGTGGGTGGGCATTGCTGGGCCCCTCTCACAGCTCCTCTCTCTCCTTGGGCAGAGTGTCTGGTCTTGTATCCACGCACTCCTAGTTTTCTGCTGGCACCCCATAGTGGGTGGACATTGCTGGGCCCCTCCCACAGCTCCTCTCTCTCCTTGGGCAGAGTGTCTGGTCTTGTATCCACCCACTCCTAGTTTTTTGCTGGCAGCCCATAGTGGGTGGGCATTGCTGGGCCCCTCCCACAGCTCCTCTCTCTCCTTGGGCAGAGTGTCTGGTCTTGTATCTACCCACTCCTAGTTTTCTGCTGGCACCCCGTAGTGGGTGGGCATTGCTGGGCCCCTCCCACAGCTCCTCTCTCTCCTTGGGCAGAGTGTCTGGTCTTGTATCCACCCACTCCTAGTTTTCTGCTGGCAGCCCGTAGTGGGTGGGCATTGCTGGGCCCCTCCCACAGCTCCTCTCTCTCCTTGGGCAGAGTGTCTGGTCTTATATCCACCCACTCCTAGTTTTCTGCTGGCAGCCCGTAGTGGTTTGGCATTGCTGGGCCCGTCCCACAGCTCTGCTCTCTGCCCACGATGTGTAGCACAGTCATGTTTTCACAAGGTGATATCTGGATTTGCAAAGGCATTTCAAGCACATAAAGCAGATTTAGATCATTTGTGTCTACTAGGGAATATATTCACATGATCCTTTTTGTGTCGTGTGTTCAGATTTAAATTACCCTTGTTTGCAATTGATTGAATTTAATATCATTTGCATTAGATGAAGCAAATTGCACTTGTAAATCCGCTACCGGTTTTAATATAGTACAATAGTACTCAAAGCTCTTCCTAAAGACTCATTTTCAAAGTACTTTTGTATTTTTGTATCTTTGTACTTTTTTTTTTCTAGTTATCAACATTGTTCGCTGGCTGACATACGGATTACTATTGAAAGCATACATTTCATCGGTTGCCTGGCAACCTATATCTAAACATCAGATTTCTGAAAAGGCCATGGATCTGTCCAATCATGTAAAACACAGAAATGAAAGAAAGAAAAATACCGTGGACAGCAGCTTCCTGGATCCAGCAGAATGCGTACATACTAGGTGGGACCCGTGTTTTCATGGATTAAACAAGATAGATGAAATGCAGTTTTACAATGCTGCAACACCCACAAATACAATGAAATCAAATAAAACAGAAGCAAGAATCAGCGGAATCCTGCACGGGGAGGCAGCAACTACATGACAATCTTGTCTATTTAGGCTTGCATCCTCTCCAATCTAACAATTATATTTTTTCACTTACGTGTCTTTAACCACTTCAAGTCCGGACGCTTTTACCCCCTTCCTGCCCAGGCCAATTTTCAGCTTTCAGTGCTATCACATTTTGAATGACAATTGCGTGGTCATGCAACACTGTACCCATATGAATTTTTTAGCATTTTTTTTTGAGACAGATAAAACTTTATTTTGGTGGTATTTATTCACCACTGGGATTTAAATTTTTTGCTATATAAATGAAAAAGTCCAAACATTTTGGATGTTAATGTTTCTTTTACATGGGCAGCAGACTTTACCATCTTCTGAAAAATGATCCACTGTGGATAGCTATTTAAAGTACTGCCACCTCTTCTTTTTTGCGATCTCTGAGGTTTTTATCTATACATGTCCATTGAACTACCCTGCCACAACCGCCTTAGCCAATCAAGTTCCACTGATTACAAGCAACACCTATCAAACGTGACATACCGGAATTACAATTGCCACAACTAAAAGCAGAGCAATATGAACTCCAATCTAGGGTTGCCACCTCATCCCTTTAAACACATATTAATTACACAGGTTCTGAGGCTAATTTAATGCAGATAAGTCACTAAGTGAATTTAATTACCACATTAATCAGCCACAGAACCTGTGTAATTAATATGTGTTCGGGTTTAAAAGGATGAGGTGGCAACCCTACTCCCATCGCTGACCGCCATGTTAATGTGGAGGTTGACTGTTGGCAAGGCAATAAAAATTCCAGATCATCCAACTGTTTTTACCGCCCCCCTTGTATGACCCAAGCATAGGAGTTGTGCCCACTGCAACGGTTTAGATTCGTACCCAGTTTATGGTCAAAACAATCTATAATGAAAATTCCATCATCTACTGCATTAGGACGAAGATGCTGTTTATTTACATTGGGAGCTGCTTGATTTCCCTCTCCACCTCACTTTTCCAGTCTGATTATTGGTTGCTTTGCTTGCATGTTATTACTCAAGAACAAATAGTGAGAAAGAGGAATCTGTCTTACACAAAACGACACAACCATAGCTAGAGTAACCAAGCAGTTATCTCTACCTTCACATTAATACTCAGATCAAGGATTCACTTGTCTTACATTTTCTAGCTGCAGACTGACACAAACCTCCATTTGAAACTATCATGACAGCAACATTATAAAAACATAATTTAACTCATAATATGCATATAAAATATAAAAAACATGATAAGTTAAGACTTTTGTCTCATATATAAGAGAAGGGTTCAGCTGTGGTTTCTCTACTACAATTCTGATGACCTCAAAACACAAAAGCTTCATGCAAACGCTACCAAAAGTACAAAACCATTGCCAAGCCAACAAAATATGTACAGCCGCAAAATTTTCCATTGCATAAGGTACAGTATTACATTACCAAGACAAATAAATCTTGTTTGTTCTTTCTTTTTGTATGTTCTTTTTTTTTTCCTTTTTTCATTTTAACATGACCACACATATTTTTAACCAGAGATTCCAATCAGTTATTATGTACCTATAACTGAGAACGCACGTGTTTTCACTTACAATTTGAATATTTTCTCATAGTGATACGGCATAAATAAAAAAACATGAGGGGGGAAGCAAACAGTTTGATGCTTTCTCATACATATTTTTTTAATCTAAAAATCTAATACATTTAAATATATATATATATATATATATATATATATTTAAATAAATAAATATATATATATATATATATATATATAAAAATAAATATATATATATATATATATATATAAAATATTATTATGTTTTATATACTTTTTTTCTCAATATACGTATACCTGTTAAGACCATCCAACAGTAACCAGAAACCGGCGCTCTTATCTCTCTTGCTGCACTCAAAATGGAATCCTGCACTTGCTGAGGTGCCGCCCTTGGTAGATCTTAATACTAGCAGAAAAGAACAAAACAGGGCGTACGCTCCTCTTGCATTACGGTGATAATATGACATTTATTTAAAAGTCAAAGGATGCCAGTCGTGGACAGCAATAGATCTATTGCTCTGAGGAAGGGAGTTCGACTCCCAATACATGTTACACTTTACTCAAGGACCCATACTGTCCACAACTGGCATCCTTTGACTTCTTGTCTCTCTTTTTATGACCTTTTTGGCTTGCGAGTATGTTTTTGTATTTTTAAATAAATTTCATATTATCACAGTAATGCACGAGGAGAGTGCACCCTGTTTTGTTCTTTTCAGCTGTTAAGACCATACCTGCTCCCTGTATGGATCACCAGGGTCATGCTGGGTTTAAAATGTTTTGCCTTCTTCCAGGGAGGCTTCCTTTGATGCCTACTCACATCTGGATCTGAAGTCACCTCCCTAAGCATAGAAGCTATGGTTCTGCTTCTTTTTTGTCAGAGGGGTTTCCACCAGTCAGTACACAACTGACTACAGCCCTCAGGGCTCATTCATACCATGTCCATTGAGCATTGTCTGGAAATAAATGCAGACACCAACACAAGGGCAGCTACAAAACAATTATTTTGAATGTTCCCTATTCCCACCAGAATGTTGTGTTGAGGTGCATTGTTAAGTATTGTCAAGTATTATAAAAACATGCTGAAGTGTTACATTTTTACGCAGCGCATCTCATCTCAATGCATGCCACAGCACCACCTGCACTGCATAGACTAGAATGAAGCGTAATTTTGTGATACTTCATGAACATTTTTAACAAAATTCAACAATGTAATGTGTTGTAAAACGCACCTCCCCTCATTGCCCCCACATAAAGTCAACCAGCGCGCACAAACTTTAGCATGTGAATGAGCCCTCATTCAGGTCTTTACAACTGTGAACATGTCCTCAAATATTAAATGGCTACTTGTTACTGGATCATGGCTAGGTAAAGGGACAAAAACTCAATAAACACAAACTTAAGAAAAAAAAAAAAAAAAAACTTTAGGAGGTTTGTCCAATACAAATGTTAAACTGTCCAATACAGATCATTTTGACCCTATCATCTGATATCCAGCCAGTTTATATTCTAAGAATAATACCAACAAATTACATCAGGACACTCCTCTTCTTAGGTCCCCGACCTGCGCTCCTGGCTCCTTCCCTCCGATGAATGCCCCTACAGCAAACGGTTTTCTCATGCATGCTTGCTCCTGAGCCCTGCTCTATGTGTCCATAAGACACACAGAGCAGGGCTCAGCCCCCCACGCTCCTTTCTCATTGTTGGCTCTGATTGACAGAAGCACTGTATCTGAGCCAAGGAGCGAGAGAACGGAGAGAGCGGAGCTCTCTTGTACATTGCTGGATCGACATCGGGCTCAGGTATGTATTTAGGGGGGTTGCGGGGGAAGATGTATGCAGAAGGTTTTTTTACCTTACTGCATAGAACGCAGTAAGTTAAAAAGGAAAAAAAAAAACCCTTCTGTTTTTACAACCTCTTTAATTGAGCCGCACCATAAGGCATGGTACGGTGAACCTAATATCATGGTCTAACATCATTGGGAAAACGACAGCTGGAATTTACTTTGTGGTAATAAAGACTCTTCTTAATATATGAAAATATGAATTTAGCTGCAAAGACAAATGCCTTGCAGTAAGCAACAACCCATTAGAGGTTTGCTTTTACTTCTACTTTGATAAGCTGGAATTTGGTTGTCACTGGTCATTATGCTTTGCTTCTTGCTATAAGCACATATCATTTCAAGTAAAAAGAGGATATATTTTGCAAAACCACTAATATATATATATTCACATACATACATACATACATACACACACACACACACACACACACACATATATACACACACACACACACACACACGTACACTGAATACACACATTTATACATACATAAACATTCACTGTTCAACAAATTCGAAGCACGTTGCTGCTATATATTGAACCTTGAAAATTAGGCATGGAGTCTAGAATACAGTTTCATAACCCAATATTAAACACATCTGAAAGGAATATTAAAAGATTCAATTACTTGATGGAATATTAAATGGTGCATACGCGAATGTGCACTGAAGAAAAGACAGCAGTGCTTTGATATAGTTAATTTAGAAATAGCCTGAACTTTGTTGGATGGACATTTCTAACCTTTTTGCAGATTCAAGAGAGTGTCAGAATCAATTTCAGTAATGACCTACTGTGCGACGAAGGGATTAAGAGGTGTACTGCAGTGTTTGATAATACCAATAATAAATTCCAATAACATTTACAATACTGACTCAAAGTGCTGGAATTGATATGCAGTCTACTGCTCTACTGATAAGTTCAGCAGCTTTATGCATAGGATATTTCCGCCTGAATTTGCTCATGTACACAGCATAGCTTTTTCTTATGTGTTTTACTACTGGCAGTTCAATGATTTGCTGTTTCAGCTGTGTGTCACATCTATCAGATGAGAAAGGATGGGAACCCTCCAGCACTAACTCAAAGATTCAGAAATCTCTGGCATACTCTGTCAACCTTCCAGCCTGCCCATTGGTTGACCAAAGTAGTCGTGTTGGTGTTTCATTGTCTTGGAAGAGGGCAGGATGTGTCTACCTCCATTTGAGTGGACCTCCTTTTTCTAATCACTTTTATAATTCCTCCCCCTCCCATCTAGTTATTCAATTAGACATTATAATATCTTTCTTCCTAAAATTTTTTTTTTTTTATGGGACTTGACCCTGCACTTCCACCTTTTCTGCCTAATCAAGAAGCCCTGCAGTCTGAAACATCTTAGGAATGTCACATCATGCATCTCAGGAGGCTTCAGAGAAGTTTCCAACACACTGTGCATGCGCAGCTGCACATTATAAAAGGGCGGGGGGGGCAGATGCAAGAACTTCGAAAAGACATCCGGCCCCCTGATGACGCAGAAAGAGAAGATAGCATAGGACATGCGACAAGTTACACCAGACAAGATTGAATTTACTGTGAGAGTGAGCATGTTTTTGTGAACAGCCCAGTGGGTTTGGTGGGAGGGTGAGGTTTCTTTTTAAAATCCACCCAAAGTTTCAAATTTTTCCTCTAAGTGATGAACAGTTGGCCTGTTATAAGGTCTTAAGAGATGTCAGGGCTTTAGGGGGTGGGAAGATCTGACTAAGGATTCTACAGTCATGGCCGAAATTGTTGGCACCCTTGATATTTTTCCTGAAAATCAAGTATTTCACACAAAAAAGGTATTGCATTAACACATGTTTTGCTATACACATGTTTATTCCCTTTGTATGTATTGGAACAAATATAAAACAGAGGCAGAAAAGCAAATATGACATAATGTCACACAAAACCCCAAAAATGGGCTGGACAAAAGTATTGGCACCCTTAACTTAATATTTGGTTGCACACCCTTTGGAAAACATAACTGAAATCAGTCGCTTCCTATAACCATCAATAAGCTTCTGACACCTCTCACCCGGAATTTTGGACCACTCTTCCTTTGCAAACAGCTCCAGGTCTCTCTTATTGGAAGGACACCTTTTCCCAACAGCAATTTTAAGATCTCTCCACAGGTGTTCAATGGGATTTAGATCTGGGCTCATTGCTGGCCACTTCAGAACTCTCCAGCGCTTCTTTGCCATCCATTTCTGAGTGCTTTTTGACGTATGTTTGGGGTCATTGTCCTGCTGGAAGACCCAGGATCTTGGACGCAAACCCAGCTTTCTGACACTGGGCCCTACAGTGCGACCCAAAATCCTTTGGTAATCCTCAGATTTCATGATGCCTTGCACACAGTCAAGGCACCCAGTGCCAGAGGCAGCAAAACAACCCCAAAACATCATTGAACCTCCACCATATTTTACCGTAGGTACTGTGTTTTGTTCTTTGTAGGCCTCATTCCGTTTTCGGTAAACAGTAGAATGATGTGCTTTACCGAAAAGCTCTATCTTGGTCTCATCTGTCCACAAGACGTTTTCCCAGAAGGCTTTTGGCTTACTCAAGTACATTTTGGCAAACTGTAGTCTTGCTTTTTTATGTCTCTGTGTCAGCAGTGGGGTCCTCCTGGGTCTCCTGCCATAGCGTTTCATTTCATTTAAATGTCGACGGATAGTTCGCGCTGACACTGATGCTCCCTGAGCCTGCAGGACAGCTTGAATGTCTTTGGAACATGTTTGGGGCTGCTTATCCACCATCCGGACTATTCTGCGTTGCAATCTTTCATCAATTTTCCTCATCCGTCCACGACCAGGGAGATTAGCTACAGTGCCATGGGTTGCAAACTTCTTGATAATGTTGCGCACTGTGGACAAAGGCAAATCTAGTTCTCTGGAGATGGACTTGTAACCTTGAGATTGTTGATATTTTGCCACAATTTTGGTTCTCAGGTCCTCAGACAGTTCTCGTCTCCTCTTTCTGTTGTCCATGCTTAGTGTGGCACAGACAGACACACAATGCAAAGGTTAAGTGAACGTCTCTCCTTTTTATCTGCTTTCAGGTGTGATTTCTATATTGCCCACACCTGTTACTTGCCCCAGGTGAGTTTACAGGAGCATCACATGCTTGTAACATTCTTATTTATCCGCAGTTGTGAAAGGGTGCCAATACTTTTGTCCAGCCCATTTTTGGAGGTTTGTGTGACATTATGTCGAATTTGCTTTCTTTCCTCCCTTTTTTTGTTTTGTCCCAATACACACAAAGGGAATAAACATGTGTATAGCAAAACATGTGTTAATGCAATACGTTTCGTGAGAAATACATGATTTCCTGGAGAAATATCAAGGGTGCCAACAATTTCGGCCATGACTGTACATCAATTTCCAGCAGATAGACCAATGGGCTGTTGGCAGAGCTAGGCATGGAGATAGAGATATCAACAGTGCTAACATCAAAGCAGCTACAGCATCAGTAATGGTGACCCCACTGCAGTCCATCCACCTTGTCTGGGTGGATAAAGGAATCGGGATGAAGAAAAAAAAAAAACTAACAGTTTATGGCCAGCTTAAGCTGTGTGACTTTGTGACCAAGTGACTTTTCACTTGGCATGGTTCCTCTGCTTCATCTCAACCAGGGATCCTAGACTGTTCTATTGCTGAGTTGGATCAGGAAGGAAATGGACGTCACATTCCTCCATCTTGTGATGGAGGAAAAACAGACCCATGTAGTCCCTTTGTGTGGACCCAGATGTAAACAGACACATCAGCTTCTATTCAGTTGCCCATAGGAATATAATTAATTCAGATCTTAATTTGTCTAATCACAGGTTAAGAACAAACTCAATCAATGTGAAAACAAGCCTTGGTAAACATGCTGTATTCCTTTAGTGCATCAATCACAACGTTCACATTTTTACAGAAACCCAGTGATCGCAACTAAAACTGAATTAGCGATCATGTGCTCTCTGAGGAATGCTAATCCCTTAGCTGTTAACTCTTGCAGTGCCAGGGCCCCCACTCAGGGCACGACAACCAAAATTCACAGCTCTGTAAATTAGAGAGCAAACATTGAAGTCCAATGATCACATTTATATTGTGACCAGAATGGACACATACGCAAGAACATCAAAACATGCATACATAGAATTTTAGAAATAGACATTTTGTATTGTAATGGGCCCTGAAGAAGGGTGGTGGGGGGTTGGGGAGGAGGGAAGTGGCCTGCGTGTACCACAACGAAGTGCATGTCCCTTGGTTAATTAGGCTAATTACAATAAAAGCAACATTACTTGTGATTGCAAAACGTGAATTATGAAGACATCTCACCATTAGCACATAATTAAAAACATAAAACATGTTGCTCAGAAAAGTACACAAGCTTCTTTTGGGACAGAATCAGGCTTCTTTTGGCCCCAACAGACTTCAATGGGAGCACTTGAAACACTTCTTGTCGTCTAACTATCTTTCTATTGGCTGAACACCAATAAAAATCCCTTTTTTGAGGCATGATCATGCACTTCTGGCCCCAATAAACTTTTGCACCTAGCAACCATCTCCTTCTCCTAATAACTAGCTTTTTACTGGTTAAAACAAAAACACTTTGTATAACTAAAGGCAAAACTTTTTCTTATTTTGGATAGAGTGGAGAGGGATTAGAACACTTGTCAGTTTTTATTGCTGTCTGTACCCCTGTTAAGGGAGATTCACCCTATTTGTCCTGTTCACTGTTATCACTGAAAGCAAAAGTTGTCCCCAGAAAAGTAGTAGAAGGAAACTCTTCCAATAGGGACACTAGTTCTGGGGATCTTGGGGTCCCCAATGAATTTCCTGAATTTGCAGGGATTTCCTCTCACTTCCTGTTTGGCTATGGGACAGGGAGTGAAGGGAAATCTCCACAATGGGACACGGATGGCAAAAAAAAATCTGACAGGAGTTATAACCCTCTCTTGCCTATAGTTCTACTTTAAAGTGGCTGTAAACCCTTACAGATACACAGTGAAGTGACTATCCTCAGGAGATGAAACAAAAACTCCTACATAAACTGTACCTGTCTACTTGCAGTCTTCTCCTCTCTACATCCATTCAAAGTGCTAAACTTATGAAACTTTGGGTCAGAGAGCTAAAATTAAACACTGCAGAGCTTAGTGAGGAGAGCTCTGAGAGCTGATTGGAGGGAAGAGACACACCCCCTCCACACAGCACACAGGAACAGAGCTTAGGCTGTCAATCTGCTGTAGGTTCCTCCCGTAACAATTTTTCTCTTGTTGTCAGGAAAACCTGTCAGAAGCGATTCATACTGATAACAGAGGAACAAAGCAGCAGATAGAAATGACACTTGTTCAGTGCTCTGTATTGAGACAAGTACACACTATAGAGGAACATGCTTTGTTCATATTTCATGCCTGAAGTTTACAACCACCTTAAGCCTGAAAACAAGCGAAAAGCGTGTGTACAAACACAAAATTGAAACACATGAAAAACAACTCAAGTGTGATTTTGGCCTAAGGTTGTGTTCACCTTCATGCTGGGCAATAGAAGCGTGAAAGGATGACAGAATTGGGCACTTTATTGCCAAAAAGGGAATTAAAAGGTAATGAGGTACTGAGCGTACCAAGTCTGCCATTGTATTCAAGCCTCCCGCATACTATTTCAAGAATATATTGCCAGCATAGCTTATGTTACAGGCAGCAGGTTTTGCCAATATAATAGATACACAAGTGCTTCTAATAACTTAGCATGAGGAATGTATTCAGGTCACAAACATAGTAAATGAGTTCTAGATACAGTCCGCAGGATTAAAAATCATTATTTTATTGAGAGTATTAAATATCTTTTATAGCAGCCTGTGTGGCACAGAAGGAGCTCTCTTTAATTTAAGTAGTGTAATACCTTCTGAAACTCTTGTTTATACTGGTGCATAATCTCTTGATTATAAAGTGCTACCCCAAATAAGCATTATGCTACCTGCTGAACATCAGTTAATTACTTTGCAAATGACAGTGTGCGTATAATCAACTTCTCTTGTGTAGAATCATTCTTTTACTATAATTAATGTGGTAGGAAATAAAATAGTCGTATGATTGGTAACTAGGAGTAGGTAATACGTGAGATAGTGTGCCAATGTAACGGAACTAGAATTCCGCATACTACTGGCGATTGTCTTCAGATCTTTCAGCCGTTCAAAGAAAGGGCTTAAATGTTAACCAGCAAGTATGATTGTGCAAATATTGTAATATGGCTGGCATTTCAGGGGATATTATCTGCTGCAGATGAGTAAAAGAAGAAATCCAGCTCCTTTGGAAGGGAATAGTTCACAGTGTCTTCCAATACTTAAAGAGACCCTGTCACCAAGCTAAAGTAGTATTAAAGTGTTATTAAACCCACAACAGTAAAATCAGTCTGTATATGCAGCAAAGCATGCTTGTTATACTCACTGTGGAACTTAAGGGGTTAATCTTCTGCATTGTATAAAAAGGCTGTTTGATCCTGACTTCTTTGATCCTCCCTTTCTTCCAGTGCCCCCCTCTTCTCTGATCCTCATTTTCTTCCAGTGCCCCCCCTCTTATCTCCTGATAAGACATATCATATGGAGACACTCTACACATGCTCAGTTTGGTGTGTATTGCTAGAAAGGTTTTTTTTCTTGGGAGAGTGCATGTGATAAGCACAGGGCCAATCAGCACTGTCCAGACAGCAGTCAGGGGTTCTGCATCCTCCTAGAGCAAAATTAAAACTCCTCCTAAAAGCTTTAACCAGTGCTCAGCTGGACACTGATAGAAGTCACAAGACTGCTCTAACTGCTGATGAGAAAAGGTATTTAGCAGTTTATATTTACTAAAATCATTGCATTTCCACGTTCTGTGTACTGTGGGAGACTAGATATAGTATATTCAGGGTCCTGAGGTTAGTAACACCTTAAATCCAAAACCAAAAATGTAATATATTGCAGCTTTCCAGTCATTAGATGTGATGGCTGCGTTAGTTTTTTTAGGCTTTCTTCCCACTGATTTCACTTGGTGACCTGGCCAGTAATACACCTCCTGTGCCCTCACTCTGGATGAAGGAGCACAGAGGCACAGCAGACAGCAACATTGTTAGTCTGGGGGGAGGGGAGTGTTAGATGTACTAGAAGATTTAGATACACTAACAAATTAATGCCAAGTCTAACACTGCAGTTACACAAGCAGTTAAAGCAACAGTTTTTTTCCCTTTTGGGACAAAGATTTTACATAAATAACTAAAAGCAGATTATTGTAAGTACCTGTCAGTGTTAAATGGTTTGTTTCAACACTCTTAACTGATAGATTTGTAGAACAACTCATTGGTCAGATCAGCAGGGGAAAATAAAAGAAAGAAAACCAAAAAAAAAAACTAATGCAACCATCACATCTAAGAATTTGTAAGCCACAATATAAATGTTTACTTTTGGGTTTAATACCACTTTAAAAAATTGCTGCACTGGGCACTCTTACCTAGAGCAGTACCAACACAAGACAAGGCGAAAAGCCTGGTTCCCTATGAGAAAGTGTACACCGCCATGTTTCAGTGCTGTACATTGAAATTAATGCAGAGGCCAACTGAACTGTATTAAATATCATGTGTAACATTTCAGTAAAGGTGAAAAAAAAAAAGGAGAAAGAGCAAACAATGTGATACACCAACAACAGAGCATTGGCACTGCTTTATCCTAGCGAGAGCTGCTGGTGTGAACAAACCTTAAATGAGTACTTGCAGCGTTTTCCCTTTCCAGAAATGATCTTTTATTCGCTTGCAATGTGCTCTTTGAACTTGCTATGAAAATTTACTAGTCAACACCCCAGCACAATCCCCACCCTCCTGGCAATTTTTAACCATCTCCTTTTCTGAGAATGCCTATTTACTCTCCGTGCTGGTCCAGCTCCTCCATCCCTCCCCGATGACTCGGAGTCTGCTGGGGTTGCTGAATTCAAACCCAAGATGGTGGGGCCCAGTCCAGTGTCAGGACTTTTGGATGTCTACATAAGAGGATTTTACAGGTAAATAGTATTAAATGCACATATAAACTTACAGTAAGATTGCTGTTAAAAATAAATGGTCAACAGGGTCTCTCTGTACGGGATTTCCACTTTAAATAAATGAATTCCTTCTTCCCTTGGTTGTGACCTGCTGCATTGTAACTCAGAGGGAGTGTTAGCTAAAATTGGATACACGGTTAGTTACAGCATCACCTATTAATGAAAGCTGCTGTTGTGGCACAACCATTCATTTGTAAGGCTGATGTAAAGGCATCACTGTATCTGAACAGCTGGACCTTAATCCATCCCACAAAGTGATGGAGATCCTTTGGGTATCTTTAATTAATTGAAGCAGCACTGCATGAATTAACGTAAACCTGTTGAAAAGGAGGTATAGGCCCTGCCATTGTTGACTTAGGCGGAAGCATCACGTTTCGCATCTGAGCATGTCTTGAAACTCTAGAAAGTCTTTAAACTGGAGCAAGCATGCAGCCAGAGAAGTCTAACATGTCTAAAATTCCATTTTCACTTTGACGTAGAGCATGGAAACAAAGCGCAATCCTTTGATGTTTTAGTGTCTAATGGTTCATTTACAAATGAGTTGAAGGCTACTGCATGCTATTACTGTTGGTTTTATAATTAGTCAGCTTATAACTTGCTCATGCAAGGTCAATAAAAACAGTTCTTTTAGATCAATGTGGATTTGTCTCTTGTAATGAAGCTATTCTTTTATTGGTGCAATTATAATTGAACAGTGCAGCCAATACAGTAATATAGGAAAATTGGTTCTTGCTTTGAAGAGAGAGTTCAAAGGCGTATGTTCTCATCCAGTAAGGAGTTCTGTACCGTTCCATCAATGGCACGTGTTGAGCACGCAGCTTGCTTAGTAGGTTTTAAAAAACAAATACACACACAAAGCATATTCATATTTAAAGTGACTGTAAAGATTCTCATTTTTTAAAATAATACGTGTTATACTCACCTGCTCTGTACAATGGTTTTGCACAGAGCAGCCCTAATCCCCCTCTTCTGGGGTCCCCCATCAGTGCTATCCGTTCCTCTCCCTGCTCAGTGCCCCAATAGGAAGCTGCTTGCTATGGGGGCACCCGTATGTGCTTGCTCCCAAACTGGCTCTGTGCGTCCATTAACACACAAAGAACGGCTTGACCCCGACCCAATGGATCCCACTGCTGCCTCCATATCAAATGAGAAGGGGAGTCGAAAAAGCTGCTGCCCATGTGCACATTGCTGGATCAATATCAGGTTCAGGTAAGTATAATGAGGGGCTGGGGGAAAGCAGCACACTTAAAATGCTTTACTGTAGGGCAGAGAATGCATTAAGATAAAAATTCTTCAGGCGTTAGAACCATTTTAAATACTTTGCAATACGTTGTAGAGTTCAGTTACTTACAGGCTTGCCTGTGTTTTTAGTAGAAAAGAAGCGCAGTGTATATAGATGTATTGTGCCCCTCTCTGCTCAATCTCGTCATCACGGAGGTACCAAAATGAGCACTTCAGACTGTAACAATCCATCCTCAGGCATTAGTACAAAGAGGTACATGCGCAAATACAATGTGCACCTGTGGAAGTGGAAGGGTTTAGGTGTCCAAAAGGATGAGCACAGGACACTATAGAACAGCCTCTCTCAATTAACCGCCCTGTTAGAACTGATTATAAATGACAGGGGACAACCTGGCATTGTTTTAATAGCTTGCCTGTAGGTTAGGTTGCACAATTATGCCTGTAACCAAAAAGGACTGCACAAGAATGAGACTGTAGGCAAGGTAGCAGTTTTGGCCCATTAATATATATTCATGAAGGGAACTACAATAGGCTCAGAGAAGCCACCCCATCATATATACTGCCATGGCCCACCCAATCAGACGTCAACTCACTACAAGTGCATTCTGCCTTGTCAGGTGACAGACAGGTTCAAAGCTTTGGCCACCTGCACCATCCCTTGGTTTGCTATAGAAGCATGATAGTTGTATTCGGACCTCCTGGACATCTACCAGGCCCTAGACTTCTGCCTAGGTTGTTTAAGGTGAAGCAATTTTTTATTGGGTTGCCTAGCCTTGTTTTATGTTGTATCCACAGCAAAACTGTAATTCAGTCTGAGATGCAAGCTCATGGGTAAAATCTTTTACGAGTTTCTTACATCTCTGGAAGAAAGACAAAGCTAAGAACTAGAGCAGCCATTCTCAACCAGGGTTCTATGGAATCCTAAGGCTCCTCCAAAGGTTGTTAAGTTTTCCTTGAGCTGTGGCTGTCTGAACTTCCATCTGATGGTGCCTGCATAGTTCTGGGCCCAATGCCATTTGGCACAGCTGACAGCATGCTGGACCTGAACGTAATTTCAAGGGTTAAAAGGTTAAGAAAGGCTGGACTATAGTATAAAGGAAGGGAAGTACCAACCTTATTTCTCCTAGAGCCAATGAAGGTGAAATTTGGTTAACAACAGGCCCTACAATGTGCACCAAAATTATTTTATTGTACTTGGCGTTCAAATAGGTTATGCCTATATGGTTTAATTAGCTACTAATGGATCAGATTACTAACTTTAACAAAACATTTGTCAATGTCCGACAAATACACCTAATGTAGAAAAGCTTTGTGTATTGCGAAATCCTGAAAACTCAAGTTTTCAAGACTTTTCTTAAGGAGTGATTTACTGATATTTAAGAGAACTTGGGGGTGACACAACATAAAATATAGCTCCTCCGCCATTTGTTATGTTTGACAGAACGGTGAAAAATGAGGATAGGGAGCTTTGTGTTCAGACTCGCTTTGAAATCCCTCTCCATCAGTGTCTCCTAAATAAATACATTTATCTTATTCTACAATTATTTATGTGGTGACTGAAGTGTGTGTGGCTTAAACAAATCACAGACATATTTTTTTTGTTTACGTAGATTACAGCTTCATTTTTACTCCAATTTACAAATTATTACCTATTATTAAACCAGCAGTCCCGCCAAGCAGAAAAATACAGTTATCACTTAAAGCTGAACTCCGGGATAAGCTAAGATTGTCTAAATCTAAGAGGTATGCGTATTTTGACTGTGCTTGTTGGTGTATTTCTTCCATATCATTGCAAAATTTCAGTGTGAATCTTTGTTTCTATGAAAAAGCTTCCTGTGATATAGACTGGTCACTGTTAGGCCCCATGTACACGGGACACTTCTGAAAGATAAGCACAGAAGAACCTCCCAAATGCCCAGAATGCACTGAAAAGTGGCAAATTATTAACTATTTCAGACTGTTTCGGAGAAATACAGAGAGTAGAAGCAGAGACAGCAGCATGTGTTGACATTAGCTAGGCTTGAGTTGCTCATTAACATTTCTTTTGTTTCCAAGGGTGAGACAGATGTCTAGTGGAGTGAATCATTAAGGCCACCTGGCAGGAGGTCTTCATGAGGAATTTGAGGTGTGAATGGTCAATAACATATCTTTTGTTTCCAAGGGTGGGAAAGGTCTGAGGTGTGAATTGGTCATTACAATGTGTGACAAGCTTGGTAGGAACATCCTGTGTTAAGTGTTTTGTCCATCTCAGCATCCTGAAAACGCTTTGCATGCATTTTTCATGATGAAAAAAGTCTCCGGATAGCATTGGGAACTGGAAGAGTTAAAAAAAAATTTCAAATGCAAACGCTTATAAACGCGATTTGCCGTGTTTACAAGCATTTTGCGTTTGAAACACTGATAAAATTGACTGCTGAACGCAAGTTTGGTGCGTTCAAGAAAACGACTGTAAGTTCAAATGCCTGTAAACTACTGTAAACAAAGATGTGTACATGGACACATAGGAAAACATTAGGGTGAGTTCAGGGGCTGCTGAAAAAAAAACGCCGAACAGCTGCTAAACGTGAGTTTATCAGCTGCAGTGTACATGAGCCCTTACTCTCTCTCATTGTGAAGTGTGACTGGTCTTGTATCCATCTTGTAGTGTGAAGACTTGCTTGGCCCCATCCACAGCTCTGCTCGCTGCGCAGGCTATATACAGCAGAGTGATGATGTCAGCATTACTTTACAAGGTAATAACTGGATTTGCAAAGTCAGTTGGTGTGCAAAAAGTGGGTGTATAACCTTTGTTTTATAGATGGATATATTTGAGTCAAATGTTTTGTGCCTGGAGGTCACCGTTAAATCGGAAGTGAAAGCTGCTTATTTTTTGTCTTCCCTGGTTCCTACTTTCCCTCCCCATTAACATTTTAACTGAATTGTAAATAAAGTTCTTTTTGTTACATACCTTATTTTAGACCCAGTGGTGTCATCGTGGGGTCTCTGTGCTTCTCTATGCAATGCAGCAAAGATCATGGCAGATGAGAGAGGCTGACAATGTGTTGAACACAGCTTTCTGAAAATATCACAGCACCCTGCCTCTGTATTCCTCAGCTCTGATGTTTGGCTCTTGGGTGGACCTATCCAAATATCAAAATACCTAGATGGGCGGATGTCAGTCTGAAGGTGTGGACAAGATGCTGAGTCTCCATGATTGAAAGGTCTGAAATCGAATGAATAGGTTGAGCCAGGAAGTTTAATGTTGCATTGGGGGGATTACATGATAGTCCTGGCTGGAGGACATACACTATCTGACTTGCTGCAGACTTGCTGCAGCTTCTAGTGCACATTGTGAAAAGCTCATACTAAAAGCCAAGTTCCCCTTTTTTGAACAGAATTCCACTTTTCATAATAAATAGAAGCGTTTTCTGAAGTCATTTTTGCCCCCGCCATCCAAATTTGCTTAACTCTCACTTACCGTGTCCATGGAAGCTTTCAATTTTCAATGTCTCTGTTTGAATTAAAAAAAAAAACTTTTTGCTTCCATCACTTCCTGTAGATCATCTCCCATTATCCCACCTTAGTGCATCACAGCATAGGCGTGTATTTCGCTCTGCCTCCCTCTTTACTATACCACCTCTTGTTTTATTTCCACCCACTTTCTCTACAATCTGATTATACAATCTCCTTTGGATCTACCATCAGCTATGAAGTGCAAGGGTCTGTCTGATTTGATACAAATTAAATAGATTGTGTAGGTAGGTCCTCATATCCCATAGTTTTGGTATAACTACATGAAATTGTTCAGAGATTGTACAATCAGATTGCATAGTGTATGGTGAGCTTTACAAACTTTCAGGAACACACTTCTGATTTCAATACTAAAACATTGCTCCAACTAGATTCCTATATGATCGCTCAGCTCCTCCACACTCCGCCAAATGAACGAAATGTGCAAGATAGAGGAACAAAACGATTGATCACTGGTTGTGTAATCATATATGGACTTATGATTGTATGTGAGTACAGAGGGGGCCGGGAGCAATCTCCTAGAGTGGGAGGGCAGGTGTAGGGTGTGTGTTAATGAGGTCAGCTGGTGAATTACTTCCTTCTAATGGTTTTCACGTCCTAAATACCAAAATCAGGAAGGCGAAGGCAGTAACTGAAATAATTTTCTATGAACAAACTTGGGAGTGGGCTCCAAACTGTGGCCCTGGCGCTGGATGCGGCCCTTTGCTTGCTTTTATCCGGTCCTTGGGGCACTATTTCATTCACCGACACCAATAATGGGGTACAGTTCCTCCTAATGACAAATGATGGGCCATAGTTCCTCCCAATGACACCAACAATGGGGCCCAATGATGGGGCACAAATCCTTCCAATGAAGCCAGTGATAGGGCACAGTTCCTCCAAATTACATCAGTGATGGGACACAATTCCTCCCAATTACATCAACGATAGGGCACAATTCCTCCCCATCACACCAATGATGGGGCACTATTCCTACCAATGACACCAACAACGTGGCCCAATTACACCAATGATGGGGCACAATTCCTCCCAATGACACCAAGGATGGGGCATCGTTTACTCCAACTGACACTGGGACATTTTCTAATCTCGATGGTCACAGTGCGGCCCTTCTAAAGTCTTATGCAGGCCATAGACGGGTCGAAAATCTTCCGGTTTTTCGGAAAAAAAAAAAACGAAAAATCGGTCGTTTGGTCAGCCGACGTTACCAACGGTAAAAAAAAAAATCGGCCTAGGAAATCATCAAGTTCACCCCATAACTTCTGTCCCTTGCAGGTCACGGCTCATGCGCAGATTTTGTATCGGTAAAATGATTGGCCAATTTGCCCATCATTGCCGGGAAAATCGGCTGATTGTCAAAATCGGCCGCGAATTTTAAAACATGACTGATAAACAAAAATGTGCCAAAAACCCTTAAAAAACGACCGACCAATTACCCCACTAACAGTGAGAAAATCGGACGATTCTTTTTTCTGACAAAAAAAATCGGACGATTTTCGACCCATCTATGGCCGGCATAAAGTACAGTAAACTGGCCCTTTGTTTACAAAGTTTGGAGACAACCTGCACTAGGGGCTGAGGTAAGGCTTTGCCCTAAAAGACAGAGAGGACTTTTTTTTTTCTGCAATAGAGGCACAATTTATTTATTTCAGGTACTTATATAGCGCCATCAATTTACGCAGCACTTTTACATATATATATTGTACATTCACATCAGTCCCTAACCCTCAAGGGGTGTACGATCTAAGGTCCCTAACTCACATTCATACATACACATACTAGGGCCAATTTAGACAGGAACCAATTAACCTACCAGCATGTCTTTGGAGTGTGGGAGGAAAGCAGAGTACCCAGAGGAAACCCACGCAGGCACAGGGAGAACATGCAAACTCCAGGCAGGTGGTGCCGTGGCTGGGATTCGAACCAACGACCCTAGTACTGCCAAGCGGAAGTGCTAACCATTTAGCCACTGTACTGGCCAATAATGGTATATTGGTACATAGGGGAGCTGGAATTTAGAAAGAAATGGTGCACTTAGCTATTAAAGTAAGAAAATCACACTAGGCAATTGTAGTACAGGAATGGAGCCTGTGCAAGTGTGTAAGGCTGGATAGGGAAGTTCATAATCCTCCAAGTAGGTGCTGGAAAACATACTGTTAAATTTCACCACCGTGTACACCCTTTATTCTACATTTGTATGTTGATCCATCATCCCTACACAGGCAATACTGTTGTTGCGCCTTACCTTGAAAATTACTACAAATTCTGGAAACGAAAAAATTATTATGCAGTTGTATAATTCATAATAAATAAAGTAAGAATAAATCAGCCTAATGTATCCATCAAACACGGAAGAGGGGACATTTACCAACATCAGAGCACTCAGGTATGTTTTTGTGTCCAGGTGTTTTCAAAAACCAGCATTGGCTTTCCGGGAGAGCGAACATCCCAGCAGACCCCATATTTAAACAGTGTGAGTGCTGCTCTGGTAATCAGTGAACATAAAATCGGTTCACATGAGGTGAACAAACACAATTCCAGTGGCTTACTCCTATGTGGAGTTGTCTGCAGTAATGAAGCTATTCTCTGATGCTTGCAATTATGATGAGGCAGCATGTAATAAAGAAGAATTGCCTCTTACTTTGAAGTACACAATTCTCAGGTTAATGGTGGATTCCAGCTAAGAAAACCTTTTGTTTCTGAAGCTGTCACACAAACACAGACAGGGTTAATGTGGCTCTATACTCAGAGGGTTAATAACAAAAATCCTTTGTCTGGGATTCTTATACAGGATAAGCATAGCTAATAAAGAGAGCATACCCACAATACAGATATGGGACATCAAAGACTGCACCAAGCCGATGTTAATTTATCATTTTGATTACTCACTATTTATTATTTAGGCTTAACCAACTGGATATCCAGGTATATCTCTAGAAATCCGCCTTGTAATGAACACAAAGCACTCTACGTCATGCTTCTCAAAAAGGGAAGCATGTAGCCGGTTGAGTGAAAATTCTAGAAATATATAGCATGCAATTTTGCTGCAATTACTTCTCCAGCAGATTAGCAAAATCCCTTAAAGGGCAACTCCAAAGATAGTGAGATGTGATTTTTAAATTAGAGTGAAGTGAACAGTTTTACACTGCTCATATGAAACTAAAGTAGATTTCTTTTAGGTACCTGAGCATACCTTTAGATATCTGCAGGAGCGTGGCCCAATTCTCTCCTGTTTTTTCCAATGGCCATCATAGCTATAGTGAGGCCTGGGAAGGGGTGGGACCAAACTTGACTTAGTTAACAGAAATCAAACTTTACATAATACAGTATCCCAATAATATGTACTATACAGTGCCTTGAAAAAGTATTCATACCCCTTGAAATATTCCACAGTGTGCCATGTTACAACCACAAACCTAAATGTATTTTATTGGGATTTTATGGGATAGACCAACACAAAGTGGCACATATTTGTGAAGTTGAAGGAAAATGATAAATGATTTTCAAACTTTTTTACAAATAAATATCTGAAAAGTGTGGCGTGCATTTGTATTCAGCCCCCTTTACTCTGATATCTCTAAATAAAATCTAGTGGAACCAATTGCCTTCGGAAGTCATTTAATTAGTAAATAGAGTCCACCTGTGTGCAATTTAATTTCGGTATACATACAGCTGTTCTGTGAAGCCCTCAGAGGTTTGTTAGAGAACATTAGTGAACAAACAGCATCATGAAGGCCAGGGAACACACCAGATAGGTCAGGGATAAAGTTGTGGATAAAGCTGTGTTAAAGCAGGGTCAGGTTATAAAAAAATGTCCGAGCTTTGAACTTCTCACGAAGCAATGTTCAATCCATCATCCAAAAATGGAAAGAGTATGGCACAACTACAAACCTATCAAGACATGGCCGTCCACCTAAACTGACAGGCTGGGCAAGGAGAGCATTAATCAGATAAGCAGCCAAGAGGCCCATGGTAACTCTGGAGGAACTGCAGAGATGCACAGCTCAAGTGGGAGAATCTATCCACAGGACAACTATTAGTCGTGCATGCTACAAATCTGAATTTACGGAAGAGTACCAAGAAGAAAGTCCTGTTTGCAATTTGCAAGAAGCTATGTGGAGGACACAGCAAATGTGGAAGAAGGTGCTCTGGTCAGGTGAGACCAAAATTTAACTTTTTGGCCTAAAAGTAAAATGCTATGTGTGGCAGAAAACTAACACTGCACAGCACCCTGAACACACCATCCCCACCGTGAAACATGGTGGTGACAGTATCATGTTTTGGGGATGCTTTTCCTCAGCAGGTACAGGGAAGCTGGTCAGAGTTGATGGGGAGATGGATGGAGCCAAATACAGGGCAATCTTAGAAGAAAACCTGTCTGCAAAAGACTTGAGACTGGTTCACTTTCCAGTAGGACAACAACCCTAAACATACAGCCAGAGCTACAATGGAATGGTTTAGATCAAAACATATTCATGTGTTAGAATGGCCCAGTCAAAGTCCAGACCTAAATCCAATTGAGAATCTGTGGCAAGACTTGAAAATTGCTGTTCACAGACGCTCTCCATCAAATCTGAAACAACTTGAGCTATTTTGCAAAGAAAAATGGGTAAAAATGTCACTCACTAGATGTGCAAAGAAGGTAGAGACATCCCCAAAAAGACTTGCAGTTGTAATTGCAGTGAAAGGTGGTTCTACAAAGTATTGACTCAGGGGGCTAAATACAAATGCACGCAACACATTTATTTGTAAAAAAAATGTTGAAAACCATTTATCATTTTCCTTCCACTTCACAATTATGTGCCACTTTGTGTTGGCCTATCACATAAAATCCCAATAAAATACATTTAGGTTTTTGGTTGTAACATGCCAAAATGTGGAAAATTTCAAGGGGTATGAATAATTTTTCAAGGCACTGTATGCAGTCAATGCAATAGTCAATAATACTTATTATTGGTTAATGAGCATCATAGATGGATAATAGTGAGGCCTGGAATGGGGTGGGGCCAAGCTTGCCTTTGCTGACTGATATCAAAATGTGCATAACACAGCATCCCAGTTTATATACACTGTCACTGCTGACCACTTCTGAAAATACTAGTTGCCTATATGTCATGTTGACCCTCTGGCTTTTGTCAATTCATTGACCTGACACAAGGATGCAGATCAGGACTTCTGGCATTTCAAGTTCAATTTACATTACCAAGTACATTTTAGCACTGCCACAGCAATCGAGACATTTTTATGGGTTGGATTGGTGGGTGGAAGGACATAGATGGTTTGAATTGCAGTTGTTCAGCTGAAGACAGTAAGAAAATAATTCAATGATTCTTTCCACCCTAAATGGTGTGGATGGAGGAATGGACTGTATTGATAAGATGCAGCTTTTCAGCCAAGACATTTTCCACCTGGCTCAGTTGATTTTTAAATGAATTTTCGTCAACTAGGTGGTTTTGGCAGAACAAGGGCATCTAAGGCTTGAATTTTGGACAAATCAGCCGAAATTTGAGACATCTATGGGCATCTTGTGTCCTAGGACATTATTAAAGTCAGCCATAGACTGTTTGATTCTTTGCCAGTTCAGTAGGTACAGGGCGAGGTTCGAACCACTTATTGGCAGGCTGTTTGTACCCAAGTTGATTGGGTAGAAACAGCTGTCAGATTTTTCATGTGATTACTGCCAGCGGCTATAGTAGTCCCCCAGCTGGGATGGCTTCCCCCAACCCTGACTGTGTTGATGGGGGAATTTTCATAATGGCAACACACCATAGATGGCCGCCTTAAGGGAAAGGCCTCGTTTACACAGGGCATACTAAAGCATACACTATCGGGTTTATTTACTAAAGCTGGAGAGTCCAAAATCAGACTCTCTTCTGCATAGAAACCAATCAGCTTCTAACCTCAGCTTGTTCAATGAAGCTTTGGCAATGAAACCTGGAAGCTGATTGGTTTCTATGCAGAAGGGAGTCTGATTTTGGACTCTCCAGCTTTAGTAAATAAACCCCTATATGTCTGTGACTTTGGAAATACTGGAGACTGCAGGGCAGCTTAGCAGGGACTACAAACAAGAATGCATGATGATGATTAATGGAAAAAAGGTGTGTTTTTTAAAACATATAAAAAAAGGATTTTAATAGCATTAAATGGTATATACAATGTGGATTAATGAGGTACCTTGAAAATTACAATTTTGGAGGGTTATCAAAATGACCATGAATCAGATTTATTGCAGTATTCTAATGAGTGTGCTGACATTCAGAGCCTCTGAGTTTATGTTTGTCTAGAATGTTTCTCACTTATTCAGAGGTTTGGGTGTGTACAGCCACTTCACCAAAAAGGGTCAAGGTGACTTTGAATACAAAACTAAACAGACACACAAAGTTCTATAGGCTCTTTTTGGAACACTAAAACTTAATGGCTCATTACACAGTAAAGTAAAAAAAATGCTGTCATTTAGTTCATGAAAGTGTTAACCTATTTTGACAGTCTTAAAAGGAAAAAAAAAATCTGTTTCAAGGCTAAAATTGAAGTCGGCAGGTTCCTTTTCCTAATTGCTTAATAACAATTTAAAAAATAGCCATAACAGCAGCTCTACTGCAAAGAGACCAAGCATTATCATTAAATGGGTCTTAAAAGCAGCAATGGAATGGCTAGGCAGCTGCATTTCTAATGAGGAGGCAAATCTGGCCCCATCAATCAACAGGAGAAACTAACAAATACAACTATTTAGCAGGGAATTAGAAAAAAAATACATGGTTGTGTTGTTACAACATGGAACTATTTTCCTGAAAGAACATGTCATTGAGGGACATTATTTTATAGCAGAAGAGGAAATTTGAATAGTAAGTTGGTTGAGAGACAAGCAAATCTAAGATGTGTATAAAGTATAAAAGCTGAAATAATAAACAAAAATCCAACCAGTGTATAAATCTTTTTCTGTTTCTTATTATCATTTTGAAAATAATGTGTCACGTCCCTCATGTGTCTGTTAACGTGATGAACATTGCTGACTAATAGACAGACATTCTGTTGGAAAAGAATGGTGCCACAGATCTAACTCTAGGGCTGAAAGAAGATATTTACAGACTCAACACCCCAGTTTAGCTCAATACCAAAAATCTCTTATTGACTGCTTTAAATTCCTAATTTCAGATTTTATAGCTTATAACTTGAGATAACCATAGATCATATATTCAGACAAAAAAGTAAAACAAAAAAAATGTGGCAAACTCGATGGACCACTTGGTTGTTTTTCAGACTTCTATGCTTCTATGTTTTTTAGCTGTTATGGGTTCGTGCGCAAATAAATAAAGGTTTGTTGTCATTTCTTCACCTAACTTGCATATTCACCATCCCATTCCCACTGCTATATAGAAGCAATGCAATGTGGTAAAAGGTGAAATGGTCTGCAAAAACTTTGAGTATCCAAGATCCAAAGTGAATAGTAAAATTTTTGCAGGACACTTCGAAAATCAGCAGAAACGCATGCTAGTGTCTTCCTCTATAGATGCAGATTGACACCGGCCCAGGGAAGTCTAAGTCATTGGGTAATTATGTAGAAGACCAATAAAGAAAATGTCATCCTTGTAACAGAATGTTTCAAAGGACATTTAAAGCACAATAAACCTTTATTTTTGTATTCATGCTCCACCCAACCCCTTACCTCCTGTCTAGCCTAGGTAAGTATGACCTGTAATCTGCTCCTGGTGCCTCTTTGGATATGCATGCCACATATCTAAGGAGACACTGGCTTCCACACAGTGACTGGAGGAGGGCAGACCTGGTGGCATATCATTATCACAAAATATCATGATTATCGCAATATCATTATCACAAATTCCTTATGGTTAATCAGATATCATTAGGGGGTTGGCTGCAAGAACCCAGAAGAGACAGTCTTCTCTTAACAACTTCACAGAAGATGATGGTGGCATGAGGCAGTGGAGCAGTAGATTACAGCAGGACAATGCTGGATTTGGGGGCAACACAGTTTATTTTACAGCACTTGGGTCATTCATTCAAACCCCAGCTACGACACTAGCTGCAGAGATATTCCATGTTCTCCATTAGCTTACGTGTTTTATTCTCTGGGTACTCTGGTGCCCTCTAGCACTCCAAAGACATGCTGGTAGGATTCTTGGCTATTGTCTATATTGGTCCTAGTGTCTATGTATGTGAAGTAGGGACCTTAGATTATAAGCTCCTTGAGGGCAGGGACAATATTTGTAAAGCACTGTGTAAATTGTTGGCCCTATATAAATACCTGTAATAAACAAAATAAATAAATTTGCTGGGTGAGTATGCTAATTTAGGATAAAAGGTAAGAAGAAAATTAACACAGGGGGACCCTGGGGGTTGAGCTCTTTAATTCTGTAATATTTGACAGTGTTTATTTTGACATTTAATGTAGTTAAACATACATAATAACTGCCATAATCAGAATTTAGTAATCATCCAAGCTAATTTAAGCATTTACAAGGTGAATATGCCGGCAAAAGATTTAATTTAACAGGAAATCTCAAATGTGTTTACCTTAATATCTAATTCATTAGGTAGAATATTTGTGCTGTGAGATCAAAGCCTGTATTCAGACACTATAAAACTTAGTTATCCCAAACTGAAGAGCAAGGCTTCCCAATACTACGGACTACACCAGACATATTGATTATGTTATGGGTCGGCCGAGGCATCTAATGAGTGCTTCTACTGTCAGAGAGCGTGTTTACTGAGAAACTTATCATGGTCATTACCTTATTGGAAAAACAATGCAAAAGCCACTGGACAATACAAAAGACAAGCCTGGCCGGTAGCTATTTATACTCCTACAGTATAAATAAACTGAGATGTATAACCTGGGCTGGAATGTACAAAACAAGTGTGGAGTGGATAGGGATTTATGAGACTATAAAAAACCCCAGCCACCGCATAACTTCTTATGTAGCCACACTATTGTGTTGTACACAGAACAAGACATGGGATGTTAAGACGTGGACATAGACTGTTACTTTATTAAACAGTGCAGGTTAATGTATAATGGTTATCAAAGCCGAGAGGGAAACAAATGAATGTCTAGACACAGGTTAACTTTTAAACATTTTGCTGAATCAGTACTGGTTTTTAATATTTGACCTTGACATTATTGTCTACTTGTTCCTATGTATTCCTTATATTCAATCAGCTGTGGTAGGCACCTGCTTATTGCTGCATGGCTAGGGGATGGAGGATTTTCTAATTCTATTCAATTTAATTTTCTTTTGGGGTTCTATCACAGCAAACATCAATGTTTGTCCTTTCCTAAGCTTTAGTCATAATATACAAGAATTTTTGCACATTATGCCATTGTAGATTGCCCCTTCCCACTCGGTGATGTCTACAATTTACTTGATCGCTCCAGCGCTGGTGTCTCCATCTTCTTCCCACTGTCATCCTGGTTCAGGAGTCTTCAGCCGTCTTGATTGGCCAGGCTGGGATGACAAACCTCTGGTGCATATGCATGGTTCATTCATTCATCCTGGCACTTCAACTCAACAAATGTTCCCTGAGCTGGACATGGCACAACTCTTAGTGTTCAAAGTCCAACAAAATTGTATTTTGAGAAGGCAAGGTGAAAGATTTTATGGCATACAGTCTCTATTGCTGTAAATATCTATCAGCTAGCAATTGTTTCATTTGCAAGTTTCCACTTTACTTTCCTACCTTTTCACCATAGAATCTTGCTTGGTAAAAGGCAGTTTGCAAAGGAGATTAGGTACATATACACCTAGAGTCCAAGACTGCTTTAAAGCTGAAGCATGGCAAAAAATTAGAAGAGTTTTGTGACTGAAGGATGTGTGGATGAATTTCACAATCCTCCTCCAATCACAGAATGCCTTGTATTCACTGAAATGAATGGAGGAGGTGCCCAGCGAGCGATCCAAAGCTGGAACGACAAATCTCAATGCTGGATGTTCAGCACCAACAGGAGACTGCCAGCTAAATAAAATTAGGCTACAATATGTGGCAAACTCTGCAGCAGCCGGAGAAGGGGCACAAATTATTTTTTGGCCATACTTCAGCTTTCAAACTTGTCATACACACAAGAATATTGAGCTTTCAGACTATTGGGAGATAGTGTTCTTACATTTACAGCAAGGCCACCGCAAAGTGCATATCAAGGCACGAAAGCACAACATCAGCACAGTATAGGTTTACATAATCAGACGAGAACAATGGGGAACAGACCATACTATAGAGCTGCCTGGAGTGCTTACAATGGTCACCTTTTATTTAATAAGTTAAAAAAAAAAAACCTTGCTGCAATTACTCAGTACCCTGTCAGTGTTGTATTGTGAATCTGTCAGTTTTGCTGTACAATTATAAATTAAGTCATGTGAAATAAAAAAGAAACCATACTGTATGCGGAATGCTAGTTTTAAATGTAATTACTGCATAGAATGAGCAGAATACAGTATTTTTTGTGACTTGGTAAATGAAATCAGCAAAACCTACAATCATTGTTAGCTTGTTACTCTTCTCTTTGTCCTATTCCTTCTTTTCTCTATTTACTGTACTTTGTATTTGTCAAACTTTTAAAATCCTAAAAAAAATAAATGCCAAATAAACAAAAGGTGGCCGAACCATGCAGGATTTTTTCCCATCTGCTGAATGACAGAAATCTATCAATCTGCCTATCCATTCCATTTAGGATCTCCCATGGCAGGTATTGTATTTTGACAGCTGACACCCACAGCTGTCAGAGTACTCTCAGTGGGTCTTCTGATTGGATGCAGCCTCTGTTTGGCCAACAATGTCCTGCTTCTTTGATTTTCAGATTGGAGGATGTCAGGCAGGAGGATACAGGCAAGGACACCCACTGCATGCATTTTGGCCAGTTACTGATGAATCCTGCCCAGTGTAGGGCTAATTAAAATGTTACAAGAAATTGTGTGCCCCCACCCGTTCGACAGAAGGTGATTGGTAGATGGTGCGCCTGCAGCCAATCAGCTTTAGGCGCTCATCAGTGTATTCTGAAAGGAGAACGATCCCAGTGTTAAAATACAATGTCACAGTGGGGGGAATTCCTCCATCCACCTCATTTATCTGGATGGAAGAATCCATTACTTTTTATTCAGCCTAGCGGCTGAAAGAAAAAAAAAGTGTGTATGTCCATCAAGGTATACACGCAGAATTTCTGTCTACTAACCGACTTCTTCTATTGACCGACAGGTCTACGCACATACCAAAATTCAGAATTTCGACATGTGTATACCAAGCTTAAAGTAGAACTATAGGCTATTTCATTTCCATTGTGGATAGAGTTAGGGAAGGTTATAACCCCTGTCAGATTTTTTTCCCCCCCATCTGTGTTCCATTGCAAATATTTCCCTTTACATCCTGTCCCATAGATAAACAGAAAATGAGAGGAAATCTCTGCAAATTAAAGGAACTTCTTGGGGACCCCCAGGTCACCAAAACTAATGCCCCCATTGGATGATTTCCCCTCTATTGCTCTTCTGGGGACAGTCTAAAATTTGGGATTTTCTTTTACTTTCAATAATAATGGTAAGCAGGACAAATAGAGAGGATGAATCTCCAGCAAATACTGACAGAAGATCTAATCTATCGCCACTCTATCCAAAACTAAAAAAAAAAAAAAAGTTTTGCCTATAGTCATACTTTAAAGTAAATGTAAACCCTCACCTTGTAAAACAACACAAACAGTTTAGAATAAAAATGAAAGGCAAAACATTTGTGTATAGATATTGAAAAAACATTCTAAATGCTTTTTTTCCTTTTTTTTAGTCCTGGTTGACACTGGTGTGAATTTGAAATCACGCTACTTCAGCACGATTTCAAAGCCGCAGATCAGTGTGATTTGCACTGCCTGCGACTTCATTTAACAAAAGTCTAAGCAAATCGGAAAAAAAAGTAGAGGAGGAACCTTTTTCATAATCACTCTAACATGAGTCGTGGCGATATGAAAGATTCCATTGCCAGCAATAGGGTGCGACTTGTCATGTGATTTAGAACTGTCAAATTGCATTACAAATACAGTGGTGTGAACGGGGGGATTTTAAGTGATCTCAGCTGCATAAGGAGCTTAGAGAGGAGGAGGAGAAAAAGCAGCACACTGATCTTCCCAGTGAATGACTGTGCAGGGGGCATTGTCAGCAGAAGTCTGATCATTGGAGGAGAGCAGGCTGAGTTCCCAGTGCAGCTAGAGAACTGACCACACTGTGTGATCTTGCCTAATGAGGTCAGTTTTCAATAATAATGGTAAGCAGGACAAATAGAGAGGATGAATCTCCAGCAAAAACTAGGTGCGACTTGTCATGCGATTTGTAACTGTCAAATCACATAACAAATACAGTGGTGTGAATGGGGACATTTAAGTGATCTTAGCTGCATAAGGAGCTTAGAGAGCTGGAGGAGGAGGAGAAGCAGCAGTACACTGATCTTCCCAGTGAATGACTGTGCAGGGGGCATTGTCAGCAGAAGTCTGATCATTGGAGAAGAGCACGCTGAGTGCCCAGTGCAGCTAGAGAACTGACCACGCTGTGCGATCTTGCCTAGTGAGGTCAGCAGCATACTGACCTTCCCAGTGAATGACTGTGCAGGGGGCAGTGTCAGCAGAAGTCTGATCATTGGAGAAGAGCATGCTGAGTTCCCAGTGCAGCTAGAGAACTGACCACGCTGTGTGATCTTGCCTAGTGAGGTCAGTTTTCAATAAGAAAGCAGAGGGAGTGGCAGGAACACCAGGGATTTCACACAAAGGAAGCAATACAAAGAGGACAGGATACTTTTTCATTTAGGTAAACGGTACAACAGGCTCATATCAGGAAAATGAAATGTTGGTTTCCATATTCTCTAGGTCACTGCATTCTGTATATTGCTCTTTGACTTGTGACATGAGCCTGATAGTAGTAGTTTGCAGCCTGCTGTACCCAGAATATCAATAAGGTAAACTGCTTAGTGGTGTCTGACATCGACCTTATCACAAATCCAAACAGCCCTGTTTAAGTATGCTGGCCTTTACACAGTTCCCTAAACAAAGACTTACTTAATTAAGAAGACGTATTGCACCCCCACTATCACGGGAATCGAAACTTTTAGGAGCTTAACCAGCTGTCTGCTCGCCTCCTGCACTTCTCCTATGTAAGTGATGAGTAAAATTGAACAAGTGTTTAATAATTACATGAGGTTAACAATGTGAGCTTTGTTAAACACACCATCTCGCCTTTATTTAAACTTAGCTATCTAGAAAAGGGTTTCAGGCTACAATTTCCAGCTCCCTTGGTAGCTGCTAAAAACAGTCTAGAAATAACGGATTTGGTGCTCAAGGGAAGAGTAAATATACTGTGTAACAATAAAACAACTACACACCTCATGCAATACAAATGGCAGCATTCTCTTCCACAAGGTACAAGACTATTATTTTTATTCTGTACCTGCGTACAATCAGAAATATTCCTAAATAACAATGTCCGAAGAATTAATAGAAAAGGTTGACCAAGGAAAACCGCGTTAATAAAGGAATTATACCATTCCTATCTACTGCAGTTTTTCAATCCCGGAAACAATGTCAGGGGGTATATTTATATTCAGATGTCTGAGAATGTAGTTTGCTGTCATAGAAAAACTTTCTGAAAGCATCTATTGATCTACAATGTAATATGTATAGGTATATCATTATTGCTATTCCTAGGTGAGCACAGTGAAGGCTATCAGAAGCAGTAAATCCATAGTCCGTGTGGATTCCCATGCTTCATGTTCTTACCCACAGAAAACAATAGAAATTAAGGAGCTATGATAAATGTATTACATCATTTTCATAAACTAGTACAGCTAAGAGAGGTGTTAGGGCTTGTTCACCGTATATATGTAAGCTCCACGTAAAAGGCACATAGAAAAACATTTGTTTTCTACATGCCCTGTTCGCACTATAAGTCCTCCTGCACACTGGACGTTTTTACAGCGGCTGTTTTTGGCTTTTGACATTTTTTTCTACAGCCAGTAAACCCCCCAGCATGTTATCCTATGTGTCCATGAACACATAGACTGGAATCAACGTTTTTTGGCTGGAAAAACCCCCAGAACTAGTGAGTTTCTAGAGGAGTTCTTTAGCTGTAAAAATGCTCCAACATTGAAAAACGCGGCAAAATGCGGCAAATCAGAGTTTTTGGAAGTTTTTTTGGTTAAAAAATAAACTCTAAAAACGCAAAAGGCTAAAAAAAAGTGGCAAAATGCTGCTAAATGCTAATACAAAAACACTAAAAAACTCACGTTTTTTAACGTGACTTTACACAGCTAACATTAACAGCATTATTAAAGCGCCCAGTGTGCATAGAGCCTAACAATGCCTTGTTGTGGGGTGCATGCATTGCATACAATCCACATGCGCTGCATTTTTACACAACACACTTCACCATATGTGACCGTAGAGCGTTGTGGTGTATACAGCTGAATGAAGTGTCATTTTGTAACACAATAATAAAGTTAAAAAAGAGAGTAAAAAAGTAAACACTGCCTCTACACAACATACACCAGTGTCTAAGCTTTTTAGCATGCTGGCTAGTGTGAATGAGCCCTTTTTGACATTTACACCTGAATATGGACAGTAAATATTTCTAAAAATAAACAAGAATATTTTAGTTAAAAGATAAACTGCTGTCTGTTTTTGCTGTCACACCAGGAACTGCACAGAACGCAATCTCGTTCCGATTCCTGCGCAATTTGAGTACCAATTTGAATCATCCATGCGATCCAGTGCAGGCAAATGCACTGCGTGTGGAGTGTCATTAGCATTGTATTGACACCCCTGCTGGGATCGCAAGGGTAGTACATTTTGAATGCACTGCGGGAAACGCGCATGGAATGCGAGGTCCCACACCACATTCTGGTGTGAATGGGCTTTTAGTGAGCAGATATTCTGAGCTACTATTGTAAAGTTTAGGCAAAAAGCGAATAACGTGCGCTGTGTCATGGCGGCCCATTCAGTATGAATGGTCTGCCAATGCAACACAGTTAATGAAAAAATGCACCCCTCATGTGCAATGCCCGGTATAAGCATTGTGCTGTGGTAGTTTGAGCACTGAACTCTACAGTATAACGCGTTGGGGTGCCATTCGTAATAAATGTCCCTACAATGCACTACTGCATTATTATTATACAGGATTTATATAGCGCCAACAGTTTGCTCAGCGCTTTACAATATAATGGGAGACAATATAGTTCAATACAATTCAATACAAGAGGGATAGGAGGGCCCTGCTCCTTGGAGCTTACAATCTAAGAGGGAGTGGCTAGTGGTACAAAAGGTAGTAACTGTGGGGGATGGAGTGGTAGGAGGAGTAGAAGATTCCATTATTAGCTGAGGGCAGGATAGGCTTCCCTGAAGAGTACACACAAGTGTATGACAACCTGCTATAAGGACAGAAAGCGAGGGTAAACCTGCCTAACGAGGACATAGATAGGGATTCTAGCCCCTCCCACCTTTCTACATGCATGCTTTACATATAGATAAAAAAATCTATATATTATTCAAAGTAACGGTACACCGAAATGAAAATTGTAGACTGAAACCAAACAATTCAGGATGTACTTGGCCAAAAAACAAAATTGAAAAGGACGTTTAAAAAAAAAAAAAAAATAGATATGTTTTATACAGAACTGTATTATATTTGACTTTTTAATTAATATCTTGAATTTAAATGAATATGAATTTAAAACATACAATCCAGTAACGTAAAATAACTTTTACTTAAAGTTTTTATATATTTATTTTAAAGGACATGGCACTGGCCTTAATACATGAGTTAAGCTAATCTTTTCGGCTATTATCAGCACCATTTTATTCTATCAGCAAAATGCCAATAACCTTCTTTTCAGCTGATAATTTTCGGCGGCTGATGTATCAGAGCATCGCTAATTTAAAGGAAGTCTGTCAATATCTGCATTGCCATTTCAGATGCCATTCGGTAATTGACATTTTTTCTGCATGCTTTGGCTTCACTAATTACAATACATCATCTTGGAGCAGTGTATACCTGTGCACAATACCGTACAACACCTGGGGCTCCCAGTTGCCAAAATATAGTCCGAATAAGACCATGTGACTGACAAGATCATAAGGTGATAAAAAAGGGAAAAAATAGAAAACTAATGCAGCCACCACATCTAAGAACTGATAAGCTGCAATATATTAACCTTCTGTTCTTGGGTTTAAATACACACTAAATGAAGAGCTATGTCAAGTATCACCACACCAAAATTCCATTTTCACAAGCAATTTTCATCACACAACCCTGAACAGGCCCTGCAGCAATATTTTTCATTACATTTTACAAAACCGCCTGATGATTGCACTTATTTTTAGTTAGAGTTGATGCTTACAGGTAAACATCGGAGCGGACTAAAAATGCAAAAAACTGTTAATTTGTAGACTTTTTTTTGTAAAAAACAAAACATTGACAAGCATGTCATTCCACTAGCATATACGCAATGGCAATTTTTCACATAAATTATCTAACTTGGTGGGCATATGTGATATTGAGTGTAATTTCTGCAATGAAGAAGTGCAAAAAATGCTATAATAAATCATTTTATTACTTGAAGCAGACTGCAATGGCTTAATATGCATTATGCACTGTTTAAGAGATCTAACTTCCATCTGTAGCAGACACCGACAGAAAAAAAAAAAGAAAGATGTGATTATGGTCTATGAAATTAAGACGAGAGCTGTGTTCCCTACAGCTGGTTTTAAGGGAAAGTCCGCAGACTCTTTTGGTTTCAGCTCTCATAGTTCTCGATGTAGCTGTGGGCTGTAGAAACACATTTATCTCTACATCAGTCAATGCGATGGCTAAAATACAGTACATAATTGAGGCAGACACTGCAAAACACCAGAGGATGGAATTATTAAAATCTTGTACCAGGAGGGAACAAACCTAGCCACCAGAAAACCCACAGCTTCGTGATGAGGTTCTATACAAGTGTGAGAGAGAACATCCTGGATACACACCTTTAACACTCAGTAAACCAACAAAGCATTTCAAGGGTAACTACATGTAAATGATTGGATTTTGCTGGCAAGATCTAGGCACAGACAGGTCTTTTTTGCAGGAGAGGGAGCAGTGGCAGATAATATACTGTAGGTTTATAGAAGACGTCACTAAATGGCAGACCATTGTCTGGACCTGGACAGAGTGATAGTTCTATTTAGACTGCTAGCCAGCCAGCTCCAGTGCAGGTTCCATCCCTCTCCTGCAGTGACTGGTTGTTAGGACTGCCAGCATCCTAACAACCAATGACATCACATGCCCACCCCCAGCATCACAGGAGGACTAAAGTGGAACTTCCTTCATCAAAACCTGCAGCCTGCTCTGCCTCCCAGCAACAGTTCTCTGCCTGGCACTAAAAGGTACAGGGGTACTCTGATAGAGAACACCTGATGTAAGGGGGCACTGTGATAGGGACACCTGAGGTAAGGGGACACTGTGATAGGGACACCTGATGTAATGGGCCACTGTGATGTGGACACCTGATGTAAGGGGACACTGTGATGTGGACACCTGATGTAAGGGGGCACTGTGATAGGGACACCTGATATAAGGGGGCACTGTGATAGGGACACCTGATGTAAGGGGACACTGTGATAGAGACACCTGATGTAAGGGGACACTGTGATAGGGACACTTGATGTAAGGGGGCACTGTGATAGGGACACCTGATGTAAGGGGACACTGTGATAGGGACACCTGATATAAGGGGGCACTGTGATAGGGACACCTGATGTAAGGGGACACTGTGATAGGGACACCTGATGTAAGGGGAAACTGTGATAGGGACTACTGATGTAAGGGGACACTGTGATAGGGACACCTGATGTAAGGGGACACTGTGATAGGGACACCTGATGCAAGGGGAAACTGTGATAGGGACACCTGATGTAAGGGGGCACTGTGATAAGGACACCTGATGTGAGGGAGCACTGTGCTAAAAGAGAACACCGATTGGGACACCTGATGTAAGCGGACACTCGGATAGGGACATCTGGTGTAAAGGGGTACGCCTGATGAAAGAATTCACTGTGATGGAGACCACTAATGTAAGGGGGCACTCTGAAAGGGACAGCCGATGTAAGGAGGCACTCTAATGGGGATGCCTGATGTAAGTGGGCACTTTGATGGGGACGTCTGATGCAAAGGTGCTCTCTGAAAATCAACAAAATATATTATTGAAATGCTTTGGAAATTGCTTGCTTTTTGCTAGACCTAAAATGATCACATATACACTAGGATCTGTGTCATAAAAAGCATATAAATGGATGAAAACAGATGTATCAAAATGCATAAAAAAGGCAGTTGCATGAGTCTACTGGTACTAAAAGGGTCTCAATCTGATCACAAATGCAAACACAATGCACTTTAGTCCATTAACATAAACCGAAAGATTGTCAACAGAGACCCTAAAACTGCCAGACAACCATCACACCCTGTTCTCCATCATTTTCCTTGATAAAGACTCCTCAGGCATTTCTAGTGGTCACTGATTTACAGACCTGTAGGAAATAACAGACTACAGACTTAATTTACAAAGATCTACACTAGGATAAGGATCCTTATTTTTCAACCGTTATCATAATTTTCAAATCTCCTTAGACTCAGCTTATTTTTTAAAAAGAAGGCTTTGTGAATTCAGCCTAATCTGCATTCAAAGCCAAACTCTAGGAAGCTTTAAAATTCTCCATTGCACAGGGGCTGTGCCCGCCATGCAAGGGTTAACTACTCGTTTAGTCTAGGGGCATAGAAAAGATGATCCTCCTCTTCTCCATACTGCTTGGCTGCTCCCAGCAGCTTGTTCTCACTCATGCTCCAGTGGTCTAAGGTGCTGACTTCACCAAGACCGAGGGACAGTCCACCACCAAAGCATAGGGGAGCACCAACTGCCGATGGAGCAGAGGACTGGGCAAGTAAAAGTGCTCTTCCTCTCCCCTAGACCTAAACAAGCAGTTAACCCTTGCAGTGTAGGCGCAGCCCCACTGCATGGAAACATTTTCAGATTTTCCGTAGTTGGCTTTTAACATCTATATACTGTATGTCAATACACGTTCTCTATAGGTATGGAAACATATACATGTTCAAAACTGCTAGAAGTGGTTCTTCATATGTTCTGTAGCTTTGTGGTTCTTGATGATGGTAAAGAATGGCCATTTTGGTGATGGAGAGTGTCCCATCCATTTTGCTTTATGTTATTTCTCTAGTTTGGGAATTCATTTAGCTAGTCTGCTTTTTGTTCTACTCTAGGGACACCTGACCTTTCACAGGCAGAGACGGAACAGCAGAGCTGCATAAGCAGATCTGGAAATGGAAATGAAAAGATAAAAAATAAACATGGGATCATAATTTGCTACTAGACTGGAATGTATCCTTTATTAGTCTGATAGGGTTCCTATCAGATTGTCTGTATCTGCCTTGACTGAATTACTTCTCAGAGACTGTGAAATGTACTCTCACTGTCTGAAGTCCCAAATCCACCTACAGGGCTTGTTTTCACTTTTATTTATAGTCACCTGTCAACATAATGTTACATTTCTTGTTTTAAATGTTCTTTAAAACTGGTATGGGTAGCCTGTAGCTCTCAAGATATCAAAGAACTACACCCTACAACATAAATCTGATCTGAAGTACCCCATAAACTGGTTATTAGCAGTAAATGGAACAGCTCAAGTGTATATCTTAAGTAGAACTAAAGGCCAAAGTTTTTATTTCAGTTTGGATAGAGTAAGGGATGGTTATAACCCTTGGAAGGTGTATTTGTGCCATCTTTCTCCCATAGGGGAGATATCCCTTCACTTCCTGCCCTATAGCCAAAACAGGAAGTGAGAGGAAATTCCTCCAACGTGACAGAATCTCTGCTTGTCACCAGAACTAGTGCCCCTATTGAAAGGTTTCCCCTTCCATTCCTTTCTGGAGACAACTCAAAATTTAGGAATTTTCTGTTACTTTCACTTTTGATGATAACAGAAAACAGAAAAAATAAAGAGGATGACTCTCTCTAACTGGGACAAAGACAGCAATAGCAACCTGTGTTCTAAGGTGTTCTAATCCCTCTCCACTCTATCCAAAACCAAAAAAAAAAAAAAGATTTCTTGCTAGTTATATGTTAAAACAAATTGGTTTTACCAATTCAGGGCAAAGCCTCCAGTTCACTTTACCATTGGGCCCACTGGCCGGTGGCCATGTGACTTGCTACTTCTTCCTCCCACATGACACTGTTGGTGCTTGGCATTTACCTGCTCAGGCACTAAGTACTGCCATGTGGTGGCAGAGACAGAATCCTCAGACTTGGCGTTACCAGAGTGGCTGAATGGGGTGGTTTAGGAAAAAAGGGTATGTAAGTACGTGCTGTTTGTGGGGTCATTATTAAAGTGAACCTGTAGACAGAGCACATCTATGGACCATGCGTTTAACACATCCAGAGCTGTGCCAGATGATGAAGATTCTTCAACCACTCTAGATCTTTAAAAGAGAAGTATGGACTTTATATAAAAAAAAAATGTATACCCACCTAGGTGGATGCAGCATCGCATCAATTCCCTGCTGGCTCTGCACTGAGAACTGAGCAATCAAACACCACTGATCGCTTAGTCCTCCCCTTCCACTCTGAGCAGAGAGCCGTGACTGTCAGTCTCCAGCTTTCTGCTCTACCCTACCCCTCCAACGCTCACTGGAGCACTGGGCTGTGGAGGTTGTGGGAGGGGCTGGCACACTGAGAGGCTGAGCCAGGTGTTGGACTTCTGGGTGGATCCTGACCATACTGGCGGGATCTGTTCAGAGCCTGGACTGGCTCAGTGACATCACCTGACAGCCCGATGTCGGCTGAAAAGAGGTCACAGGACTGCAGAACGAACTGCACTCTTGTGATCCATAGGAGAAGTATAACCAAAAAAGCTTTGGCTATACTTCTCCTTTAAGAAAATGAAAATTGGTGGCAAGGACAGCCACGGCACCACCTGCCTGGAGTTTGCATGTTCTCCCTGTGCCTGCGTGGGTTTTCTCTGGGTACTCCTGTTTCCTCCCACACTTCAAAGACATGCTGGTAGGTTAATTGGATCCTGTCTAAATTGTCCCTAGTATGTGTATGTATGAATGTAAATTAGGGACCTTAGATTGTATGCCCCTTGAGGGTTAGGGACTAATGTGAATGTACAATATATATATGTGTAAAGCGCTGCATAAATTGACGGCGCTATATAAGTACCTGAAATAAATAAATATAATAAGGACAGGCAAGCATTGAAGTAGAATTCTTTGCAAAACCTAACTATGCCTAATAATGCTCCCTCCCCCCTCCTAACACCCATCCAGACTAACCTGTGTAAGGCTAGGTTCACACACCTATGTAGGTTGCGTCTGAGCCGTGAGCCCTGAGCACTGCGTTTTGCGTTGAGTTTTTGCAACTGCATCTTTGCAGCGTTCTGCGGGGGGGGGGGTTCATTTTTTTTTCTCTTTTTGGTAGGCAGGTTTAAAATTATTATTACAAGTACTTGTATAGCGCCATCAATTTACGCAGCGCTTTACATATATGTTGTACATTCACATCAGTCCCTAACCCTCAAGGGGCGTACAATCTAAGGTCCCTAACTTACATTCATACATACACATTTCACCTACCAGCATGTCTCTGGAGTGCGGAGTACCCGGAGGAAACCCACGCAGGCACAGGAGGGAGAACATGCAAACTCCAGGCAGGAGGTGCCATGGGTGGGATTCGAACCAATGACCCTAGTACTGCCAGGCGGTATGCTAACCATTTAGCCACTGTGCTGTCCATAAAATGCAAAACGCATCCAAAACACGGCAAAAAACATGGCAAAAAACGCACTACATGCTTTTCTGCAGCATTTCCATTGAAGTCTATAGAACCAAAAACACAACTTTTTGCATTCAAAACAGTCCCTCACCCTTTCCAAAAATATGCACCGGGTGAAAACGTGGAGATGTGAACATGTCCCATAGGAAATCTTGCTAAATGGACTGTACTGCGTTTCTGCAAAATGCTGCAGAAAATGCTTAGGTGTGAACCTAGGGTAAGAAAGATCTGTATCCTTAGCCTATGTGCAGACCACTCCAGCAGGGTTCAAGTAATTTCCCCCGTGTCAGCCAGTGGCCCCTACAGGGTACAGCAGGGAGTTCTACTAACAACAGGTGGGCTATAAAAGCCTATGGGTGCACGCTCAGGCATTGCCAACTGTTGTCAAACAGTCTCTCCCCTCCTGTGCAGCCGCCACTGGCGGACACAGGGGAGGTCACGTGACCACACCGGAGTGGCTGAAAATTGGTAAATATACAGATCTTTCTAACACAGGTTAGTCAAAATAGGTGTTAGGAGGGGGAAAGGAGCATTTTCTAGGAGTAGCTAGGTTTTGCGTGGGATTCCTCTGTAATGGTTTTCTTTACAAGGTCTTATTTCTCTTTTAATAGTTTTACATTCTTTATCATGGCACGGTGCATCTGCGAATGGCCAGATCAAAAGTGCTAAAAATGAAGCCATCAAAATGTTATATTGCTGTGGTTTATTGTGATCAGACTATCTAGGTCATCAATCCCTACTTACATGATCATGCTCCTGCACATACACTAATGTGTTGTTGTAGAACCACAACTAAAAATCCATGACTACATGTCCCAGCATGCTTGTAGTTTCATAGGCTGGAAAACATCATGTAGACGCTTTTAGATTTTGGGCTTGTGTGTACGATTCAGTTAAGGGCTCATGTACACTGCAGCTCCCTAACTAATGTTCAGGAGTTGTTCTGTGTTTTTTTCAGCAGCCCCTAAACCCTCCCTAATGTTTTCCTATGTGTCCATGTACACATCGTCGTTTACAGTCGTTCAGTCAGTTGAGTTTACAGTCGTTTTTTTGAACGCACCAAACTTGCATTCAGGAGTAGATTTTACCGGTGTTTCAAACGCGAGATGCTTGTAAACGCTTGTAAACGCGGTTAACCACATTTATAAGCATTTGCGTTTAGAAGCATTTTTTAACTGTTCCATATCCAGATGCTGCCCAGAGCATTTTTTCATCCTCAGAAATGCATGCAAAACGTGTTCCACGTATTCAAATGGACCCGGTACACCAGCGCAATCAGTTCCAGGTTTCGCGTGAAGGAAAAAATGGTAAAACGTGCTGCATTACGCTCATGATGGGATCCATAGTGAATACAACCGGAAAAGACAGGCCATCTCAACACATACTGCTCTCTCTGCTTCTGCTCTCTCTATTTCCCTCAAAATGTGTGAAATAGTTAATTTTTTACTATTTTTCAGTGAATTCTGGGCATTTGTAAAGGTCTCCTTAGGTTATCTTTTAAAAATGCTTCTAAACGCAAAAGCACATAAACGCACATAAACGCGGTATGCAAATGCAGTTAAGCTGACGTTTTTAACCTATGTTTTCCAGCAGTCAGCTTCCATCGTTCAGAAGAGTTTTCCAAACTCCCTGCGTACATGAGCCCTAAAGTAAATCATATAGATTTTACAGATTTGCATGCAGCAGTATTGTATGCTCTGGGCCAGGGGCGGACTGACCATTTGGAAACTCGGGCAGTGCCCGAGGGCCCGGGGTTAATAGGGGGCAGGGGCGGACTGACCATTCAAGCACTCGGGCACTGCCCGATGGCCCATGGTCAGTAGGGGGCCCCATGAAATGCCCCTGGTACCTTTTTTATAGGCTTTTTTGAGTGTGGGCAAAGACACAGGGGCCCCATGATCCCCTATTGCCCGGGGGCCCCATGAGTTGTCAGTCTGCCCCTGGTAGGGGGCCCCATGAGATGCCCCTGGTACCTTTTTCATAGGCTTTTTTCAGTTTGGGCAAGGACACAGGGGCCCCATGATCCCCTATTGACCGGGGGCCCCATGAGTTGTCAGTCTGCCCCTGCTTTGGGCCCATGCATACAGCTGAATGTATATCAGTTGTATTCGCTATGAAAAGATAGAAAAAAAAAATCTGTATCTGTGGTCAGTTATTTTCCTGCATAAATTTGAACTAGCGAAATGGAAGAAGTATTTTACGTATCTGTACTGTAGCATTTTACTAAACATTAAATGTGTTTTTTCTTTTTTTACCCAGGATCCTGCTTCGAGCTTCTGCCAGCAAGATCCTCCATAGATATCAGTAAATTAATTGTGGCCATGTGCATGAGCCCTATAACTGCATCAGAGAGGCAATTACTTTTCCACGCACGCACATCATCTAATGTATATTTACTGATTTCTGCTTCCACTCCCCTCAACATTAAAGACATTATATGTAAAGGAGTAGACTCTGCATGACAAATTGACAAGCCATTTTGTTAATACGTATATACCACTATGATTAAGACCCTGACTGGTTGAATGCATAAGCGGACAGTTTTATGTGAATGACTTAATAAAGAGAAGATTTTATGGTTACGAGGTGCCCAATGTGCAGATTTTCTAGTGAATGAGTGTCTGCATGAGAATGAGGAATTTTTCAGTATATATTCAGTATTTAGATTTCTTAACAGTTTTTTTTTTAACAGCTTTGTGTTCCTTAACTTTAGCATACTTAGGTAACGGATGCATGTGACCCCTTTTTTTTTTGTTTTGGAATCTGCAGCTGATGAAAACACGGGAGACTGGCAGAGTGGACAGGTCTAGCTGGGATGTATGTCATTGCTGAGTGCTGACATCTTGGTGCAGTCCCCTAAAGATCAACTCCTTGCAGAGCTTGAATGTCATTGAAGACAAAGGCTACATCAACTTTCTTACAAGAAGCCATTGTCATTAGAATGTTACAGCAGGCTTCAGCTGTCAAACATTTGTTTACTTTCTATGCTCCACAGAATTCACAGAACTCAGTTCCTTACATACTGGCATATTTCATCCTATACTAGTTCCAGCCATGCATATCAAACCCAGCAGGGCTGGTCAGAATAGATGTTTATCTAAACTTTTATTCATTCATAAATAAAGACATTGGTTTAAAGGAGGAGGGTCGTTGGTTCGAATCCCAACCACGGCACCACATGCCTGGAGTTTGCATGTTCTCCCTGTGCCTGCGTGGGTTTCTTCCGGGTACTCCGGTTTCCTCCCACACTCCAAAGACATGCTGGTAGGTGAATTGGATCATGTCTAAATTGTCCCTAGTATGTGTATGTATGAATGTGAGTTAGGGACCTTAGATTGTACGCCCCTTGAGGGTTAGGGACTGATGTGAATGTACAATATATATGTAAAAGCACTGCATAAATTGATGGCGCTATATAAGTACCTGAAATAATAATAATAATAAAGGAGGACTCCACTTAGAATGCTGAAGTGAATGGGATGTGGTGAATGAGGTTAATAAATACGACCTGATTTCCATTGTTCCAAAACCAACAGTCTAACTTTTCCTTGACCCATCATTCATGAGGGTGCACATCACAGGTTTTCCGAGACATAAAGGTTGATCTACTGACGACGTTGGGAATCTTCACTCAAACCAATTGAGTGAACATTTACTACAATTATCTAATCATGTGAAAAGTAAAGCCACAATTGGACAATTAACATGAGTATTCACATTCATCTTTTGTGAAGATTTTTTTAAACTCTTTTAGTAAATCAGCCTCATAACTTGGGCAGCTATACCAAGGAATGGTAACTGGAAGATGATGGGATATGGAAGTTCAAAGATACCAGTCAGCTGCTTGAGAAACAGTCTAGTAACAAATAAATCTTTTTCTAAAATCAGCTATCAAGCCATTAATATAAATTTCTTTAACCTTTAATGCATGGTGTCCATGTATGTACATTAATCCACATACACACAGTATAGATCTCATGGACAAATGACCAACAAAAGTTACTCCAGGTGGACAACTTTTTTATTTCCTATCTGCTCCACTCAGAGCCTTGTACAAGCTGAGTAAATCAGTTTGTGTCAAACAGAAAACAAAAGTTGTTTCTTAGGTCTCTCGGAGGAGTCATTCAAAGGCATGGCCTCTTTCCCTTTCTCTGATTTTCTGGCAACATTAACACACAGAGGAATGTGCTTCTACTGCATTAGCGAACGTCTCACTGTGTTGTTTTTGGCTGATCCAAAAAAACTTTAACGAAAAGAAAAAACAAAAACTTTTCCCTTTTGTAGGCATTCGTAGCTTTTATTTGCAAAAAAAAGACTAAATAAACCACAAGATTAGTTATTCAAATAACATTTGGATAATTACAGTAATGTTTGAAATTTTCAAGTTGGTCCTCAAATAAATAGGTTCAGCATCAGTGCTTGGACAATATAAAGGGGTTCATTTACTAAATCTGGAGAGTGCAAAATCTGGCGCAGCTCTGCATGGTAGCCAATGAGCTTCCAACATCAGCTTATTCAATTAACCTTTGACAAAACAAACTGAAAGCTGATTTCGGATTTCTATACAGAGCTGCACCAAATTTTGTACTCTTCAGTTTTACTAAATTAACCCCAAAGTCTTACAAAGTAAAGTAAATATAAACACTTTTTCCTTTTGCTTGAAAGTTACAATTTATCTTTTTTGTCTTTATGCATTTATCAGTTCTCTACGATAAAGGGCAGAGGATAGAAGGGGAGCAAGAGGGGCCCAGAGTCCACAAAGCAGACAGGAGGTAGGTTGTGGTTACAGAATATGAAAACTTTAACAAAGGGGTTGATTTACTAAAGGCAAATAGACTGTGCATTTTGCAAGTGCAGTTGCACTCATTTTCCCCAGAGCTTAGTGAATGTGGTGAAGTGCTTTTGATTTCTATCATCCAATCAAGTGCAAGCAAAAAGCTGTTTTTTTGTTGTTTGTTTTTTTACTTTCCTTGCACCAGATTGGGTTAACTTTACAAAAGCTTCACCACATTCACTAAGCTCTGGGGAAAACGAGTGCAACTGCACTTGCAAAGCGCACAGTCTACTTGTCTTCAGTAAATCAACCTCAAAGCGTTTCTTTTTTTTTTTTTCCCTTCAACACAGCTTTACAGCACAGCAGGAGCTGTGGATCATAAAATATGTGTATTAATTTAGGATGCACTTGGAACTGATCTGCTATATCTGTTTCAACTGCGCATTTAGCCATTACCTTTAATATGTTAATTGCAACATATTATAATGTGCAGTAATCCATAGCAACCAATCAAGTTTTGCCTTTTCACGCAGTCTTTTTCTTAAAAAATAAAAATGCTGATTTGTTGCACCTCGGTCATTGCACTTTATATTCATATTTATACAGACAACTTCTCCACACATATTAGTACTATATTATTAGTACTCATTTGAAAATGTTACATTTATACATCTCAGTCAGTTTTTTTTTTACTTATTAAGGATACTTCCACTACAACCTTTTGAAGAGAGAGGCTAACATTCCTTTCCCAGCAAAATCATCTCAACATAAAATCTAGAAAATGTCTCACAACGTCTGAAAACTGGTTTCTATAATTCAGCCATGACCGGGATTAATCAGAAGCCAAACACATTTTAATTGGCGAATCATCATGTGGTTTCTGGTGATGAATTATAGTTGCGAAGCACATTAGACATGAAATTGCAGTTTGAATTCCAGAGCCTATCAAAACATACAGAAAAAAGGGCAACATTCTGGAAGTAGGAAAAAAAAATCTGGAAAAAAAAAAAGAAACTCACACAATGAAATCATTACTGATGTCTATTTAATTGCCATTAGTCACATGTGACATTTTTGCAAGCATGTTAAAAGCCCGCCACATGTGCCTCAGCCAAAGCTGGAGGAATTAGCTGAAAATGATTAAAGAATCTATCAACAAAAATAACCACATGTTAGAGCCACTACAACTCATTTCACTGTTCAGGAGTTAGGAGGCAAAACTGCTGCTCTGCAAATCCTAAGCATCTGGTGACCAAAAAAAAAAAAAAAATAGAAAGAAAAAAAAAAGTAACAATCAAAGTGAACCTAGCATATAACCATACTGCAACATTTGTATTGTTAAATAAAAAGAAAAATTAGGTATCAAATGTGATACAATAAAACACAAATAAATAGTTATAACATAAATATAGAATAATAAAAAATCAATTTGGGGCACTGATTTATAAATATCCCCAGCAGAGGGGGCTATTATGGGTAACATTGTTAAAAATTGAACTGGATGAATGAAATGCCTCTGAAAAGCTTGTCAGTTAAATAAGTTTTTTTATTTCTCTTTCCAAGACTCACAGCAAAAACTGTCTTGTATCTCCTATACAAATGCACCTTAGCAATAGCTCAGTGCAAGTGCATTCACTGGGTCACTTCAAGTTACCGGCTGCGGTGACAGGTGCTTAGCAACGCTTTTCTAGTGGACCCTCTCCGGGAACAAATACCTGAAACGTGGGATTTTAATCCATCTTGCAGTATTAATTATCACAAGGATCTAAGCCCCTGCTCTCCACTGCTCCAGTTTGCCTGAATGGAGTCTATTCAAAGTCAAAATGGAAAGTTTGAAGTCACAAAAAACTGCTGCACATGTTTTCATATGAAACAGTGGCGGAAGAAGAAATTGGCAGAATTGTGAAACAGGTAGGTAAAAAAAAAAAAAAAAAAGAAAATAAAAGAAATAAAAAAGAGAAAATAAAATGTTCCTGACATTGAATCAGGAAAGAATTTTTGTCTGCAAAGCTCAGATTTTTTTTTATGTGTGTCACTGGGGTCATAAGATACTGGATTCACTAAGAGGGAAATATTCTCTGAAACACAAGCTAGCGGCTACAGCACAATAGAGAAGGGTTTTGGAAAATGTTTCTCTTCTTATGCAGACCCATATTATGACTTTAGATATTAACTGTGATGTCTGCAGGCAGATCTATACTGGGAAGATCAAAGAAGAACCATTCACTACTGGGACCAGCAATGTGGTCTACTCTAAGTATATTTAAATTGATCTTAATTTATACAGAGCCCTAGACCATATCATATGCACTCTAGAATAGATATTGAAGATAAAAAGTGATACGATTATTTCCTGCTGAAACAAGAAAGACATTTTTTATAAGTGTATTGTAGATTGGGATACTGTACAATTTATTGTACATTGAATGATATTCTTGTCACTTAGATAAAAACTCTGCATTCAATAGTGCTTGACATTGGGAGTTAAACAATGCATTCATTAAACTTCTATGACCCAGATATACAGCTCCATTTCATACAAAATACTCAAATAAATTTAAAAAAATGTGCCCGTGCTGACTGCGGACAGTTGCAGATACAGATACCAGTTCAAAAAGTTATTAAAGGCAACTTAACTGAACATTTCAGTCTGATGAAGGTTGAGGTGGCAACCAAAAGGTAAGAATGGAGGCCTATCATGGTGGTCCTTTGAAATAACTCTCAATATGAAACAAAAGTGGTCTTGGATGATCTGGACACCAAATATGTGTGTATGGAATAACTTGGGCATTAAATATCTGTATAAAGAATAACCTGGACATCAACATCTGTGTATATAGAAAACCTGGTCATCAAAATCTGTGTTTATAGAATAACCTTGACATTGAATTTGTGTGTATGGAATAACCTGAAATACAAATCTGTGTATACGGAATAAACTGAAACTCAAATCTGTGTATATGTAATAACCTGAAACTCAAATCTGTATATATGGAATAACCTGAAACTCAAATCTGTGTATATGGAATAAGCTGAAACTCAAATCTGTGTATACGGAATAACCTGAAACTCAAATCTGTGTATACGGAATAACCTGGACCTCAAATCTGTGTATACGGAATAACCTGGACCTCAAATCTGTGTATACGGAATAACCTGGACCTCAAATCTGTGTATACGGAATAACCTGGACCTCAAATCTGTGTATACGGAATAACCTGGACCTCAAATCTGTGTATACAGAATAACCTGGACCTCAAATCTGTGTATACGGAATAACCTGGACCTCAAATCTGTGTATACGGAATAACCTGGACATCAAATCTGTGTATACGGAATAACCTGGACCTCAAATGTGTGTATACAGAATAACTTGGACCTCAAATCTGGGTATACGGAATAACCTGGACATCAAATCTGGGTATAAATAATAATAATAATAATATGGAATAACCTGGACATCAAATCTGGGTATATGGAATTACCTGGACATCAAATCTGTGTATACGTTATAACCTGGACCTGAAATCTTTGTATACGGAATAACCTGAACATAAAATCTGTGTATACGGAATAACCTGGACCTCAAATCTGTGTATACAAAATAACCTGGACCTCAAATCTGTGTATACAAAATAACCTGGACCTCAAATCTGTGTATACGGAATAACCTGGACCTTGAATATGATTATCTGGAATAACCGGGACTTCAAATCTGTGTATACGGAATAACCTGGACCTCAAATCTGTGTATACAGAATACCCTGGACCTTAAATCTGTGTATACGTCATAACCTGGACATCAAATCTGTGTATACGGAACAACCTGGACATCAAATCTGTGTATACAGAACAACCTGGACCTCAAAACTGTATATATGAAATAACCTATACATCAAATCTGTATATATTGAATAACTTGGGTATCAAATATGTGCATATAGGAAAAACGTGGACATCAAATATGTGTATATGGAATAACCAGATCACCAAATCTGTGTATATAAAATAACCTGGACATCAAACCAGTGTAAATGGAATATTCTGGACATCAAATCTGTGAATACGGAGAGATGACATGACGGAGTAAACACGCATAAAATGTTATTAAATACAACGTATAAATAAATAGACAAACTACAAAAAAAAAAAGTTAATAAAAAAGGAAAGTCTACAGAAAAAAAAGTAAAAGAAAGCTAGCAGGCCAGACAGAACAAAGTGCAACAAGAGTTGTATAAGTGCCTGGCAGAGCCTAGTCATGCTTTAACAAACCACCGTCAATATATGTCAGTCTTTTGCTATGCAGCACCTGGATGGTGATATATGCCAATTACAATGATAATTATTTCAGTTCAGTTCCACCCAAATCAGGTTTTTATAGATTAGGTATTTGATTCTGCAATAAGCTAAAATCTCCGGCATGATCCAACAAGTTGTGGCTGCACTGTAAACAGGCCTTAGTAAAAGCAAATAAGTCAACCTAAGAAAAAAAAAGTTTCATTGGTCCCTTTACTGCAGGAGAGAGACTACAAGGCATTGGCAGGGAAACGCACCGTCAGATCCCTCTAGCCAGGAGTATATTATGGATGCTTTGCTTTTACATGAGTCACTCACAGTGTAATGTAGAGTAAAATAAATCACTGTATACATCAGGTCACACTTCATCAGGCACCCCTTGTGCAGAATATCAGATGTTTGCAGGGATTTTAATCATACGCTCCAAACTGCTTTTTCCTCTGTTTAGTCCTCAATCCCCCGAAGGGAAGCTAGTCTACAAATGCACAACCCTTCCAAGACTTCGAGAAACCAAAGCAAGTCAGCCCAGCTAAATCATTCTGCAGATCTGCACCATCTCCCCAAGCCATTCATCAACTCCAGCCTAAAGAGGCGCAGACCACAAACTTTCGAACTCCCAGGAATCGTAGTAAGGGGGAGCACACTAAAGTTACCCCAACAAAATGAAAAGACGCCCATTCTTCATCTCTACAAGCTGCCATGCACTTTATATAGAGATCAGACAGTACAGGTGGGTAAACTCTTCCACTGTCGGGGAGAGAACCATCCACAAACCGCTAAGCAGGAGGCTTCTGCGAATATACAAGCACACAGTGCCATGCATTATTAAAGAGGAACAACATTAGAACCTGCCAGTAAAATATAAAACTGGGTTCTTCCTATTAACACACAGCAGCCATCGCATAAAAGGTTTCTACCTAGGGGTAAGTGCTTTCTCGGCTCGCTTTGCAGAGGCACAGAAGATGGCCGGGCATAACCGGCCGAGCAGGAAACGTGAGACCTGGAATTGCAAATAAATAAATAAATAAACTTTTCCAAAAAAAAAAAAAAAGAACCAACAGCCGCTTCTTTTTTTTTTCTATTTCATTCTCCCTGGCCTCTCGTCCTTCACCGGATCCCTATTGTTCACAACATACACATGGAGAGAATCAGTTAAGTCTTTGTCTGCAGGATTTCATAGCAGTGCATTCAAAGTGGAATTTAAAATGCCTGCATAGTTCCCCCCCCCCCCTTCTCTAAAAACCATGTCCAAGGGAGGGGGGGAATGCAGAGTTAATAAAGAGCAGATGAAAAGCAAACACAAATACCATCGCCCTGAATTAAATTCAATATTCTGTGAAGTTTCAAACCTGGTTTGCATAGTTTAACCAAATAATAGAAGAGAAACCGGTGGGACAGGGAGGGGAAAAATAAATCTGACAAGCTATTTGCAGTGTGACAAGTATATCTGGGCAGATCTATCGACATTTCTATCGCCATAGGTCTCGAAGACATCCTCAGTATTGGAGACCCAGGATCCAACACAGGCATCCCATACCTTCTTGGCCAGAAAGCTTTGTGAAGCCCAGCAGACAACACCATGTTGATTTAAAGTCTAGCTGTATTTTGATACAATTTATCAGGCTCAGTGAAGGATTGTCAAACACACAACTCCTCTGGCCGGCTTCAGGAACAATTTGAAAGTTTAGAGAACAAAAGGTTTATTTTAAGAATGAAAATCTTGGCTGGCTCCACTGCAGACTTGGGGGGGGGGGGGAGAATCTGCTTTCAATTACAGAAAGTATTTCCACTCCACTGAGATGGGATCAGACCTTTCGAGAGCAGGCACAATCTCAGGGCAATGCATCTGATTAGGAAACCTAAATGACAAGGTGCCACCATGGCATTCACCATCATTGCCCTGGCACAGGTTGGATCTCCTGGATGGGGAGCAGATGTGAGGATGACATGGGACTGCAGCAGCACACCACCACACTCACCTATGTACTAAGATGTAAGGGAGACCCTGCAACAAAGGGATGAAGGATGGCATAAGGTGCTCAATCAATACTCATCCATCACATCGCAAACACAAAGCAGAAGAAAGTAGGAAAAGACTTGAATTACCTCTGGTTGAGTCTTGTCTTGAGGGTGTCCTCTAAGGGTTAATAAGCCAGCTCATTTCAGATGCTAATGGTGCTGGTGTGGAGAGATTCTAGCACAGGGAGCCTCCTCCCATTCCAGCAGTAGAGGATGGAGAGATGATGCCTATGTGTGTGTATGGAAGGGAGGGGATGGTGGCCAGGCAGCTGCTGCTGGTGCTGGTGGTGGTGGTGCTGCTGGGATCGGCACCTTCCCTATGGCTGCTCCGTGTGTGTGAGTGAGTGAGTGGCAGAGCTCAGCCCGTGCAGCACGTTGGAGCAGTCTATAATGTATCACGTTACACAGCCTGGCTCCCTCTTCTAGCAGCGAGCAGCGATCAGACATGATAGGCTGAGACTCCTCTGTTTACACCCAGGCAGGAGGAGGAGGAGGGGGCCGAGCCTGCCTCCTTTAACTCTTCTCTACCTAGGATGGCAGATCGGCCACCTGTCACCAGTGCCAGTCCAGTCTGATGGTGGGGATCGGTGCTGAAGGCTCCCTCCCTCCTCCTCCTCTTCTCTGTGCTGGGGGTCTGGGCACTTAGTGCTGCATGTGTCACTGGGAGCTGTCACTGGATTGGATGGAGGGGAGCTGGGTGTCTGCCTGGAGCACATGCACATTCTGCCTGGAGGATATCCTGCCTCTACCCAGCTAAACATGTCTAATTGACTGAGCCTCTAATTATCACACCTGTCATCAGGCACACCAAACTTCCAGCACTGTACCAGGAGGAGAACAATTCAGGATCCTTTTTTTTTTCCTCCATATCTGGTAGGCTGGAAGACAGAGCTGTCTAAGAATAGGCTGTGTCTGTCTTATCGACCAGCGGCGCTAGATGCACAATTGGTCAGTGGGGCGTAAAGGGATTATTTGCATGGCACCACCAGCTATTCTTATAGGAAACCTCTACTGGGATAAATGTGTATGACCGTAGCTCCCAAATGTCCTTGGTTTGGAAGGACTGTCCCGCTTGTAGAACCAAAGTCCATGGCCCTTCTATCTTTCTCAGGTATCTCATACCTCACATCTGTTCTTTTACAGCCAAATTCCACGGCCCCTCATTTGGAAGTACTGGCCCTTTTTTTAAAGAACCAAATCCCTCTGTTCCTTATCAAACTTGTCTTATACTTTCCAATTGTCCCTCATTTGGAAGGAATGTCCCTCTTATAGAACAAAATCTCGTTCCTACTCGGTGACCCCATAACTTCCAACTTTCTATCTTTTACAAACATATTCCACAGCCCCTCTTTCCTTCTCAGTTGTCCTATACCTGCCAACTGCCCCACATTTAGAACCCAAAACCCCTGTCCTTCTTTCCTTCTCAGTTGTCCTATACCTGCCAACTGCCCCACATTTAGAACCCAAAACCCCTGTCCTTCTTTCCTTCCCAGTTATCCTATACCTGCCAACTGCCTCACATTTAGAACCCAAAACCCCTGTCCTTTCCTACTCAATTGTCATTTACTTTTCAGCTGTCCCTCATAGTGATATGCCAAACACCCCCCCCACCGTTCGTGTTGTGGTCGAACATTCGAAAGTTAAACCGTGACCTTCGAACAGAGGGGACAATTCAGTAAGTGGTATCTTACCACATCTGAGTATGAGCTACTAAAAACATTCTTTAATGTTTCAGCTGTCATCAGGGTTTCCCTGCTAACAGCTGAAAAAGAATTGCCAGCATTGCCCGGCAATTAAAAAATAATAATAGCCCTTTGGGGCTGGTACAGATTTTGAGGGGAACCCCCATGCCAAATTTTTCTAAAAAATGATCCCCCCAAAATCCATACCAGACCCTTATTTGAGCATGCAGCCCGGCAGGTCAGGAAGGGGGGGGGGGCAAGTGAGTCCCCCCTCTCTGAACCATACCATGCCACATGCCCTCAACATGGGGGGGTGCTTTGGGGCAGGCACCTTGTCTACATGTTGATGGGGACAAGGGCCTCTTCCCCACCATAACCGTGATCAGTGGTTGTGGAGGTCTGCGTGTGTTGTGCTTATCCGATTCAGCCCCCCCAATGTGAATGAGTATGGGGTACATGGTACTGCTGCTCATTCACAAAAAAAAAAAAAAAAAGTGTAGTGTAAAAAATAACAGTGGACTGTCTTTGACAAGTTCTTTATAAGCCCCTCGAAGTATATCCGACGTCAATCATGATACCCGCCGCCACAAAATAAGTGCTCTGCTCTCGACGCTGGCTCCCGTCTGACAGCTGTGCTGGGATGACAGTTCTTAAATACAGTGATGATGTCACAAGGAGGCGGGGTCACACCCGCCCCTTTGTGACATCATCATGGGCTGTGATTGGTCAAACATTGCACTGTTAGGGCGCAGTGCACTGTGGGGCACGGCAGGCGAACAGCTCGCTTAATGGCCGATGTTTAAGCCAAACATTAGTCCCTCATTATGAAGGTCTGTTCCTCTTTTAGACCCAAATCCCCAGTCCCTCTTTCCTTTCAGTTATTCCATACTTCTAAATTGTCCATCTTTTACAACCAAACTCAATCACCCCTCTTTCCTTCTGAATTATCCCATACCTCCTCCAACTTTTCCTCTTTTTGTCTCCTATACAGTACTTTCCCACTGCCCCTTGTTTAGAGGGAACATCCCTCTTTTTGAACCAAATGTCTTTGTCCCTCTTTCCTTCTCATTTACCTTTTACCTTCCAATTAGTCCTCTTTTACAAACAAATTCCACAGCCCCTCTTTCCTCTTCAGTTGCCCCATAGCTCTCAACTGTGCCTCATTTAGAACCCAATAGTTCTGTCCTTCTTTCCTTCTCAGTTGTCCTATACTTTCCAACTGTCCCTCGTTTGTTGTCAGTGCCCCTCTTTTAGAACCAGATCTCATAGTTCCACTTTCTTTCTCAGTTTTACCGTACTTCTCAACTGTGCCTCATTTAGAACCCAATCACTCTGTCCTTCTTTCCCTCCAAGCTATGCTAAACTTTTCAGCTGTCCTACATTTGGAAGGACTGTCCCTCTCTTAAAACCAAGAGGACTGAAACAAGATATCCCAGAGGTGTTCTATTAGATTTAGGTCATGCAAGCATGGGGGCCATTCAATGGTATCAATTCCTTCATCCTCCAGGATGCAGTGGGTCCAAGAATTTTATTCCAATACCTAATGGCAGTCAGGGTGCCATTGTCTAGCCTGTAGAGGTCTGTGCATCCCTCCATGGATATGCCTCCACAGACCATCACTGACCTACCACCAAAACGGTCATGCTGAATGATGTTACAGGCGCCATAACGTTCTCCATGGCTTCTCCAGACCCTTTCATATTTGTCACATGTGCGCAGGGTGAACCTGCTCTCATCTGTGAAAAGCAGAGGGCGCCAGTGGTGGACCTGCCAATTCTAGTGTTCAGTGGCAAATACCAATCGAGCTCTGTGGTGCTGGGCAGTGAGCACAGGGCCCACTAGAGAACGTTGTGCCCTCAGGCCACCCTCATGAAGTCTGTTTCTGATTGTTTGGTCAGACATTCACACTAGTGGCCTGCTGGAGGTCATTTTGTAAGGCACTGATAGTGCTCATCCTATTCCTCCTTGCACAAAGGAGCAGATACCTATCCTGCTGATGGGTTAAGGACCTTCTACAGCCCTGTCCAGCTCTCCCAGAATAACTGGCTGTCTCCTATATTCTCCTCCATGCTCTTGAGACTGTGCTGGGAGACACAGCAAACCTTCTGCAATGGCAGCTATTGATGTGCCATCCTGGAGGAGTAGGACTGCCTGTGCAACCTCTGTAGGGTCCAGGTATCGCCTCATGCTACCAGTAGTGACACTGACCCTAGCCAAATGCAAAACTAGTGAAAAACAGAAAAGATGAACTGAGAGAAAAATGTAAGTGGCCTCCATCTGTAAAACCATTCCTGCTTTGAGGGTCGTCTCATTGTTGCCCATCTAGTGCACTTGTTGTTAATTTCATTAACACCAAAGCAACTGAAACTGATTAACAACCCCCACTGCTGCTTAACTGAAAAGATCAATATCCCAGGAGTTTAATTAACATGATGCTATACTGTCACATACCTCTCAACTGTTCATGATCTGGAAAGACTTTTGCTTCTTTAGAACCAAATCCCTCTGTCACTCTTCTCCATTGTCCCATACTTTCCAACTGTCACTTATTTAGGACTGCCCTTCTTTTAGAACCAAACCCTACAGTCCCTCTTTCCTTTCAGTTATCCTATACCTCTAATTTGGTATGGAATTGTGTAAAGCACATGCCCGGACATATGTGCCACTACAGACAATCTGCATTCGGGGCATACATCTGTGCATGTGCAGGTGCTTTTTGCAATCCCCACAACAACAGCAGCTGAGTGTACTGGGAACATTTTTACGGAGGCTCTGGAAGCTGTATGGTTGCTTTATGGCCATGTATATGAGCCCTAATACTAACCTAGATCAAGCCCTGATCTATCTACCTATCTGATTTTATCTTTAAAAACTTTTCTTCCAGAGATCTTCCACAAAGATACAATGTATCTTCTTTCTCCACACAGATGTTCTGAAAAGTAAGAAAAACATGGGAAGATACTCAAACTAGTGATCACTGCAATTGGCTGTCACAGTCATCACAAAAAGTCCTAACAGCTCATGACTGTTACTCTGAGACCAGAATCTGCTGGATGACTAGTCAGTTTCAGTGCTGAATGTGATTGAGCGCATTCACAACACAAATATTTCATAACTGTTAACTGAATTGACTCCAAGAACATGCCTGGGACAAGTGGTGGCAACAGGAATGCAGAGGGCTGGATGGCTGACATGCCTTCTCCCTCTGCATTATTCTTGCTGTGGTTTGAGAAAAATGACATGTATAAAGCAGCTGTCTACTTGCTAGCTACATTGTCGGATGGCCACAGGTGGAGAGAGGTGCACCGTCTGACTTCATCGTTAGGCTCACAAAGCACATAGTAACATAGGACAAAGTAGTACATGAAGTAAATTTGAAGTGAGAAACCATCTCAAATATGAGGTGTCTGGAGTGAGCATCCCCAACCTAAGTCTACGAATGAGCAGTTGCCAAATATGGCTGCCCGTGAACCTATCAAGGACATTCACATTGTGCCAGCATGTCTGACAGCCCTAATGTTTATTAACAGCTTAACGTCCCTTATACACAAATGTTCTGATCAGTTCTACCTGTTCATTTTTCAAGCAGACCCAATCAGAACCTCCATTCTTCTCTATAGAACAGCAGGTGTAAACAAACTTATGTCCGTTTACACCCATCTACATCCAATCCGATCCAACTAAAACAGATGGATGGGGATTCGTTCCCCTTCAGTCCAGCAGATTGGATCAGATGGCAGTTGGGTGTAAATGGACAGGCAATCTGTTTACATCCGACCGCCCATAGAGGAGGGCTGGCTGTGTCCATGTCCATTCTGCATAAGTGGAGTGGACACGAATCTGTCATCTGCCTGCTCAGCGGGGATCAGCAGACAGATCCCCTTCTAAGTCCTCCCCATGTAAAAAGGGCCTTACTGTGCCATTAATTGAAAATGAATACTAAACAGCTAATTTATACCTATGGCTGGCCTGTATTCATGGCGGCCCCTAACCATCCAAAGCAGTAAAACACCAGCTATATTGGTATGAATGGGCAGAGCAGTAAACACTCCACCAGGCATGGCCACACAAGAAGTCAGGAGGCAGGTTGAAAGTAAGTATTTATGTAGGTGACTTGTAATGTTTACAAATTCTACAGAAATCAATAATATAATTAGAAACAATATCACATGCAGTAAATAAATCTAACAAATCAAACCTTTTTTTGAACTAAAAATATAAAATTTGATAAGATTTTGGTGAAATGCCGATACGCGGTATGCTTTAGTGATAGACTCTACCCGGATTTCCTAAAATTAGGAGCTTGTTAATGTGGTTTGGAATGGACTTTGCAAGATAATCATCTCAACCATCTATTACTACTGCAAGAGCTAGAAGAAGAAAACCCAGAAAGCACCATTACACATAGATTGTGTTCTGCATTTATAGCTCATTCTCGGTTATGGCGCTACGTAGTACAGTAATAAAAATGCAGTGAGAATTCTGGTGCTTCTTGTGAAGTGGAACAGCAAATAGATTTAAATGATGCAGTTCACACCACTATATCATAAAATCCTTATGGTGCTTTTAAGATTTTACAACAGAACATTGAAGTTTGCACAATCAAATATTCATCAAATGCACAGGAAGTGACTGAAAACTAATTGAAAATTAATTCTGATGAATTGTTACACCTATATTACTACAACAATAAAAAGGTGTAAGTATTCTTAAAAGGTTCATAGAATTTTGCAAATGTAAATCGGGGAATAATTATTCATATTTCTAGCCTTTCTGATTCCTGTGGTGGCAGCTGACAACAGTTCTTTACAAAAACAGAATTTTATGTTTTGAAAAATACATCCATATGTGTGCATGTGTAAACAAGAGAGTAAGCATATATAGCCGCCTACTGCACATTGTGCAATGCATGTCAATGGCCAGAATTTTGTTTCAACTGTGGCTCCAGGGCACCACATCAAAAGGATGGATTTTACTCTGCGTGGCGATATGCCCTAATGTACGGCCATGTGCAAGAACCCTTCTACAACTTACCCTTTTTTTAAACACAAGAGGGTTCTCTCATTCTGGGAGGGCATCCTTCCAGAACATGCCCCCCAGGGCCTGCATCTGGTACACTCTATGATCGTTGTGTGCTTCAGGCACAGCTGATCACAGAACATGGTGAAGGGCCAATCACATTGCTGTTACAGCATGAGGAGAGGTGAGCCAGTAAATGGCAATTCTGACAGAGGACATTTACACTGATTATCAGTGCAGCCCCATCAGTGCTGCCTATCAGTGCCGTATATCAGTGCCTCCTCATCAGTGCCCATCGTGTCACCTCTCAGTACGTATCAGTCCTGCATAACAGTGCCTATCAGTGCCACCTATCAGTGCTGCCTATTAGTGTCCACCCGTGCCGCATGTCAGTGCTGTCTCATCAGTGCTCATCAGTGCTGCCTATCAGTGCCCATCAGTGCTGTATATCAGTGTCTCTTCATAAGTGCCCATTGGTGTCACCTATCAGTGCCCATCGGTGCTGTATATCAATGCCTAAAAGTGCCACCTATCAGTGCTGCCTATCAGTGCCCATCCGTGCCCCCTCATCAGTGCCCATCGGTGCTGCATATCAGTGCCTAACAGTGCCACCTATCAGTGCTAATCAGTGCTGCCTATCAGTGCCCATCCATGTCACATATCAGTGCAGCCACATCAGTACTGTCTCATCAGTGCCCATCAGTGCAGCCTATAAGTGCCCAACAGTGCAGCCTCATCTTTAAAGGAGAACGATTACTTATTTGCAAAAAGTTATGATATAAACTATGAAAAATGTTTTCTTTTTCCTTCAAAATGTTTGGTATTTTTCATTTGTTTAGCACAAAATAAAAAACCCCAGTGATGATTAAATACCACCAAACGAAAGTTCTATTTGTGTGAAAAAATGATAAAAATGTCATATGGGCACATTATTACATGACCGTGTAATTGTCATTCAAAGTGCGACTGCACTGAAAGCTGAAAATTGGCCTGGCAGGAGGGGGGTGAAAGTGTCCAGGAATAAATTGGTTAAATAAGCATTTTTTTAAATATTTATTTACAAATAAATGGAAAGAATAAAATGGTGTTCAAGTGATATTAATGGATTTTTTTTTATTAAAAAAGAAGTCTTTCCTACCACTCTGTGCAGTTATATTGTATAAAAAAGTTGCTTTCCTCCTCTTCTAACACTGTCTGCTGCTCCCTCCTTTGGGTGCTTCCTTTAGCAAGCCAGGTGCTAAGTAGGCAGCTGTGTGCACTCCCAAGCTGGTGCTGTTTGTCTATAGACTCACACAGCACCGATAAGCCGCCCCCCCCCTCCCTCCTTAAAGGAGTTTGCTCAGGGCAGAAGAAGCCTATGGTTCTGCTTCCCTCAGTTTCTCCTGTTCAAGCAAGAACTGAGGGGAGTTGTGCTGGAGCTGGAGGCCATGGTGAAGTGTTGCCATGAAGCCAGGTAGATGTTTAGGGGCAGAAGGGATTAGGACAAGTAGCTGGGTATTTTTACCTAAAAAAAGTTTAGACTTTAGAACTACATTAGGTTTCATCCTTTGTAGGGACAATGCAATAAAAGTAGTATCTCTAATAAGGGTGGAATCTGATTGGCTACTACTGGAAGGCTTTGTGATGCAAGACTTCACTACCATAGTTGCCGCCAAACTGAGTAAATGTGCACTTTGGAAAGATTAGTTCTGAACCAGCCATAATTTGTGTCGTAGGTGCCCCTGTTGGCACCACTGAGCTTGAGAAAATTTGTTTAATAGGCTTTTGTCACCGCAGTTAGGCTCAGCCCTAAATATTACAGTGGGGTATACCCTTTGTGTTGTTAATAGACATGAGTCTAGCAAAGGTCTCTTTTCAATGTTCCTGAATGATATATGTAAAACTGCTTCTTGATTCAACCGATCACACCAATATAAAACCGAAGTATCAGTTCTGGGTGAATTTGGCATTGAAAGAGGCCAACATAGAAATGATACTGCCAATAAGGTCAAAGGCATATAGGGGTTGATTTACTAAAACTGGAGAGTGCAAAATCTGGTGCAGCCTTGCTTAGAAACCAATCAGCTTCCAGGTTTTATTCTCAACGCTTAACTGAACAAGCTGAAGTTAGACGCTGACTGGCAACCACGCACAGCTACACCAGATTTTGCACTCTCCAGTGTTAGTAAACCAACCCCAAAATGACCTTCACCTGATTTGGTCAATTAGGGTCAGACTGGGAAAGAATGGCATGCCTTAGTGCATTCTGCGATTCCTACAAATACCCCCTGGCTAACCAATTAATGGGAGAAGTAAATTAAACCAGAATGGATTTTCACAGACAGTTACAATTATATCCCCAGGATAAGGCTGACACCAAAGGTGTCTGCTCAGTGCGTAAACAGGCATTCTGATTCATAACTACTGTATATTGCATACTTATATGACAATTGTTATAACAAACAATTGTGCTGACTGCCATCTCACATCTATAGATAGCCTATGTCCCAAGGTATAGATGTACTACAAATCCTTGCATGCTTTGAGGTGGTTGAAGGTTGCAGGTCAATCCTGGCAGGGTAGACACATGGTTGCCCACCTGCCAGCAGGACTCAAGGTGATTGCATATAAGAGAACCTCAGATCAAAGTATCTGCACTTATAAAGGGAAGAGACAAGTATTCTCTGAAGCCTAATACGTTTCAGATATTAGGTAGCCAGGCAAAGTTTGATTACTAAAGAAAGGAAAAAGACAAAAAAAAATCTTTTCATCTGCTGATTAGAGCCTTCAGAGATGACACACAGTTTGCCAAAAAACCAAGAGGGAAAACAAGACAGAAAAATTCAGAGTGATCTTCAAAACATAAAAAAAGATTGCCTTGACATCTTACAGCTTAATATGTTAATAAATAAATATATGTATGTATAACCATTCTTCATAAGAATACGATTTTTTTTAAAGGACCAAATGCCAGCCAAAGTGCTCTAGCTTGTTCGGCTTTCATCAAAGAATACGACAAAACAAAAGAGAAGCACGCAGTGTGCATACACATCACAGAGATGTACTGCTGACCACTTCACATCATGGCAGGCTGCAACGTTCCATTACTGTCAAGTTATTGCATCAAAAAAGTGTGTCTCGTGCAATGTCAAATAACTCAGGCATGACACGCCATAGGAGCCACAACTATGTTATAGGAAAAAGTGACTAGCAAGCTAAATTGTGACAATGTGCTGATAATGTAAAGGATTGTATTAGAAAAAGATACAAAGAAAGGCAGTAGAAAGCACTGTATATAAAAACCTGATGCACACTTGATAAGAGATCCTTTAAAATAAAATAAGAACATCTCCTTGTAAATGTATCTAAATTCTGCTGGTTAAGGTGTATAGTAACTATATCTGTGAAGGCTCTCATTTATCCAGGTCATGGTATAGCTAGTTGTAGTTAGTCTCATTGAAGCAGGACTTGTTCTGAAATACTGAAGACCAGTGGCGTCCCTAGCTAACTTAACACCTGCGGGTGGATTATGTTTTAGCAACAACACCTCCCCCCACCCCAGTGGTGTATTTAGGTTTTGTGCTGCCCTAGGCAACACAAAAATTGGCTCCCCCCATTGACCAACAACACCCCAGACCCCCCCCCCCCACCCAAGAGAGCCTTCCACTACCACCGCCCCCCATACACTGGAAACACCCCACCCCGACAACAGATAAGACACTCACCCTCACAGCTCCGGACATCCCTGGGAACAAGAGTCAGGCTCTGCATACACCAACAAGCAGCCTTCAGCCTCTCTCAGACCCCACCTGGTCCACGTGCTGCATGTGTCCCTTCTTCCTTTCCTTTTTTCAGGGGACAGCGCTGCCCCCCTAAAAAATGCTGCTGCACCCCTGAAACATTACACCCTAGGCAAATGCCTTGTTTGTCTTGTGGTAAGTACACCCCTACTCCACCCCCCCCCCCCCACCAAATAGTTAAACAAATATTATGAATGGTTAGAAAAAAATAATAGAGATTAAGGAGTTGATTTAGCCATTCACCCACTGATTGTGCATGTAAGTTCATTCTCTCTGTGAATGGGGCAAAACAAAACAAAAAGAAATGCAAATATGCAACAACATCTGCTATTCAAATGTGAATCATTGATTTAAAATACTAAATACCTCATTTGGCCACTAGATGGAGCTAAGTATCAGCAATTTTCTATAGAATTAGCTCCATCTAGTGGCCAAACATGGTAATTTCCTTCTAAAATCAATGTACAGTACATGCACTTTCATTGAGCGAATGGCTACTCTAATTCTTTAAAAATCAAGCCCTTAGTGTACTTGCAGCAAAACAGGTGGATAATAGCAGTGTGCTTTCAAAAATGTAAAACACAAGGGCTTACTAGTGGTGCATGCAGTGCACCACAGCTAAAACTTGGGAATAATAGCAGTGTCCCAAAAAAGACAAAATGAGGTGCCACTCAGGTAGGAAGGTGAAAAGCAAACTAGACCTCTGTGAGTGCTAGCAGGGATAGGGAGCACATCCTAGCTCCAAGCTGCAGCAAAGTCGGAAAGAAAGATCCATAAGCCGCACATCAAAGGCAGACCCATGTGCATGAGGGGAGGTGAATGGCAGCCTCAGCCCGGACTCCAGCCAGGCCATGCCCCCCCAACATGTTTCACTCCTTCCCTTTGAGCTTAATCATGGGGATCCCCATGGTTAAGCTCCAAGAGGTGGAGTGAACTGTGTTGGGGTGTGGCCTGGCTGGAGTCTGGGCTGAGGCTGCCATTCATCTCATCTCATGCACATGGGTCTGTCTCTGATGTTCAGCTCATTGATCTTTTCTTCTGACAATAATAGCAGTGTACTACAAAATAAAATGTAAGGATTTAATTGTAGTAAACTATCTGTGAAACATGGAGATAATAGTGAGGTTCTTTAAGAGAAACAAGCCTACAGATGTCTATAGTCTCATAATATACAGTGAAACAGACAGGACTTAGGATATAGAGTGCAGAAAGCAGGACTATACTAGTGTGCCCCCTTGCATATACTGGTCATTGTGACCTCTAGCAGATTGTGGTCAGTGTCCCCCATTCATGGAAGTCTGTGTGTTCCCACTATATGGAGATCAGTGTGCCCCACTCATGGTTGTCAGTTTACCTCCTTAATGGTGGTCAGCGTGTGTCCACTTTATGGTGTTCAGTGTGTTCCCCCCTAAATGTGATTAGTCTGTACCCCTTTATTTTGGCCTGTGTGCCCCCTTTATTGCACTCAGGCTGTACCCTCTTTATTGTGGGAAATATGTGTCCCCTTTATTGTTGGCAATATGTGTCTCCTTTATGGTGGTCAGCATGTGCCCCTTTTATTGTGGTCAGAGTGTGCCCCCTTTATTGTGGTATATTTGTGCCTCCTTTATTTTGATACATACATGTCCAATATTACATTGGTGTTCAATGGACACTGCCCCCTCCTTTCACTGGTGATCAGTGAGAGCAGAGTGTAGCCATGTGTACTTACTAAATCATTAGCTACTGGTATTAGGACTGCCATGTGTAGACGGAACTCACTAGGCAAACAGGCAGTCAGCGCTTTTCTTGTATTTGTAATGAAGACGTTTACTGATTGTGGCATTTCTTGCCTAATAGATAAATGCAGCAAAAGATCTGTTGCCTTTGCTGTGAAAGACAAGGAATGGTCTTTAAATATATAGATGCATAGTGAAGTCCAGTGTTCTACTTACACATATTTCATATTAGTACACAGCTAATCTGCTCCCATATTGCTTATTGAGAATATATATGTAGTCAATGTAGCGATCAATCACAGCGATCACAAAGGTAAACACTGCCACTGTTTACATTTGAGAACCCTCCCCTTCCTCTCACAAGGGAGGAAGGAGAGGAAGGAGGATTCAATTAATGAATGAATACATGAATGAAGGGATTATAGGCAGAAGCAGATTCAAGGTGGGGAATTTAAACTAATTTAATTGTGGGATAATTTTTTCATCCCTTTCACCTCCCCTCTCCCTCCCATCTTACCTACATCCTGACCTACAGGTGAAACTCTAAAAATTAGAATATCGTGCAAAAGTTCATTTATTTCAGTAATGCAACTTAAAAGGTGAAACTAATATATGAGATAGACTCATTATATGCAAAGCACGATAGTTCAAGCCGTGATTTGTCATAATTGTGATGATTATGGCTTACAGCTCATGAAAACCCCAAATCCACAATCTCAGAAAATTAGAATATTGTGAAAAGGTGCAATATTTTCGGCTCAAAGTGTCCCACTCTAATCAGCTAATTAAGCCATAACACCTGCAAAGGGTTCCTGAGCCTTTAAATGGTCTGTTAGTCTGGTTGAGTAGGAATCACAATCATGGGAAGGACTGCTGACCTGACAGTTGTGCAGAAAACCATCATTGACACCCTCCATAAGGAGGGAAAGCCTCAAAAGGTAATTGCAAAAGAAGTTGGATGTTTCCAAAGTGCTGTATCAAAGCACATTAATAGAAAGTTATGTGGAAGGGAAAAGTGTGGAAGAAAAAAGGTGCACAAGCAGCAGGGATGACCACAGCCTGGAGAGGATTGTCAGGAAAAGGCCATTCAAAAGTGTTGGGGACTTTCACAAGGAGTGGATTGAGGCTGGAGTCAGTGCATCAAGAGCCACCACACACAGACGGATCCTGGACATGGGCTTCAAATGTCGTATTCCTCTTGTCAAGCCGCTCCTGAACAATAAACAACGTCAGAAGCGTCTTACCTGAGCTAAAGAAAAACAGACCTGATCTGTTGCTCAGTGGTCCAAAGTCCTCTTTTCTGATAAGAGCCACTTTTGCTACTCATTTGGAAACCAAGGACTCAGAGTATGGAGGAAGAATGGAGAGGCACACACTGCAAGATGCTTGAAGTCCAGTGTGAAGTTTCCACAGTCTGTGTTGATTTGGGGAGCCATGTCATCTGCTGGTGTTGGTCCACTGTGCTTCATTAAGTCCAGGGTCAACGCAGGTGTCTACCAGGAGATTTTGGAGCACTTCATGCTTCCTTCTGCAGACGAGCTTTATGGGGATGCTGACTTCATTTTCCAGCAGGACTTGGCACCTGCTCACACTGCCAAAAGCACCAAAACCTGGTTCAATGACAGTGGGATTACTGTGTTGGATTGGCCAGCAAACTCGCCTGACCTGAACCCCATAGAGAATCTATGGGGCATTGCCAAGAGAAAGTTGAGAGACATGAGACCGAACAATGCAGAAAAGCTGAAGGCCGCTCTTGAAGCATCCTGGTCTTCCATAACACCTCAGCAGTGCCACAGGCTGATAGTTTCCATGCCACGCCGCATTGAGGCAGCAATTGCTGCAAAAGGGGCCCAAACCAAGTACTGAGTACATATGCATGCTTATACTTTTCAGAGGTACGATATTGTTCTATGTACAATCCTTCTTTTATTGATTGCATGTAATATTCTAATTTTCTGAGATTGTGGATTTGGGGTTTTCATGAGCTGTAAGCCATAATCATCACAATTATGACAAATCACGGCTTGAACTATCTTGCTTTGCATGTAATGAGTCTATCTCATATATTAGTTTCACCTTTTAAGTTGCATTACTGAAATAAATGAACTTTTGCACGATATTCAAATTTTTCGAGTTTCACCTGTATATATTAACATTGTAATAAAAAATAATAAAAATATGTTTATAAAATACCACCAAAAGAAAAGCTTGGATTGTTTGAAAAAATTAAATTAAATTACATACGTACAATGTTACATGACTGATTAATTGTCAATCACCTTCTTACATCATTGAAACCTGAATAATGGCCTGGTAAATAAAGGGCATACACACGTTAGTACGCATGTGGTTAATACGCAGATAGCCACTAGATGGAGAATTTGTCAAAATATGGAAACAATTAAAATAGGAAAGGCGCCTTAAAATTGCTTGAAGAAAAGTTTGCAATAAAGACTTAAAATTTATATTGATAAATAATTTAAACATAAATTCAAATGTATATTTATAAACTACAGTGTTGTTGAATAAAATGTAGTTAAATAGCATAAACATTGCAAGCAATCAACTACGAGCAGGAGGCAAGTGCAGGCACTGCCATGTATATGTACATCATGAGCCTGTTTCTTAGTTTGGGGTGCACATGCAAGCCCCTGCTGATCTGTGCTGTGATTGGCTATAGCACAAGTCCATCAGCCGGTTACAGCTAATAATTTTAGCTGTATACCAGCTGATCGGCTGTGGCCAATCACAGAACAGAGTCATGTGTTTACAAACATACAGGACTCTGTACACATACCGTAATCCGACTGTTTTTCTCCCTGCTGAAAAGCTGGGTGGAAATACAGCCAGATCTTTTAGTAAAAACAGCACATATTACACACATTACACTTGTTAGGCACAGTAAACCCTTCGATTGTCCCTTGATGTTAACTCCTTGCCATCTAATGTCAATAGTACAGTGACAGTGTACAGAATTATATCTGATCACTGTATTAGAATCACAAGTGACATCAGTGTCAGTCAGTTATTGTACCTCCCAGTGAGGGTCTGTTAGCACCAGTAGTGCAATGTGAGATGATGCGCTGCTAAAAATATGTTAAGTGTATACATCACTAATAATCATACATAATATGGATTTTCTTCTTCACATCGCACATTGCACCATTATTGAGATTACACAAGTGTGGGAACACATTTTTATGCTAGCAGCAGCTGCATACACTCTAAGACATTTATTTATTTAGTTATTCACCTTTAAGGTAGCGTAGGAGTTACACATTTCACTTAATTTCTGTTAGCACCAGATTGTCCTCCACGCTATCAAAGTCCCAGTTTAAGTCACTAATCACCGCCATTACCAGTATAGCGTCATAGCTGCGTAAATTCTAGCATATATACAATAGTTTGTAGACACTATTACTTTCACACAAAGAAACTAATATACACTTATTGGTATTTTTTTTTACCAAAAACATTTTATAATAGAAAAAAATATATATTTTTTCAAACTTTATGGTCTTTTTTCATTTATATAATAAAAAATAAATAACCCAGTGGTGATCAAATACCACCAAAATCAAGCTCTATTTGTTTGAAAAAAAATAAAATAAATTTCATTTGGGTGCAGTGTTGCACGATTGATCAATTAAAGTAGCACAGTGCTGAATAGCAAAACAATGCTCTGGTAAAACCTTCCAGACATCAAGTGGTTAACTGCAGTTTTCTTAATGCAAATTAGAAAACAAGAAAAGACCTGGGTTGCACCTATGTACAATGTAGGACATTTTCTTTACATAACAAAATGTATACTAATTTTGTTGTGAATAAAAAAAAATTAATCCTGATTGCCAGCTAGGTATAGTATACTGTAGGTGTAGTAAATTGTATTATGCAGTACGTAGGCATATATATATATATATTTTTTTTACGTATTGTATATTGTAGCATGTAGATGTAGTGTATTGTTTGATATTAATATATTTTAGTTTTTTACCATTTAGAGCCAAGTAGCTCAATTTATTTGACCTTTCACCTATTCAGTATTGAGCCCATTGATATGGTGATGCAGATTCACAGAACAGTTGTAGCGAAGACAGTCACACTGTCATACTTAGCACAGCCTGTGACATCACACATCTGATTTGTTGGATGAAAACTCACTCCGCTCTAGCTTGCCAAAGTTGTTAAGTTATACTGAATTTCTGTGATTAGGAAAGCTGCTGAAATATCTTGTTGATTAAACTATTTATCAACCTAGAGGATATTTCAATGGCTTAAAAGGGAAATTTGAATGCCACAAAAAAAAGTTTTGGCAATAAATAGAATGAACAGTCAATTTTTTTAGTACTAACAAAAAATAGTTTCCTTTAGGTACATGAACCAGTGATGCATGTATGGGTAAGACTGGGGAGATGAGAGACATTATGTGCATTCTAACGATCTAAGCCCTTGCTGGTAACCATTTTCCACCAAAATGACAGATTGTATTACTATTAATTTGACCCTGCTAGGATGTATAAATCAAAGGCACACAGTCCCAGAGTCTAGACCTTTTTTCAGAAAATTGTTTGTGTTTGGGTCTCATAGCATGCAGTAGTTTCTCTCGGTAACAGCTCCTTTTGGCACCCCAAGAACACTGACATGTGGAATTCACCTTATGTTGACTTGTGATTTATCAGCTTAAGGTTAATCATCACTGTTTTAAATGACACATACATAGTGGTGCCTCTGACCTCTGGTTCTTGACACTAAAAAGACCTGTGGATCTGATCCATGAAAGCTGATACCATGGTCCTTTGTAAAGTGCTTTACAACTTAGTAAAATGTCTTTAAATTGAATTAACTGGAGTGACCTGATCCTTGCCTGCACAACTTGTGACCTATATGATAGTGAAAAGTCTTGTAAAAGCAGTACTGTTGTATGACTTTCTTTAAAAATGAATGATCCTCCACATAAAACACTTTTGAATACCATGACAAATATTGCCATGACGTGAAAATTAGTTCTTTGCTTGAGACGTCTTGAATAACACAGGAGGGTGTCCATCACAATACATTGGAGGCATCAGGTGTACTTTTAATGTCCTTTTATCACAGTTAACAGGCTGCATACTGGTATTACAGTCTGGATTTTGGACAATCGTGATACGCAGACTTCCTGTGTATGTTAAACTTGAATTTACAAATGCAGAACCCAATAATCAATGGATACATTTAACAGGCAGTGAATTCCAGTCACTAGGATCACCGTGGTCTTCTTAGATTAGTCTCTGCATCTGCCCTCTGTGTCCTTACAGGTCAAAGGACTCATGGTTTGAAAGAGATGATCAAATAAAAACATTTCAAATCCCAAGACAACCTTAAGGTCAACTCCCAGAGAGGAAAGAATACTAACATTGGCTTAAATTATCTTAATCATGTTCTAAACAGATGTTTAACAGTAGTTCAGATATTGTATTTGACCTCGTATATTTCTTGAAGTGTGACCTAATATGTGTCTGGTTTAGTATGTACTGTAAATTCAGGTTATAATTTGTACCAATAAAAAGACTATTTGCTATCTGTTGTGACAAGTCTAGCCATTTGGGAAAGTGTAAAGTACACTAATTTAATGACACAAAAAAAATCCCCTCCCTTTGCCAGTCATACATGCAGAAGAATATGGATTGCTAGCAAAACCTATTTCGTGGACAAGTATACAAATACCTGGCTGGTGTAAATAACCCTGTAGTGTACAGCATTTTATTTGTACATACCTCTATATAATGTAGGTCTATACAGCAGAGCCTTTTGTATCACAAAATATATGACTAGTAGCAACTCTTTTGTCTCATGGTGTCCCAGAATGTTTTTATTTGTGGCCACCCATAATAAAATGAACTTACAAGCCATTTTACAGTATCAAAAGTAACAGTCTGCCGAAGAACAAGCAACTTGTGTCTGCTTCAGACTCCATTAGCAAGAAAAGCACCCTCAACACTGGTTTAGCTTTGTTGTTATGGACTTGGCTCCACACCACAGATTACCAGGATTCTTTAAAACAAGCCCATTTTAAAAGTTTGCTTTAGTGACTACCCCCCACCCCCCAACCAGTGCATATTCATCTTTCCTTCACTCCCCTGCCCTCTGTTTAGCTATGTGGAATGAAGAAAGATAGCCATTTGTAAGCTCAAAGTTGCTCTAGTCAGAGCTGAGGACTTCCTCTCCACTTCTGACAGAATTCAAGGGGTCAGAAGTCTTGTTATCGAAGCTCCTTCTGTCCTTTTGTGCCCCTGTGTGCTCTGCCCAGCACCCTGTAGCTCACTTGTTTTTCTCTTGCTACAGCAGATTTACAGGACATCACTGCCCCCCTCATCTCCCTCCAACAGCAAATCTCTGGAACATCTTTTAATGCTCACCCCCTCATATCAGAGCACATCCCATTCTACCTCACCTCCACCCTTCCACATGTCCACACTGTGCCCCCACTCACAGCCCACACATTCCTTCCCAACTATGACACAGTGCACATCGCTATCTAGGCACCAGACCAGACAGCATGCCACCCCTACCTACAGTCCACCTTCACTCCTCACTCACAGAGAATATATTCCTACCTGGCTACTCCACAGTGAACCCTCGACTACATATATGATCACTTGTCAATGTTCTGAATTCCTGTCCTGTACATACTGCCTGCTATCATATGCTCTGCACTCTTCTTCTGCACTTACGACTCCATGTCATACCCTCTGCAATCCTCTCCTGCTAGTAGTCAATGTCATACCCATCACGTTTCTCTCCTGACATACTACTCATTGTCATACCCTCTACACTCCTTTCCTGCACATAGTGCTCAATGTCATACCCATCGTACTCCTCTTCTGCCATATTGCTCATTGTCATACCCTCTACACTCCTCTCCTGCATATAGTGTTTGGTGTCATATCCATCACACTCCTCTCCTGCCATACTGGTCCTTCCTTACGGTCTGTGTTCCTTTCCTGCACATAATGCTCAGTGTCATAACATCCATACTCCTCTCCTGCACATCTTACCCACACAAACAATTCTTCAATATTATTTGGAATAAACCCAACCTTATGCATAATCATAAAGTATAACTAAAATGTCCTTCAAGCTCTGGCCAACTACCAGTAATGAAGGTCCTCTATATGATCCTGCATGGTTTAACATTGATAAGTGGGCAAGTGTTTCAAATTCAAATTCCCTTAAAGGAAACCTGTAATTTTATGTCATACTTTGTCATATGTACCATGCATTGAACAGTAATTTGAATATGTCAACTCTGGACATGTACAAGGTTTACAGATATCCTGGTTCACTCATCCAACCTCCACGTAACCTCTACAGAGCTTCAGCAATATAAAATGAACCAGAAATTTGTCTGCCTGTTTTCAATAACTCATTGTGATCTAATTAATTCCATAAAAGAGAAACACTTCTTCCTATTAGACATTCCAAATATGACAAGACAAATGCTTTGGTAGCCAAAACCACCAATATAGAAAAGATGTCAGTGTCGTTACCACATGGAAATACTTCAGAGGAATTAGATTGGAAACTTACTGCACAGTAAAAAGATCAAGAAACAGATTGACTGCATGGAGCACTGGGCTGCGCAATTTCCTTTTGTTTTTTTAACAAGAGCTTGCCACCTGCATAGACAGCAATAAGAGACTCAATGTGTAAAGTATGGTAATTAGGTTCATGGGAATGACTTCTAAGAGAGAGGGATGATTTTTCTATCTAAAGAGGACCTTTTCTGATAAAACATTTTTTTTCTAATATTTCGTGATCGTGTTTTTCTAATATTTCATGAAGTAGTAATTCTGAAACAGAAACTGGCTCATGTAACATATCTATGAAGAACATTTAGCCCTCATTCACAAGTGTCAAACTGCCTGTAGTGTTTAAGCATTTAAAACATATACAAAGCAAGGCTAAAATATATTCAGTTTTTGTGAATGGAGCTGTTCATGTGTACACTTACACATGGAAGCACATAATAATATGCTTGACCTAAGCCATCCATCACAGAGGAAAAAAAAAGAAAGAAAGACTAACAGCCCAGTGCAAATAAAATGCATTAAATACATCAAATTACATTAATTTAAATGGTATTGAATGGGAACTCATTTGAATTTTTTTTTTAAAAATGTATTGCTCTAATCTAGTGACAACATAAAGCAAAGTGTTTAATCTTGCCTCCATAATGATGTAATGATGCTGTGGAAATTTTGGAAGCTGACGTCATTATATTATGCCCCAAATGATGCAAGTGATGGTTCGATTTCAATCATGCATATCGCCAACCGTTTTTAATTTTTTTCTGTGCTGATTTTAAAATGATTTATTTTGGAGATAGCATGCACTATTTGGAACATTTCTTTGTATGTTCTGGATCCATTGGCAGAGAGTTGGTTGATATATATCAGCAGATGGTTTAATATCCTGTATCCTCTATGGGGATGGTATCATATCCAAGCACATACCGACCTCTATGTCCTGGGATCCATCTCTCTGGTAAGTCTCTTTCCTCCAAGAGGTGACAATGATTGATGTTTTTTGGTCACAAGAGTCTCATTAAGACTTAAGAAGCAAAGTCCTACGCATGGGGCATTATCTCAAGGCACTGTGGTGGTGGATATGTTTATTGACTTTTTCACTGAGGAGTTTCATGTTGTTTTATTTTAACCACTGCAGTACATCTAAATATACTTTAAAGACTTTGTATATTCATCTTGCTGCAAGCTGCTGTTTTTCCACTTGTTGGATTTGAAGTTTTAATATGTCAGCACAACTATATATTTGTTTTTATTGTAATGGAGGCACTAGCAGGTGGTTCTGACCCTTGCCAATTGCTTTATAAAACAAGGGGTAGAAGTAGGGATTTGAGTGGATGGGGTTGGGGAGCAAGGTGGTGCTGCTGTCCAAACACTGTGTGGAACATTTGGGTTTTGGCTGCTATGTGTCACATGACTCCCTCTGGTGGATTCCACAAGGAGAGTGATTTAATTGGCAATTGAACATCGGCCGCACAACATGGCTAGTGATGGTTGGACAACTCTTGTCAATAACAATAGTAATATTAACACAATATTGAAATAAACCAGTCATGAGCACAATAAGAGCGCTGCCATTGCTAACCTACTTCTTAAAATGTGCATACTTGTTGTACTGATCCTCTGGCTTCAACATTATAGTAAGTCACCCAGTACAGTTCAGTAAATCTGAAAAGTCTATGTGTTTTCACTGGCATTTTCATAAAAGAATATTAGCAATAACAGTTTCCATGTTTGTCTAACACAGGGTTTCTTTATATAGAAATATATCAAATTATATTTAAATATTGTAATGCCACCCTATCATGTATGGCTCTGTAGAGCTTCTGAGTATTATTTATGTGCATGGGGAAATATCTGAAGTACCCAGCTCAAAGCAAACATCTTTAAAGTAAGGCTGTCAAAGAAGTCCTGAGAAAAGCACTTTTTGCTAACCTAACCCAATACTAGACACTGAAAAGAATTTGCACATTACATCTTCTGAGAGCCACGGGGGCTCCCAAAGCTGCAATGCTCAATAAGCAAATAACAGCTTCCAACTCCAAAGTCAGAGCACTGGTCTGTCCCTTTTATTAGATCGTTATGTCAGAGATCAGACTTGAAACTGGAAGTTGTTTAGGAAGTTGTAGAAAGGAAAGTTTTTTCATTGCCAGTTTAGGTCAGCACTAAGTTTTTCTGTCTGAAATGTTTAAATATAGGAACATGAAAGGAACACTAGGACAGCACCAATATCTAGATTGTAGCTCAAGCTCAGTATTGCCCCAAAAGCTCAGGTGCATCAGTAATATTTCCACCTAGTAATTGTGTTTTATATAAAAGATTGCGGTCATGGATATTTGTCTTTTGTGTAGATATTTCTCATTGTGAATTTTCCCAATGTATTATCCCGGTAAACAGACATGTTCTCATCTTGCAGTTTATTTTGAAGTGGAGGACATTATTTTGAAGCAAATGCACAATAAATAAAGAGCATTCCAAGCAACAAGATGACTCACGCGCCAGGTTTCTGGAGTTACAGAGTGTCAGGAAACGTCCTTATAAGTAGCAGATGTGAAGCTTCTTGTTATCTGGGGCGTCATTTCGAAATAATGAAATTTGAAATGTATGTGAAATTGATAACCTTGCCTTCTCTGGTGAAAGAGAGCATACACATTTGTCTCCATGACTATGACTTGACATAACTTTTGCAACATAACACAACTCTTGGGGAAAAATAATAGGGTCCCTGGGCTTTCTAGAAATTAGTTTTATGATTGATTAATGTAACAGTTCTCTTTGCAGTATTCTGCAAAACACCTTTTTGAAAAGAGTAACCACAGAGGCAATGGGTAATAAACCAAGTGAGTCTACTTGCAGCCATGTCTTTTACCGTCTGTAGTCAGACAGTAGGGGAAGCATAGAAAGTAACTACTGATAACCAGACTGATGAGCACTATCTGCAAAGAAGGCCCTTTGTTCACTGCTAACAAGTTCTACTGTTGACTGTTTATTTGAAATGGCCTTGTGATTGGCTTTGCTATGCTGTCAGATGTCTAGCAGAAGCATTCCAGAACGCTTCTGGTGCTCTGATACATACTTCTTCCTTTAAACATGAAATCTAAAAATTACAGTTGGCTGAAGAAACAACACACATGGAAGTCCAAAGGCCTTGCTTTGATGTCTTCTGTTTCTGAAGTAGTGGAGTATACATTTTTCCACTGGTGTTGATCAATTCCGATCAATATTGTATAACATTAAACAGCTGGGAAAATATGTTTGGTCTGGCTGCAGTCTACATCACGGCTTTCCGTAGGTGTTTTATATGTGGTACTGGAACATGCTGATTTTGCAGAACTTCATATTTTGTTTATTTGAAACCTTAATAATTGAAATATAGGGAAAATAAAACGCAGAGTTCTTTTTGAAATGTTGATGTAGATGTGTGAAAAATGATTTAAGATAGATTAAAATAAATAAATGAATCCTGTTATTTAAAAAAATAATTACATATTCACATCTAATTTTTGTTTCTAATTCATCCTACATGATTAAACATTAACAAGAAACCAAATTTTGTCATTTTGTTTATAAGAACAGCAATTCCCTAATTAATTTAAATAAATTACTTTGATAGAAGAACAAACTTGTCAATTCTAAGGTTTTGATCCTTAGACTTTGGATTCTTAGGTTCATCTTACTGTCGTAGAGTTTCTGCAACAGTTGTTAACTTTTTTTAATAGTTTTATTTCACAGTTATAATCATCACTTATAATTATCACCAATATAATTTATTACAATATCAACTTGTCAAATCCACCTTTATTGCTTTTATTTTATCATAGTGGCCACATCCTCTAGTGGATGCTAAGTAAGAAGTCATAGTTGGAGATCTTCAAGGGCCAGAAAATACATAAAGGTTGATTTACTAAACCTGGAGAGTGCAAAATCTGGTGCAGCCCTGCATAGAAACCAGTGAGCTTCCAGTTTTTTTTTCTGGTCAAACTTAAATGAACAAGCTGAAGTTAGATGCTGTTTGGCTACCATGCACAGCTGCAGCAGATTTTGCACTCTCCAGTTTTAGTAAATCAGCTCCATAGAATATTACACAGACTTTTAGTCATAAAGGATGGCAGCCTGGTCAGGTCACTCTTTGCCATATGACCTAAGTACTAGACTACTATACACATTATACCCCTTTATATGTAAGCCACAGTGCATTCTTTATCTCTAGCTATGTCCCTATTGTAACACCCTCCTAGATAGGTTCTAGGTTAGGTAAATATATATATTTAGCTCTTCTGTAATCAGTGGAGCTGATTGTGGTTGATCTGGTCTGCTCTGAGTTTCACTGGCTGTGGGTTTGACTGCCTCCCCCTGCCTTCTGGATAGTTCTGGAAAGTGGTGGGCTGGAAGTAGTCAATCAGCAGCTGAATATTTATGTTGTCTCAGCCAATCCCTGGGGGAAGATGCCCAGATGGTGGCTAGGAAAGGGCATAAATAGTCTGAATCCTGGAGCTGCCCTGTTCTTATCCCAGGAGGAGAGGTTCCCAGACAGAAGGGCTGCTGCCCTTCTAGGCAGCTTCAGCTGAAGTCTAAGCTAATCTCATAAAGTCACCAGCTGTGCATAGCTAGGGGGCCTATTCTGCTTCAAATAATTTGATAGCTTAAAAAGGGTAATTGAGGATCTGATATGAAGGTTTTACTTAGGAGAATGTCTGCCTGAGTCTGGAGAGAGACATCCAAGCCCCATGGACACTGTGAATTACTGTTAACACCTGGTGCACTAATATTAAGGCTTGCCTGGCCTGGGACATTGTGGTTGTATTGGAGGTGTGTTTGGGGTCATTATCATTTCGGAATACTGCCCTGTTACCCAGTCTCCGAAGGGAGGGGATCATGCTCTGCTTCAGTATGTCACAGTACATGTTGGCATTCATGGTTCCCTCAATGAACCATTGAGTGCCAGTGCTGGCAGCAGTCATGCAGCCCCAGACCATGACACTCCCACCACCATGCTTGACTGTAGGCAAGGCACATGCACCTGGTTGCCACCACACACGCTTGACACCATCTGAACCATATACGTTTATCTTGGTCTGAGACCACAGTACACGGTTCCAGTAATCCATATCCTTAGTCTTCTTCTCTTCAGCAAACTGTTTGCAGGCTTTTTTGTGGGACGACAGCAATACAGACCAATTTGATGCAGTGTGCAGCTTATGGTCTGAGCACTGACAGACTGACCCCCCCACCCCTTCAACCCCTGCAGCAATGCTGGCAGCACTCATATGTCTATTTCACAAAGGCAACCTATGGATATGACGTTGAGCACGTGCACTCAACTTCTTTGGTCGACCATGGCGAGGCATTTTCTGAGTTAAACCTCTGTATGGTCTTTGCCACCAAGCTGCTGCTCAGTTTAAGGGTCTTGGCAATCTTCTTATAGCCTAGGCCATCTTAATGTAGTGCAACAATTCTTTTTTTCTGATCCTCAGAGAGTTCTTTGCCATGAAGTGCCATGTTGAACTTCCAGTGACCAGTATGAGAGAGTGAGAGCGATAACACCAAATTCAACACACCTGCTCCCCATTCACATCGGAGACCTTGTAACACTAATGAGTCACATGACACCGGGGAGGAAAAATGGCTAATTGGGCCCACTTTGGACATTTTCACTTAGGGGTGTATTCACTTTTGTTGCCAGTGGCTTAGACATTAATAGCTGTGTGTTGAGTTATGTTAAGGGGACAGCAATTTTACACTGTTATACAAGCTGTACACTCACTACTTTAAGCTGGCCATACATTATACAATTTTCTTGAGATTTTTGGTTTAGATTTACCAAAAACCATATAATAGGAGGTCAAAACTAACAAACTTTCAATTGTATCCAATAATAAGGCTCTTGCACTACATAGTTGAAGGTAAATCTAAAGAAAATTGGGCAGAAATTGAATAGAAAATTGTATAGTGTATGGCCAGCCTAACATTATAGCAAAGTGTCATTTCTTCAGTGTTGTCACATGAAAAGATATAATAAAATATTTACAAAAATGTGAGGGGTGTACTCACTTCTGTGAGATACTGTATCTATTTCTCTATCAACAGTATCTACTGTACATATCCACAGTATCTATCTATCTGTGAATATTCTGAACATACCTTCCGCTGTACGTTTGCTTGTTTGGGAAACAGAGCAGTCGAGAATGGATCCCGGCCTGCCTGGATCCATTTACCCATCTGTACTTGTTACAATTTATGTTGTTTCTATAATTACATTTTAAAGTAAAACTATACTTAGATGGATATGGAAGCTGCAATGGATGAATTCTCCCTCTAAAAATACTAGTTTTCTAGCTGAAATCCTGACCAACTAGACCAACAGTACTTTAAATGAATAACCTGGCATATGTATGCAAATCAGGAGATCTGACATTTCTGATCTACATATTGAGTCACATTTCAGCCAGGTGACAAGCATTTTCAGCAGGAATTCAGCTATAACAGTTTCTCCCAAAACAGGAGCACTCTAAAAAAATAACCCAGTGCCTGGCTTACACATTCACTTTCTTCAACATGCTAACCGGTACATTTGATACGATTGTTTAATGTTTAAGTGCTGCTACAGATGTATTTGCTCATTGCTTTTTACATATCTCCACAATATGTAGAATGAAGTACTGCTGGCTCAATAAATCATTTAATTAAAAAACAAGCTAAACCTTTAAACAGAAAATGTAGCATGCATGTTTTCCCCAGCATTCTGTTATCATAGAACGACATGCATACAGATGAGAACTGCAGGAAAATTGTTTCTGCAAATATTCTTTATATTCTGCACAAATACAAACACTGGAAAGGCAGCTGCAAGACCGTGTAAACTCATCTGTTTAAGGAGCACATTTCCGAAAACTTAGAAGCATTTATTACTGTTGACACAAACGACAAATGACAAAACAGTGCCTCTCCGAAGTGCTGTATGATGTACTGCCTGCTTGCTGTGTAGTAACCCCTAGAGTGTGCAAGAAGGGCAAGGAATGAACCAGCCACCTTTCAGGCTGAACGCCTTAAGTAGAGCTGCACACCTCCTCCATATGGCTTCTCAGTGTGGCTCAGTTACACAATGCTTTCTTGTAGTTTTAAAAGAGTGCGATAATTAACTGTCCTGCCCTGGGCTATTTGCTTAAATGATGTGATCAGTTTGTGCAGGTTTTTCTGGTAAAGTCTATAGGCCAAGCGTCTCACTTTGGAGACAGTTCCTGGAATGCATAAAGCGCAGATACTTCACTTATCATCTCAGAAAATGAAATAGGACAGCTGTTAGGAGGGATTACAGCAGGGCACTTCCAGCTGTATCTGTGTGCATCAGCCTGGTACATCTATTAGCAAGATGGTTTGGGCGTAGGAACGGTGCAGAGCACATGGTCTGGGTGACTAATAACAGCCAGAAGGAGGAAAAGTGTATTGCCCATGGCAACTACTCTTATTCCACCTGTTGCTCTTTCGAGCTAGGTGAGAAGACTGATAATTGGAATCTTACTAGATGCTGAGAATAATGAAGACGTTTTACTTTCCTCTAATTTGTAAATCCATGTGCTATAAAGGAAGATAGTCCTTTCATTGGTTCATTTGAAGGTGGATTGGGCAACAAGCCTATGTCTGTAGGTCAAGCAAAGGCCTGCCAAGGACAAATGAATAGGAACGTTATAAAATCTGTTTGGTTACTATTGCCACTTCATATCCACTGGGTGTTTGGCAGCAATTTCTCATACCTCAGCCCCCACCCACATAACAATAAGCAATACTGGGTTTTTAAAGGACTGGCCAAGACACACACCATAGGGTCCTCTTATGTGTATGACTTGCCTAAGGAATAGTTTGCTAATGTACTGTATACAACACATGTACTGGTATTAGTCAACACCAACTATCATTCCCCCTCCCTCTAGATTGCAAGCTCCACAAGCAGGGCACTCCTATTCCTTCTATACTGAACTGTATTGTAACTGTATTGTCGCCCTTTATATTGTAAAGAGATGCATAAACTGTTGGCGCTATATAAATATGTAAAATAATAATAATAATTCTGCAACAATTTGAAGGTATACAGTAAAATTAACTGAAATGCATTATTCACAATACGAAAAGCAATCCATTGCTCCAAAGTGAAAAGCATAATACTAAAGAGTTTGGATACATTTGAGGGGAGGTTTTTTTATATTGCTGTCCTAGCCTACATTGGAGAGATGGCCCTTAATTTCTTTTCCAAGTAAAACAATGTAACAGGAAATGATTGGAAATCTCCCTATGTGTGAGACAGACAGTAATGAAAACATTTTTATTTGTACAGCAAGGATGTTTAAGAACCCATTTGAGGTTTTTATTTTTGATAGTAGAGCAGGCATATTTAAGAACCTGTTTGCGATTTTTATTGCCATCTGTGTTTTCCTGTCTTAGTGTTTTCCTAATCTCCTGTGCTAGTGTAACCAGGTCAATAATTAGGGGATATTTCTCCAATAAAATCTCAGACAGAAACAAAATCTGGCAGCAGTGCTACGTCTGCTCACTGTATCCAAAAGTAAAAAGAATTTGGTTGGAGTTGGGCTTTAAAGTGTACCTTCAATGCCAAATGGAAGGCCCACATTTTTCCCAACACAAATGGGTTTCAAAAGCCTCCATATACTGGGAGGCATAGGCAATGTCACTATTCCTTCTGGCAGAGCTTGAAATCCCATGAAAGTGACCTCTTGCAATGGGCTTGCAATGGGCCCATGGCTCCCAAAATGGTTGGGGTTTAGGACCAGGATAAGTATATTTTTTTTCCTGGTGAATGGGTTATTTACAAAAGCCTTTTAAAGGTATTTGTGTTGGAGGGACATGGGGCTTGCAAAAAAGTAGACCTTCCATTTGTCATGGAAGGTTTGCTTAATGGTAATTGGGAAGACTTACGATTGTTCATTCTCATATAACAAAGAGTATACAGGCTCATTTACACTTGTGGTCTGGCAGAGTAAAAACAGGTAGTTGAGCCACCTTTTTACTAAACACTCCTCCCATTATACCCCCTTAAGCTGTAAAGACAGCCTGATGGTGTTGTACACATGCTGCAGTTGTGATCCCCACAGCAATGTATGGTGGGCTGCACCAATGCCAAACATGACCCATTTAAGTGATTGAGGGGTGTGTAGGTAAGTGCCATTGCAGTTGGCTCTCAACCGCAGCAGCATGGCAGAGGGAGGGGAAGTCAAGAGGATCAAGGTTCTTTTATGATGTCCTGGGTCGCCGGGAAAGCTATCTGGTTGGATACTGCTACCTCTTCTGACTCTGGTGGCTATCTTGAGTCAGACAGAGTCCATTTAAGACCCTGGCTCCCAGGTTTGGCATGCAGGGGGTAGCGCAGGGACAGGTTACCCATCTGTCAGGGAAAGTGAATAGCAATAGGTACAAGATCCAGATGAACAGGGACAGGATAGGAACATGCCATTCTTCCTAAAAATCCTCCCACTTGGGTGCCGACTGTTCAGGCCACTTTCCATCCTCTAAGACAAACGTGGTCAATATGTCCATGACCTGCTCCGTTTCCACAATCTGTGATCCTGGTCAGTTGCCTTCCTGCCTGGCAGTTTGTAAAATTGAACATTAACTTTAATACAAGTTCTGTTCCTGCAATTGGACTCTATTTATTGCCACCGCACCACACTGCACCTCCCCACAGGTGCACAGCAACAACATGCAATGCGCATGGTTGCGGCATGGTCAAAACCTGGCAAATGCCTCTGAAAAGCTATCCACTGCGGCAAAGTCTAATATATGTATATACCTATCCAAGTACTGTTTATAAAAGCATCTGGCCTATAGGTTGGGTGGCCATCTGACCACTTTGTAAAATACTAGAAGGAGGAATGATTTTCAAAGCTGGCTTTGTTGGTTGGAGCAGTGTTGCACAGTGAAAACGGTTTTAATTAAGACCTTATGTGTTTTCAAATCATAGTACATTTGCAGACCTGTTTTTCACAGATAGCTGCCTAATGCTGTCATTACATAGTAATCTGAAATGCAGCAGCACGTGTTCTCTTTTCCAGCGCCGGAAAACTGACACGATGCAGTAAACGCGTACAATTAAACAAACGCTTTGTTTTCACACTTGATCTTGAAATATCAGTGTGAGTTGTATATTACCTATACCACCCAGGCAGAGTGTGCCAATATATTTTGATGATCTAATTACAAGCAGATTTGTGGATTCTTAATTCCTTTTGCTAATGAGCTCTTCGAAGGAGCTCGGCTCTGTTGTCTTAATAAATACTTCTAGAAACTTTTCAATATGAAGTTGTTGAGCTAGGAGGTTTAGTTTTGAAAAGTCATTTCAGTGCCTCTAATTACAGATGTTCAATGTGCTTAAAAACCAGGAGTCTCATGGTAAGCCTACAAGGAGCTATATCTTTCTGCTCACAGGTAGCCTTCCACTGTGAGAGCAGCTGGCCAGTTCTCTGCAGATAGCAATGGTTCGCTGGAGCAAACATGTAATTGCTTATATTGTGGGCCTTAGGGTTTTGTGAATGGATTAGTGACATTTTTAAAATGGTGCTTATTTCTCCATACACATATAAAGAATAGAAAATAGCATACAGTACTGTTACTATCAATCAACATGCAACACTTTAAAAAGCTGGCAAAAAAAAACAAAACTAAAATGGCTGTCAACTATGGCATTTTTTGGACTCCAATTAAAATGATATATTTAATTATTTATTACAGGTACCTATAAAACGCTGTCAATTTACACAGCGCTTTACATATATATATATATATATATATATATATATATATATATATATATTGCACATTCACATCAGTCCCTGCCCTCAAGGAGCATACAATCTAAGGTCCGTAAACCACATTCATACATTATCATGATATGCAGTTAGGGAGCATTGTTTAGGTTCAGATATTTCTGTAGTATTGCAGTCTAGCTCAGCATCTGTTCTCAGTAATCTGGTGATCTGAGAACCCCTGCTTGTGATGCAAAAAAGCTGTTCCCATATATAGTCACTGCTGACTCTGCGGTTTTATATTAAAAAAAAATTACAATGTTAAGACTTTTCTTGTCACCTCCAATCGCATTCACATAAGTTAATAGTGCTATTGAAGCAGAAAGTGTGGACGTTTTACAAGTTTCAGGAAAGATATGCCCTGTAAACACGTGAAGAGCTTTCTGGAATCTGGTTCTGTAGCATACAGAGAATCAGAGGCAGACTGACAATTAATGGGGCCCCCGGGCAATAGGGGATCATGGGGCCCCTGTGTCCTTGCACAAACTCAAAAAATCCTATGAAAAATGTACCAGGGGCATCTCATGGGGCCTCCTACTGACCCCGGGCCCTCGGGCAGTGTCCAAGTTTCCAAATGGTCAGTCCGCCCCTGCAGAGAACTCAGATTAAAAATTTGGACATCTGACATGTAAAAATAAAACCTCTAATGATGGTAGCCCCATATGTGTGTAAGTAGATGCAGTTAACTAGTTTGCCATTAGGTGGCTTTGTCCCAAAATAGTGTGGTAATAAATAAGTATGTAACTGGGTGTTAAGTTCCCTTTTAGACATAGCCTTCCTGTAGTGATGTAATGGGTGGAGTTAGGCCTATATAAATATAACCAGGAATGGGGAGGAGCCTAGTTAGTTGGGGCATGGAAGCCAAACATGCCACAGCCCTGCATAGGGCAGAAAGTCAGGGTGAGATAGGCCTACACCCATAAGAGCCAGCTGGAGTTGTCTTGACTTACAAAACATGGTCTATAACAGTGTTTCTCAACCTTTTTTTCACTAAAGGCACATTTTAAAATTATGGACAGTCCCAAGGCACCCTCTAAAATTATAGACAGTCTTGAGGCACCCTATTCTAAATTGGGGTGCCTCAAGACTGTCCATAATTTTAAAAGGACACCCCATTCTAAAATGTGAAAAACTATTCTAATAGTTTTATCTAATGCAGCAACATCCACACATGTAGGACACCCAACATTAGAGGTGATTTATTCTTCCAAAGCAAATACACTTTTGCACACTGGTACTGAGAAGTATTCCAGTGTTTCTCTTCTCCCTCAGTTTTTATCCATTACTGAGCTAATTGGACCCCAGCACTGATGGAGAAGGGCAGGGGAGGGTCAAACTAGGGTGCTGTGCAGGCAGCTGACATGCTCCTTATCAACTGATGATATCATTGGTTGTCAGGACACTAGTGGCTAGAAGGTCTTAATGGTGCACAATGAAAACCTGTGGCTTTGTGTAACTAAAAGGTAGGCTTGTTCCACTTGCTGGCTTGTATACAAGTTTTGGCCAATTTTTAGACATTTTGCCAAGGGACCCATGAAGAAACCTCAAGTCACCCTAGGGTGCCTGGGCACCCTGGTCGAGAAAGGCTGGTCTATAAGACCAGAAGTAGGATGCAAAAGACCTTTAGGGCCAGGCTGAGTGTTCTCTGTCATGAGTGCCAATCCACCTGGAGATCCTGGGAAAAGTGCCCAGAATTTAGAGGTGCAGCAGTCAGGACAACAGTCCTGTCTTTGGAACAACATGAAGGGAGTCGTGAGCTGGATGCATAAAGCCTGAACAAATCAGAGCTCTCTGAGTGAGTGCTGACTCTGGGACTGATAATGACATCTGGGAGCGTACACAGATGGTAGAGCTATGTAGTGGGACATAGAAAGAGAGCCTGGTATGCTCTCTAGGGCTCTGATGAAGAAGGTGCATTCTTCAAAACGCGTCAGGGGTTAGGACCCCAGGAAGGTACCCCTGGAGTGTACGATGTCTAGGGTTACAGACGAGTAGCTCCATGAACAATTTTAATTCACATGTTTCTGAGTATAACTTAGGGCCAGGGACGGACTGACCATTTGGAACCTCGGGCACTGCCCGAGGGCCCGGGGTTAGTAGGGGGCCCCATGAGATACCCCTGGTGCCTTTTTCATAGGCTTTTTTGAGTTTGGGCAAGGACACAGGGGCCCCATGCTCCCCTATTGCCCGGGGGCCCCATGAGTTGTCAGTCCGCCCCTGCTTAGGACAATTTCTTATTAAATGTTGTGTGCTAATACACTAGACTTGTAGACTAGACTAGACTTGTAGATACTACAGAAGGCAACTTGTTAATCTCAGCTGACTGGGCAGGATGCTTCAACGTGGGAATATCAGTTTGAATAGAGCAGACTGCTACAGATTTAGTACACAAAGAGATAGGTCTCAACACTGTGGTGCTCCCAAGATGAGGAAAGAGAAGATGCTAGGGGAAGATGGCTTATGAGTGATGTGCAATGTTCTGCTCTCATACTGGCTACTATAGTTTGTTCACTTTTGTGCATGGCGATATATGTAGATGACAACTGTCAGTATGTCTATGTGATGTGTCACTGCCACCTTTGACTGCAGAAACTATATATTTGTGTGGAAATTTCTTTCTTGTGAATACAAAGGCTAATTATTATTATTATACAGTATTTATATAGCGCCAAAAAGTTTGCTCAGCGCTGTACAATATAGTGGGGGACAGTACATGAGACAATACAGTAACAAAACAATACACGAGGGGTTCGAGGGCCCTGCTCTTTCAAGCTTACAATGTAGGAGGCTAATGGCTATGTATGTCATGGGAAGGCCCATTTCAAGGAGTGGGCACAATATGACGGGGGCTTTCAGCTATAGCAGTGGGTTGTTGGCCTATCCAAAATGAAGCAGGATGGAAGTTTGTGTAAGTTGGCCAATCAGAAGCCCCTTTTACATGTGAGTGGTATTGCATTAGACCCAAAGTTTAATTCATCACAGGCATTTCTGTAAGTGCTGATCTTCCAGTGCTGAAACTAGTACAGTAAAGGATAGTGGGTTGCTTGCTATCCATCTTCCTCTCCCCTTGTCCATCCAAAAGCATATTGTATTCTTTTTACAGAATACATTCTTTGAATGGATGAGGGGAGAGGAGGAGTGGATGAATATCATAATTTCCCCTTGTCCATTCACAGAAGACTGTGTATTCTGTCGAAAAAACAAGACATTTTGTGAATGGAGGAGGGTTCAGAGAAGCCGAGAGCAATATTGCAATTAGAGAAATATGGAAGAAAAATCATGCAAAAATGTGAAAATCACAACAAAAATATTGTATATGAAAGCTACAATAATAAACCAAAATACATGGTCACTAAAGACATGCAATACTTTCCTCTGATGTTCTCACAGTAAAACACATACATTTTTCATAGGGCATATCTAATAAAACTTCTTCAGTTCCTACTGCCTTCAGTGAGAAGGAAAGATAATGATTTAAAATCAATAATTTTGTTAGGACTTAAGGTTTTTTACACCGTAGCCCTCATCAGTGTTCTCTGGTGATAGTGATGGGATAGGGGGGTGCAGAGTATGTTCAGTATAACATGGCATTGAGTGCTCTCCTGTTATTTTCATGGCCCTGGGCATCTGAGGGCACTTTGGGGGATTGTTAAAAACCAGTGGCAGGTACCTCATTAAGACAGTTGTGTCTAAAATGTTGAAGCACCTTTACTTTTAATAAAGCCAACTCCTGATTCCAGGATTTGTATGCACTCTGTCCAGACAAATGGTCAGCCAAGTTAAACTTTTTAGTCATTCTGTGGTTATACTTAATGACCATGTCACACAAGTTACAGCCGGCCAGTAACCACAGACAGATCACATGAATTTTTTTTTCTTGTTCTTAAATTACAATTTACAATATACAGTTCTACAGTGTCGGGTGAACAAATCCTTTGTTAAAACAATAGTGGCAGTTCATTTGCATCTATTCCATTATACCCTGTACAGCATATAGAATTAATTACATGGATTAAGAATTCTTCCCATGCAGAGAAAGACATAATGGGCTGATGCATAAATATTGGAGCAAATGGAAAAGCCCTTAGCAGCCAAATATACCCATATGGCACTTGTTCCACTTCAGGTGAAAAAAATAAGTATGAATATTTTTACTACAGGGAACAGTTGCGTTCTGTTTGGTTCATTTTTGATGAGTAGTAATGGGCTGATTTATAAAAACAAGATCAAAGAAAAAATGTACCGTTGATTGCAGCAACCTTTATTAGAACTCATTGTCTTACCTGCTCTAAAAAAGTGAAAATGGAACTCCAGATAAACAGCAAAACACATGATTGAAATGTATATGTTTCCTTTTTTATCCACAAAAGGATTTGTAATTTTAGCAGCCACTCTTTTGATTTTCACCCATCTCTAACCTTCTGATTTAGATTTACTGCTCTTAGGACAGTTCTCTGGTCAGAGAGGCAATTCACTGGCCAGCAAGGAGGCTGGAGGCAGAGGGCTGTCATAGGAGATAGTGAATTACTTAAAGTATAACTTAAGGGTAAACTTTTTTTTTTTAGTTTTGGATAGATTTAGGTGAAATTAGAACCCTTTCAGGTTTTTATTGCTTGGTTGTATATGAAGTGAGAGGTATTAGTTATGTCAACATCCCTTTTAAATTCTTGTATCTTTGAACACATTTGCAAAACCTATTGGGACTGTTAAGGCATTATCCACAATCAATGAACAATAATGTTCGAGAAATCACAAAAATGTTTAATATAATGCTTCATATTAAAGAAAAAATATAATGACATCGTGACATCATGATAGCACAGTGCATGCGCTAAACACCAGTATATATGTATACTGCAAATCAAATGAGTACGCATTTAAGGGTCCGCTCTTTTCATCCTCATCAATAAGAAGAATATCTTATACTAAAGATCTGTTCTATCTGCTGATGCTTTACAAGAGGACTCTCTTGTGGAGCTTGAGCTCAAGCTTTGGGAGTATGTATCAAGCAAAAGGGACAGACTGTTTCCATTCTTTCATCAAGGTCCACCCGCTCATTGTTGGTCCTTGGGTTTCATGCAGGTGCTTCCTTACCATCTGAGTCGCACGGGAGAGATGGCACACCTTCCAACCGTTTTTGTTTTTAATACACTATAAATACTGATCAGCATTTTGGTCTACCAATGCTATAATCCCACTCCAGCCCCTGAAGAGCAAGAGCATGTAGAGGGGAATCCATAGGTCCCAGTAGTCACTTAGGAATGTATAGAATGGGGAGTGTGTCAGCATGGTTGGGGGATACTATCAAAAGTAAGCAGAGAAGGAGCAAATGCATGTAAGTTATATTAATATTATCTGTTTTTTTTAAACCCCACATTAAAAGGTAAATTCATCTTCAGAAACGTTTCACCATTTTTTAGGAACATGTTCCAGCTTCTGCAGCTCTTCCCCCGATCCCCCCCTTCCCTGTGACAGTGGACCAAGGATCTTCTTCTTGAACCCGCTGTCACAATTTGAAAGCCCCAGCTACGCTGGGCTTTGCTTACATGCCCACATAATTCATTCACAGAGTTCTGTGAATGAACAAACTACAAGTACCGACATCCTTTGTGGCTGACAGCTTGTAGTTCTCAATGAACTACGAGGATGCTGGTGAGCATCTTTGTAGTTCATTGATTCTTCCACTCCTTCAGTAACTTGTATCGCAAGTATAGGTAAACAGCTACACTAACAGTCTGCAGGAGCTTGACATTGCACCCAGAATCTGCTGATCACTGGTGTAATGATTTTCAGGCTCGTAGGAAAAAATGTGCGTTTATTATTTAGTTTTTTTTTTTAAGGTGAACGTATCCTTTAAGCAAGGAACATGTCTGGATGCTATAAAATATAACCTCTCTTTTCTTTTTTTTTCTTAGTTTCGTAAGTCATCCTGAATATGTGAAAGATCTTATTCAGTGTATTGTGACAATCTCGCTGGCGATTATATTTCTGAAGGCTCTTTTCCACCGTTACTGTTGCGATTGCATATAAACTCTCTGTACGGCTCCTTCCACTGTAAAACACCTGTTGAAATATCTGGAAGGTCTCTTATTACTTTCCGTATCCAGATTCTACATAAAAAATGAAACAGTACAACCCTTGTGGGCATTTTTAGCTCTCACAATTATGTTTGTTAGCATGCGGCTAAGTACAGTAAGTGAGGGCTCTGAACATTTCAAACAGAAAATTTAATTCATCACATCGAAGGCAAATTTAGCTTTTTTTTTTCACACGGCTAAGCCAGAACCAATTAAATAATAAGAGTAGAACTCAAATAACTGATAATGATGTATTGCATTTCCACAACTGAGGTATTACAGAATTTATAGCTGAAATTCAGTCACAAAAGGGCCAAGCACACTGGCACATTTTGTCACGTCCTGGCATCTCTTCTGAGGTGAGGCATTAAACTAGAAAAGTCATCTTACATTAGGCCTGACATGCATCTCTTTATAGAGGTTTGTACAAGGCCAGAGTTCTCTTCCTATGTCCAAGATTCACAAAAGTTGGATAGCACGCTCACACACAAAAAGCACAGTACAGCAAACAGGTATTCTCCTCTAGTAATGACTTGGGCCATTTGTTACATGGGGCCTGATAGAGAAGAGGGCTATTAATCAAAGTGTGATAGTGCCAATTCTGAGGAGCAGCTGAGAAAGGCTTGTTCAATCACAATTTACTAAATAACTCCCCCAGGATGATCTTATGTCGTACACACAAACTGTCTGACAGCTTGGCCAAAATGACAAGGCCCCAAACACTAAGAATATTGTTTCCACATTCCATTTGTGTCATTTCATCGGATACAATAAGACATTCCAGAAAGGGCTTATTAACCCCTTGTGTTCTGAGAGATACAATAGCTCAAAGCCAAATGCTTTACTTTAGTGGTATACTGATGTACTGAGGTACGTTTCGTTCTATTTTAAATGCATTTTCCTTCTTTAGCCTGAATATAGAGAAGTAAATTTGCAGAAAGTTTTAGTTTAAATGTTACCCTTATGATACGCTAACTGAAGTACAATCATGATTAAACCTCAATAAAATTAGACACAGGGCTGTGTCGCCAATGAGGCTGACTGAGGAGGGACTTATAGATGCACGATGGGGGTCAGCACTGAGGCCAGAGTGTCCATACTGGACAGTCCATTCTTAGTGCATGTTTTGCTCTCGTGCCACGTGGCATCATTTATTGTTATAATGTGGCCTGCTTCTATCAACCAATGATTCTATGTGACTCTGCTGCCTGCACCCTAGCAACTGATGATGCTGTGCAGCCCTTCCACCAGCATCCTAGCAACCAATAATTAAAATGACTGCCTAAGGCATCATCTGCCCGGCTAGGTCCTGGTTACACATATCAACAATTAGCACTGAATTGGATATTACCTCCATTGCTCCTGTTTATGTCTGCCTGTCCACAGAACTAACAAAACTACAGAAAAAAGTGAACAGATAAGGATATCACGAAAGTGACATCTGTACCATTCAGCTCCAATTCGGCAAGGGATCTGTACATGAAACCTCTGCTAAATGGAAGAGACACGGTCAGTGATTAGATAAATATCATTAATCCCCAACTCAGAGAAACATAAAAATGTTCCCTTGCAGTGGGGCTGCACCCATGCTGCAAGGCTTAATTGCTTGTTTAAAAGAGAAGTTTACGATTTTTAAAAAAATTATGCTTACCTAAGTGGATGCAGCATCAATCCAATGCTGCATCTGTCCCTTGCCAGTTCTGAGGGTGAAAAGTGAGCGATCAGACACCACTGATCACACAGTTTCCTCCCTCCACGCTGAGCAGAGAGTTCAGTGTCCGGCTCTCTGCTCTGCCCTTTGGTGCTCACTGGAGCACTGGGATTGGGAGGGGGTGGAAGCGGCTGGCTCAGGCTTTCAGCGGGTCGCTGAGAGGCTGAGCCAGCTAGTGGCCCAGGGATCTGGGTGGATCCTGACTTTAAAGCCGGGATCTTTCCCCAGCCTGGATGTTAGCCAACAGCAAACTTTAGCCTGCTGTCGGATGAATACGGGTCACAGGAGTGCAGTTCGTTCTGCAATCCTGTGATCCTGTGAAATGAGGTTTGGCTGTAGTTCTCCTTTAAGTCTACAGGACTTATTGAAGTGGATCACCTACCTGATCTTCAGCTCCTTCAAATGTGTGGGGAGAAATCTGTTCAGTTGTTTTCATGCATCCAGCTGGCTGAATGAAAAAAACTGACCTGTGTATGTCCGGCTTAGGTATGTATTTCTTTATACTGAGCTTTACCTAAATCTTGTCACAAACGTAGGCAATTTAGCACTTTATGAACAATATATTTATAGGACACACTTGGGCAAGTAAATGTTGATTGATAGTTGGATGCAACAGTTGTAAGTTGTCGATCACATGTCTGTTTCACCATGACACCTTATAATCTGATCAATCGAAATATAATTACATTTATGAACAAAGCATCTCACTGCTGCCAATCAATGCAACACAATCAATCATTTCTGCCCTTGCCGATCAACTCAGTTTGATCAACTCTGATACAAATTGATTCTATATTGATTGGAAGGTAAGGTATACCTATTTGATTGTTTGCTGATTTGATTGATTGATTGAATGAATCACATATGAGTCGGATAATAAAATCAAAATCAAAGTGTATAGTCCTGGATGGCAACTAAAACCCTATTGGGGTCATTCTCTACTCTCTCCAAAAATTTTTATAAAAATTTTTTAACTTCCATTTAACGTATAACTAAAGGCAAAACCTATTTGTTTAGTTTTAGATAGAGTGAAGAGGGATTAGAACACCTGTCAGGTATTTCTGCTGGGATTCAGAGATACACCCTCATTTACCATTATCACCAAGAGTAAAAGTAAAATTAAATCCCAAATTTTGGGCTATCACCGGAATGGGAATAGTAGTATAATCTTCCAATGGGGCCAGTATTTCTGGCGACAAGCAGGGGTCCCCTCACAAATGTTGTCAGAAATACAAAGATTCGAAAAGCATTGTATTTCCCAGTACATGCACTAGCTGTCAATCAGAACTATTATGATTTTACAATATGTAAACTGAGGTAGCCTGAAAACGTCAGCCAGTTGAGTTTGGTAAAAGAAAATAGATCTTTATTAGTTTCTCCAAACAGGTCAATATAATCAGCTTTCTTCAGCAAAAAGTCAAATAAACAGCTCACAGATACAACACAAACTAACCACACAACTGGTTCACCACTGACCCCTTGGCCCACACTGGGGTAGGTTTCCCATGGGTTTCAGGCCACAAGGGTTCAGCAACAAGTGTCTCCATTCTCAGAGCATTGACTTTGCTTACAGTCCTTGAACTCCTCAACACTGCCTCACTGACACAAGTGCTGATTTCACCCTACTGCCTTTCAAGCCTCCCTTGCCTGGGGCTTAATCCCTTTAGTCCTGGTAGTCAGCATTTGGATGTTCTTCCCACACCAAACTCTTGGAACTGAAATTTCAGGTCCTGAATACGGACTTATCAATTCAGAGAATACTGGAAATCAGTCCCCGGAGCAATGTCTTCAAAACTGTCACCCTTAAAGGGACCATGACTCAAATACTGGGGCAATGTACCTGTGTCGTGGACAAACTTCCAGTGTCTTGTACAAGTATAAGTCAGTTCTGGAAGTATCAGAAATAATATGTATACAAAAATAAGGCAAAAGAGTTTGTGATCTTGTTTTTAATATTGTACATTTTATGGATTTATAATAAAGCTTGTTTTATTAATATACAAATCATTTTGGTTGCCCTTAAAGTCCCATTAGAGGATTATTTTATAATATTTGTGTAATTAAAGGGATGGTGGCAACTCTACACCCATAACTGAGTGACAGTAGTTGGGTTTCCTTTACTTCACTCTTGGATATCCTCTTACTTCCTGTTTTGACAGCAATTTATGGGAAATCTCCCCAATGAGTCACAGATGACAAACAGCCAGGGGTTATAACCCTCCCTTACTTTATCCAATATAAGTAAACAGTTTTGACTTTAGTTCTACTTTAAGGTAAGTTGAGTGAATGTTTTGACTTTAGAATGGTGGCAATGTTTCCTCCAATACATCAGCAGATTCTGCGTATGGCCCGGTGTTTTCCTTTAAGCCAGCTGTATTATTACATCACTTTCCAGTGCACTTAGTTTGACAAGTTCACTCCATTTAATAAGGGCCCAGACATCTTATTTTTCCTTCCACAACACGTCTGACTGCAAATAAAGCTGAAATAGTTCAGGTCATGGCACTGATAAGAGAAATTTAGAAGAACAGCTAATGTATTTAGCAAGCACTTCTGCAAATGAGAGTCAGGAACACAGACTGTTCCTGTAGAATCCTGGGATGGCAGACATCTTTATGTGCTCTTCTTTGTTATGCCTTTGTCACGATGGTTTGTCGCACTCATCTGTGGTGGTAATGTATCTAGAGCTGACTGACCACCTGTTTCATTTCTGTGTTTATGCCGTGCAATCTGTATCCCTCAGCTTTTTTGCTCTCCTCATTTTAACAACATTGTTAAAATTATAGGTGGCTGATGTAGAGCCTTCTGTAACAAAGAAGAAAGGGTTTTGGTGAGCATCTCAATTATGTTGTGTTTTATTGTAGGAGGGAAAACGGCATGACTTCTTGTGCCCACACAGCAGAATGTCTGCAATGCAAACCACATTAACTAAAAATGGAACCCATGATGCTGGTGGAAAAACACACATTTAAATGTTTATGAAGAAAAGATTATTTCTGAAATCTATTTATCACATCCCACTTTTAATATCTCCAGGGAATGCTGTTTATTTATTGCTAACACAGCACGCCCTATTTACATTGCTGCTTATGAGCGTGTACTGGTGTTGAAAGAATGGTCTGTGAATAGGTGACGAGAGAGAGAGAAGGTGCAGCCAAGGGTACGGCATGTAAGGGGCTGCTCAGTGGATTCACATAATGCTCACTTGACCCCTCCTCTCCTCTGCATTGTCGTCTTCTATATGCTCCACTGGCATGAAATGGACCGGTGAATCACTTGGGAGCTCCACTTCATAGATTCCATATTGTGCTAACAGCTCATGAATTCCTATAGGTAAAATGGGTGAGGGCCTGTTGACCATGCAGAACAATACTGCACAGCTTTATTTGAAGGCTTTTCTTTAAGTTTACTAATGTCAGTGTAAGCAAAGTGCATTGTAAAGAGTCTTACTACAAAAGTTTGTGAAAGGTTTAGTCTGCAAAAAAACTGAATGCTATTTAACAAAAATACAAACCCATGGTGTTCTACAATTAATAATGATGAAAATAATGATACTACTACTACTTTACCAAAAAATAATAACTACTAATACTAATAATATTAATACTAGAAAATAATAAAATATGAAATCAATAAAGTGATTGTAAACCTACAATTTTTTATTTTTTTTAAATAACAACCATGTCATGATTTTGCACAGAACTCGCCTGGCTCTTCCCTGCTGCCAAGTACCCCATAGCAAGCGGCTTGCACCCATGCAAGCTCTTTCCTGAGCCCTGCTCTGTATGTGTCAATAGACACACAAAGCATGGCTCAGCCCCACCCCCCACTGGCTGTAATCAACAGCAGTAGGAGCCAATGGGTTCTTCTGCTGTCTCTCAGCCAATGAAAAGAGAGATGGGCTGGATCAAGATTGGCCTCAGTTAAGTATGGAAAGGGAGTGGGCTTTGGGGAGAGCAGACCACAAACGTTTTTTTCAATGCATAGAATGCATTAACAGAAAAAAAATCTTCTAGCTTTTCAACCACTTCTTGACTTCTTGATAGCTGAATGATGGCTACGGCGTGGTCATCCAGTTCTGGGAGGGTGTCATATGACGTCCTCCCAGAACATGCTCCCAGTGGCGCACATGCAGCACTTTCTGTGATTGCTGTGTCCTTTGGACACAGCTGATCACATAACATGGTAAAAGGCCAATCACAGCGGCCTTTTACCACGTAATCAGCTGTGTCCAATCACAGCTGATCACCATGTAAATACACTTGCCAGTTATTGGCAGTACTTTCCTCACACTGTCACAGCATGAGGAAAGTACTGCCGATAACCGGCAACTGTCAAAGAAGACATCTGCACTGATAATTAGGGCACTGCTTATCAATGCCCTGATTATTAGTGCAACCCCAAAGGTGCCCATCAGTCCTCAACAGTGCTGCCCATCAGTGCTTAGCAGTGCTGCCCATCAGTGCTCAGCTGCCAATCAGTGCCCAACAGTGCTGCCCAACAGTTCCCAGCAGTGCTGCCAATCTGTGCCCATCTGTACCACCAGGCAGTGCAGTCAGTCAGTACCACCAGTCAGTGCTGTTAGTCAGTGCCACCAGCCAGTGCCCATCAAAACTGCCTATCAGTGCCCATCATTGCTGGCTATCAGTGTCCATCAGTGCCGCATATTAGTGCAGCCTCATCAGTGCCTTCTCATCAATGCCCACCAGTGCCACCTCATCAGTGTAACCTATCAGTGACCATCAGTGCTGCCTATCAGTGTAACCTCATAAACGTATATCAGAGAAGGAGAAAAATTACCTGTCTGCAAAATTTTATATTAGAAACAAAAACTTTTTTTTTTCAAAATTTTCAGCCTTTTTTTGGTTTATAGTGCAAAAATAAAAAACCCAGTGGAGATTAAATACCACCAAAAGAAAGCACTCTGTGAAAAAATATTACATTTTCATATGGGTACAGCATGACCACAAAATTGTTATTCAAAGTGCAACAGCACTGAAAGCTGAAAATTGGCCTGGGCAGGAAAGGGGTGAAAGTGTCCAGTAGGAAAGTGGTTAAAGAACAAGTTTGGAGTTTGTTAAAAAAACAAACACACATACTCACCTCTATCCTTCAGCATGGGCGTGATGCTTCAGCTGTCTTATGTCAGCTCCAAGCCCAAGAACTGAATGATCACATGACTGCTGATTGTGGAGTTCTCAGTCTGCTCAAAGCAGAAAGCAGCGAATCATGGCTCTCTGCTCTGCTCCTCCAGTGCTCACTGTAGTGCCAAGCTGGAGAGGGGGCAGGCATAGCTGGCCTTAGGTCTCAGCCTCATGCTGAGAGGCAGAACCAGCTGTCAATCAGACAACTAGGTGGATCCTGACAATATTGCGGGGATCCTTCCAGAGTCTGGAGTGGCCCTGCCATGTCAGCTGATTCTGGGTCAACGGAGAACAAAAGTTAGTGCACTCCTGTGACCCACAAGAGAAGTATAACCAAAAAAGCTTTGGCCATACTTCTCTTTTTTTTTTCCAAAAAAAGTTTTTATTTTGAAATAAGAAAGGCATAACAAGTCATATACGGATACGGAACACAGTCCGTGCATAAACATCTGTCTTAATCTCCCGTAGCGCAGACGGGTCATAAATTGTTTATTTGAAGTATAAATTACCCTGATACAAAAGATCACATTATAGTAGATGAATGAACTAGACCAATAACAGTGCTGATTATGATAGGTAGTCTGGAGAATTATAGTGGATGCTGCTCTTATGAGTAGGGATTACTCAAATAATGGGACTATGAAGCGTAGTACAATGTGTCCTCTGAAGGCGTACAGTTCTTCTGTGTCCGTAGCCGGGGAATATAGGGTTCTTATTGTGAAAGACAATCATACCTATATATGAAAGGGCACTCTGTCCCTCATAGAAGATGTAGTTACTTGTAGAAGAAAAAGGTGTGAAGAAAAGTAGGAAAGGAAAGGAGAAAGGAAAAGAAGAGAGAAAGACACATCAGGTGAAAAGAGGTGGGAAGAGTAACATTATAGAAGGAAGGGGATAAAAAAAAAAAAAAAAAAAAAAAAAAAAAAAAAAAAGGGGGGGGGGGGGGGGGGAAGGGGTGGAGCGGATCAAATAATGAATAGTGGCTGTCAACCAATCATATCATGGAGCATTATTTATGGTAACTTAGAATACTTCTCTTTTAAATGTCTTCTTATGTCTGTATGAACTGCAATATATGAAATATTTATGAATGAATCCTCAGGTCTGCATATCTGCACTGGGACTCAAATTAATTTTTGGATTTATTTTATACTATTTTTGAAGGAAAAATTGGAGAAGTGAAACCTAATATAGGAAGACTTGAGACTCGAAGGTAGGCAGGAAGAAAGCCAGGAAATACCTTACACCACTTCTGGAGTCTCCAAGAAACCAGAAGATGATTTTGCCCATCATATGCTATAACTTTAATATATAAAAAAAGAGTTCTTATGTCAAACCAATTTCTATGCATGAAGCAGTGTAAACACATCCTGTACCTGCTAACATCATTAAAGTAACACAAAACTCTGGACAGGAGCTAATTCACTTATCAGCATGTCTTTGGAGTGTGGGAGGAAACCGGAGTACCCGAAGGAAACCCACACAGGCACAGGGAGAACATGCAAACTCCAGGCAGGTGGTGCCATGGTTGGGATTCGAACCAACAAATCTAGTACTGCCAGGCAGCAGTGCTAACCATTGCCCAATAATGTTAGAGGGTGGCTACATTCATTCTCATTGGTCCCACTGTATTTCAGAAATGTAGTCACCCTCTCTTGCACATTCCTGAGATTGTCTAGGAACTATGAACTATGGGATTGGGCAGAAAAACACAGCAAGAAGGGATTTAAGGAAAAATAGATTACAGGGCAATTAAATATTGAATGTGTATGGATTATATTTGGAGAATATGGACATCATTTAGTGTCACTTTAAAAAAAAAAAACAGTTATTCAGCTTTTCCCAAAAAAACAGTCTTGTCTTCTGTGGCCAAACAGCTTATAAATGTTAAACATGTCTATTCAATAACCCTAAACACCTAAATAAGCAAAAAAGAAGTAACAATTAATGGCTTGGACACTTTGTTCCCTTCATAATAAAATTGCTACTTTAAGACTTTCTGGGCACCTCCTTAAAGTATTACTTTGTGTCTCTGTGTAGGTTTCATGTACTGTTTTTTTGCCGTTTGAGACATAGTCAGTTCTTAACTGTCTACATTTATAGAAAAATAGATCATTGTTATATGAGAGCTGATTTCAAGAAAAGTTAATTCATTGGCCCCTCCATAAGAGTAGAAGAGTAAAATCACTGGGAAATGTAGTCTGAGTTAAAATCTCTTTGGCTGATGTATAAAAATCAGAAGCCGGAAAAAGTAGTGCTGTTATTTATAGCAATCAATGATCCGGTACTGCCAAAGACATCTTAAATCTGACAGGCATCTGGTGACAACACTACCACTTCTTTTACGTCTGCTGTTTGTTGAAGAGACGTTTGTGTTTAGTGACATTGATCAGTAAAGTCCAGTGCCTGGTTCCATTGGAAATAGTGATTTTTTTTTCCCACTCTATTTCTGATGCACTGTTCCAGTCCCCACTAGTCAATGACATCTTCAACAAAGGTTTATAGGTCAGTAGAACAGAGGCAAGAAAGAGAGATTATTTTCTCCGCTTCTGCTGAACCTTCCCCTCTCACCTGTCAATCACCCCTCTATGCTGATTTTAAGACAACGCTCTTACCTGCAGAGACCTCCTGGGACAGAAGGTGATGCTGAGAGGTATAAAGGGGTAAAGTGGAAAGGTGATCACCCTAGGTGTCTCATTCAGTCTTGTGGATAAAACTGCTTTTTCTGGTTACTCTTTAAGTGATGAAAAATAACATTTTAACTGCTTTGTGTTTAATGGATTTCCGAATGATTCATGCCATATGTGGGCAAGGACTGTATCTTGGATACATATGGTGAGGCTGACAACATTCAAAATAGTTAGGCATTTTGTTGGCAGACTTACAAACCTAAAGTTCCATTGTACATATGTATTGTAAGCATGTATCTTTAACTGATCTTTATAGCCTGCAGAAAGAAACTATATTGTGTTTTCTTTGATCTAGAGGACTCAACATAAAAATGTACATGAAAATGTAGCAGGCTAACCGTATCTGCTTTTCCATTCCATTCTCTAACTATTTTGACTTGTTCTGAAATTTCTCATAGCAGCTGCAGCTGCTGCTAGTGCATGCCTCTCAGTTGGCATCACAAGGCGGGCAGCAAACGGTTGCCTGCAAAAGTGATGCCAACTCTACATCCACGCTGGAGACAAGATGTCTCTTTCCTATCACACAAGCCGCCTGTGATTGTCCCAATCAATGTCTTCCAGGTTGCTTCATACATCTAGAAATGAACCCTTATGCTTTGCCAATGAGGTGTTTTCTATATTTCTTACTGCACATATGGACTAGGATTGAGTTCACTACAAGAAAATCAACAGATGTGAGTTATAAAGTAATGAATCACAAGCATTTGCCTGGTCTGTGTCTCTCCAAAAATAAGTTAAAGCAGAGTTCCACTCACCCTGTCAAAAAATAAAAGTCAGCAGCGACAAAAACTGTAGCTGCTGACTTTTACAAAACAGCCACTTACCTGTCCCTCGGTCCTGCAGTGTGTCCCCGCAGCCCGTTTCACCGGCCATCCTGTATTCCAGGAGGATGGCATCTTCGGTGTGGGTACCCGGCTGTGACAGCTTGCGGCTTCACAGCCGGGTACCCACTGTGCATTCACGAGTAGCGCAGTGCTTCATGAATGGTCCTGTAGTCTTCTGGGACCTGTCACATGTCCCAAAAGACTACAGGGAGAGAGGGAGGACACCTTCCGCTTCAGATCACCTAGGCAATTGGACCGGAAGTGGAAGAGGGTGCCTGTCAATTTCTGGTACCTGCTCCCCCCCCCACACTCCGCAAAGGTGCCAATCCTTAATGGGAAGCAGGGGAGAAGTCCTTAAAACAGAACTTCCCCTTTTGGGTGGAGCTCTGCTTTAAAATGCAGATACAAATAATAAAACAAAATGTAATGCAGATGTGTATTCCTATAAAAATGAAAATTTTTCTTTTGCATACAAGCAATATTACCTGAACTTTTCTTATTATAGGTATCCTGCTTCCCCCTGCACAGCACCACTCAGACCTGAAGAGAGAGCGACAGCAGTGGGAACCAATCAAGCTCTGTTGCATGCACATGTGCTGAAAGGGGCCATGGTGATAGGGGAGAGAGCAGGATGAGCAGATTTGATGACTTATTTTTTCTACTCTTTTATTGTCCAATTAGCATGCTGTGGATGGGGTTAGTTGGGAGACACAACAGAAGATAACGTCATGTGTTCTCTGGCAAAGGTGTATGAATCACAAACGTGGCTGGACAAGATTACAAATCCTTTGACAAATAAAACAATTCCAGTGTTCAGGTGTACTTCTGTGGCTCACAGGAATGCACTTCGTCCTGTACTCCTGTGAATCATTTTCAGCCGACAGGGGGCTTAAGTCTGCTGTCGGCTGACGTTACTCAGCTGGTCCAGACTCCGTAGATATACCAGCTTTAATGTTGGGATGCCTGGATCAGCAGCTGGCTTAATCTCTCAGTGCGCTACTGACAGTCTAAGCCAGCAGCTCCTGCCCTCTCCCCAGTCTAGCGAACCAGTGAGCTCTGAAGGGGCAAAGCAGAGAGCCGGTGTCTGACAGTCACCGGCTCTCTGCTCACTGAAGACTGAGAACTGAGCGATCAGTAGTCATTTCTCAGTACTCAGTCTTAGAGGCAGTGGGGCACAGATACAGTATTGGATCGATACTGCATCTACCTTGATGAATATGTTTATCCTGAATTTCTCTCTTTTAATGTCTTGGGGAAAGTGTTGTTACCATAGTCCATCTGCCTAGCCTCAACATTAACAACATTAAATATCATCTGTTATGCTTTTTTTTAAGATTATGGTGTAATATACCACTATCCTGCTAAGTATTGAAAATTCTGCATTATACTATGTCAGAAACCAGTACCAATACTTTTGGTACACCATTGCTAACTTTAGCATATTTCAAAAATCTTTCAGTTTCACACTTTCTTTTGTCCTTTAATCATTTGTCTATATTTTCCCAGGGTCATGTCACCAATGTAGTAAGACAACACTCATGAAAAGCATGGCGGAGGCTAGCATTGAGGCCAGAGTGTCCAAAATGGACGCTCCATTCTCAGTGCTTTCAGTAACACTGAGCCTATGTAAATCACAGTCTTAGCTTTACTGAACTTCCTCCCTGGCCACTGCACCTGTCACACAGGCAGACACAGTTCAATGACGTGGAGCCTGAATATCACTGTAACAGACCACCTGACAGCACCTCTATCAGTCCCCTGATAGAGCCTCCCCAGAGTGCGAAGTCTAAGTACCGGAGCACTTGTTCACCAGGGCCCCTGATGGTGGGGATGGACTTGGAGCGCTCCGGGACCAGGTCGCAGCTGCTGGGTATCTCTACCAGAGTTAGAGGAGCCTGCCAGAGGCTCCTGCAGGTTAAGAGTCTGATGTGAGAGAGCCCAGGGATCCCTAAGGGATGGATGAGCAGAATCAGAGTCAAACAGGCCGTGTCGGTAACTAGCGGGTCGGTGCAGTACAAGACGGTAGGCAAGGGATGGTCAGGTCACATGCAGGGTCAATAACGGAAGATCAGATCTAAAAGGGAACATCCAGGAGCAGGGTCAGACAAGCCAAGGGGTCAGGACAGGAGAAGGCAGCTAGGTCAGATAATCCAGATCAGAGTACTCACAACACAGGCAACAGGATACGCAAAGACCATTCGGCAACAAGTGACAGCACTGGGCGCTTTAAATATCGCGCCCCGCGCTGTCATTGGTGCCAATCGCGCCCTCACGCCCGCCAGTGCGCATGCGCGATCTCCGATGCCGTGGTGGATTGAGCCCTAGCGCCCGAATCCCCGCGTGAGGTGGTCTACTGCGCATGCGCCGGGACCAGCGCCGCGGCGATCCCTAACAATCACTTAGCACAGCACTGCTGACCACTGAACGTGCCTGTGCAATAGGTTCAATGACGTTGAGTCTCAATATCACTTAGCACAGCACTGCCGACCACTGGATGTGCCTGTGCAATAGGTTGAATGACGTGGAGCCTCAATATCACTGAGCACTGTACTGCCGACCACTGGATGTGCCTGTGCAATAGGTTGAATGACGTGGAGCCTCAATATCACTGAGCACAGTACTGCCGACCACTGGATGTGCCTGTGCAATAGGTGCAGTGACTAGGTACATATCTAAACTCAGTGATGTTGAGTTTTTTTTTTTTAACTGAGCTTACTGCCTGTGTGTATGTACAGCTATGTGCAGGTGCACAAACATAGGCCGTGCTACTAGTGCCCAAAGCAGTCATTTTGTCCTGGTGGCAGCAAGCAACAGTGGCCACTTCAGGCAACATTACCCCAGACACAATCCTGATTCTTCTATACTCCTTCAATTCCCAATTTCTATAACAGGCTGTCAAGAATAACTATATTATATGCTTTTGCAATATCCAAATTTTATAATAGTAATAGCATTATCCAGATATGAACTTTCAACCTCGTGAAAACTGATCATGTCTAATTTTGTGCCATTAGATTACTCTTTATTTTACACAGAACATTGCAGACAGAAGCAGCAGGTGTTTTCTTTGCCACTTCAATGTATTCTGCTGCGTACTGAAAAGAAACATATGTGCCCCTATAAGTACACACATTCATATATTTCCACTGCTAATGTCCTTTATTTTTAAACTGCTGTCTGCCATCCTTATATATAAAACAGAGATGGTTTTAAAGTTGGATAGGAGCCTGGATTTGGCACATTTCTGTCTATCCAGATAAATCCTTTTTAACAAATTACCAAATGTGTTTCTTCCAAGGACACAATGAAACAATAAGTGTGGACAGAAGTAACAGGCATCAAGGAAATAACCAATCATGTATTTTTATATATAAAGGTGGAATGGTTACTATTGCAGAAAAGAAAAATGACCTCTGTGAATTAGCAGACATGTTTCCTCTGAGATAAATGCTTTTTAGGGTAAAAGATGTTGAACTGTGTAAAGCAGACCACAATGTAGGTCAATAGAAAGCTGCAGTAAACACAGTCCATAAAAAGCAAGAAAGGGACAATTAAATTTTTGGCCTGGTTTGCTATTGGTTGCCCAGCTTCAGAACTGGGGACACCTGGGCATGTTCATTTTTGCTACAGGCTCTCTGAGCCCTGCTTTATACATACAGGTCATTCCTAGGTTCCTCCTCACTTTGCTCTAATTACTGCTATGGCCCATGAGTTATATCAGGGGTCTCCAGACTTTCTAAACAAAGGGCCAGTTTATTGTGCTTCAGGCTTTGGCAGGGCTGGACTGTGGCTAGTGGGAGTAGAAAATGTCTTGGCATCAATGGAAGTAAACAATGCCCCAAAATTGGTTTTAGCAGGTGGGATTGTACCCTATTTTTTTCTATCAGTGGGAGGAATAGTGACCTACCATTGGTGTCAGTTGAAGGAATAGTGCCCCAAGGGCCATATAAAGGCAAGCGAAGGGCCACAGGGCTGCAGCTTGGAGACCACTGAGCTATATCTTCAGCTGTGCCATTTATGCTTGTTATGCGTCTCTGAACTTTTCAGGAACTAGGTTCAAGGGCTACAACAAAGGAGTCCTTTTGTTCATTGGTGAATAGGGGAAGCCAAGACATGGCCCTCAATGGGGCAATTCTGATGCTTTTCTGATATGCTACAGATCTCCATTAGCTTTGGTGATGTCTGTTGTAATTGAACAAAATTCAACCAGAGTAGGCCTCCGTGTACATGTACCACTGTATTGCAGCCAGGCGACACAGTGTATAACAGTTGTTGTGTCAAATCCCAGGCACAAAGATACATTTTACAAGTAGTGTCAGTTTTTCTACCCTGTGTAAACCATGATGAATTAGTGATATAGACATGCAGCGTGGCCTATTATTATTTATTTTTATTTTGTAACCAGTTTATGAGGCTAAACATTATTATGAATTGGCATAATCCACTTTATTTCTGCATTCCTATCAACGATAGTCCAATTGACAAAATAGCTTCTTTTTTCTCATTGTAAATAAGGCAAACATTGTCCTAAGCCTTATGCAAAACTGGGCAATTTAAACTGGTCATATAGTGAAAAAACATTAGAAGACATGTTAAAACAGTCAGTAAATCCAGGCCTATGGAAAGCTGAAGTTATATGTCAATGTAACGATTATGCACAATAGAGACATGGGAGCTGTATGTGACAGCCATCTTGTTAAGGTCTCAGCCATTTTGTTTTTCATGAACTATCATCTTTCTCTCCTCCCTCCTCTTGAAAATGAAATGTGTGGCTGTAAGTTGTAACGAACTTCAAAAGAGCCTCTTATCTTAAATAAAACAGAAATAGAGGCCAGCTCCAGAGATTTAATTAGTCTTGGCAGGATGTCTATTTTGCAAAGGCACATTCCTCTGCCCTATCATAAAACAATAACTCAGTCCAGCCATCGCACATGATCTGTTAGGCCATTAGAGATCTAGGAATGCAGAGCGTGCCATAAAACATCTATTCCACATGTAACAGTTCCCCACACAATTCATAGAATTCAACAGAAACTGGGCACATTAATATCAGGTATATATTTAAATAAGGCATTTCATACCAAACAAATCCAGGTCATACATGACAGGTTAGCACATAGGAAAGGGGAGAAAGCTGTCTCTTCCCTCCTGGGTGACAAAGGTACGCTGTGTTTGGTATCCCTGGGGTTGAAATATAATTCTGAATATTATTCTACCATTTGCTAGAATACCACCTGCACATACTGGGAGTTATTAATATTAGTATGAAATTGTAGTTGGGATTTGGTCATAAACTTGGTGACCTCCTAGCACCCATCCCCTAAATCAGATGATTGGTCAGTTGTTTTCAGGTGACACCCCTTTAATATCATAGAAAAGGACTGACAGGTCTGGTGAAGGGAGCTCTCATTTAACAAGAAACATCTAATGGACTTGAGAGCCAAGGCAACATTTTCGCTCAGACAAGTGGACTCTGCTAAACCAGGACGTTACAAGTATTCTGCCTTCTTTACTCCTTTCTTTTATTTCTCTGTTGCTTTATTGTTCTCTTTATGTCTTTGTAACATCTTTTTCTGTAAATATTTTAATTGCACCATTTTGACGTTTTTAGTAATAAACCCTATTTTGAAAAGTGTTGAAACTGTCTCTAAAGCTTTTAATGCAAGCTAAAGAACCCCTGTCTCTTGAAGATTGCTACTGTTTGTAATAATCCTCTGAATATACTTGTCTGTGGTGACAGTGTGTGTTGCAGCCGCGTTTGCTAATATCATAGTGTTATTGCTAGGATTTGTGAGTTTCCTCCTTCTCTGTAAAAAGGCCGTGGTGGCAGTGTGAAGGGTTAATTGTGTAATTAACCTAACCCAGTAACAATCGCTCTCAGGCTGCTGACACATAGATTGTGGTCCCATGAGCTGGAAAATCTTTGTGCAGGGTGCAGCTGAGAGTGGCATTGTTATGCAATTGATAGCACGGTGTGAGATTGGCTGGTCCTTTGTCACGAGTTGGTGAGAAGGGCAGGGGTCGGGCACTGCGTTCTGTCATAGTCAACTATTTCTAAAAAAAGTTGAGGATGGCCTCCTCTTACCTTTAAAGTGGTCCTTTAGGGCTCGTTCACAAGTGGTCCTTTACGGCCCGTTCACACATAGCGGCTGACTTACTAAAACTGCAGAGTGCAACATCTGACGCAGCTGTGCATGGTAGCCAATCAGCTTCCAAATTCAACTTGTTCAATTAAACTTTGACAACAAACACCCCCTAAAAACTGATAGCTTTATGCAGAGCTGCACCAGATGTTGCATACTTCAGTTTTAGTAAATGTGTGGTGACTGTCATTTTTCCATAGTGGATCAACGCCAGTCACTGCTAGGGCATGTAGACAACAATTGATTCCTAGGTGCCCTGTTTACAGTGCAATTACACAACTAGCAGTTCCAGTGCTGTGAGCTGCTATAAATGTAGACACAAAGCATTTTTGTGCAGCGCCCTGGAAGGTACCATATTTCATTCATGATGCCACTGTGCAGAGACATGAATGAAGTGTCATTTTTTGACACTTCAGATAATGTTTAGAAAAAAAAAAAGAACAAAATAAGCGAGCAGTGCAATGCGTGCCATGCATCACATTGCTCCCTAACCTCAGCACACTGCAAGTAAGGTAAATGGAGCATTTAACATATAGGCAGTGTGAATGAGCCTTTATTGTAATAAGCTTCCTCAACTGGCCTACAACTCACAAGGTTGGACAAGCAAGGCCAAGTTTGACTCCTGCATGAAAAGGCAGGATCGACGTATAATTTCAGCTGCCTATAGCTCTAAAGGTTTTGTTAACATGCAATTTCTGAATATCATTTCTGAATATGCGTTTTGCCTTACATTAAGGTGTCTGCTTGGCCTTATTATGAGAAGTATTTGAAAGAACCTTCCATGTTATTTTAGCAGTTCAGGTCTCTTCAGACTTCCTGGGCACACTGGCAAATAAAAGTCAAAGCATAACTGGTTACAAGAGTCACACAGATCGCTCTCCGCTCAGACATGAGGCATATTATAAAGAAAGTGCTGAAGCGGAACCATCTAAGCAGCAGCTAAAATGGAACATGAAGAGGTTAAATACATATATATTTAGTTATAGTCTTGGTGAAGACCTGTCAGATGTCATTGATTCTCTAAGAACCATGCTGATTTGGAGACTCAGACTTCAGTGGAGTCTCACTGATAAAAATCTCAACATTTCCATGACGGTGTATTTTCTCTTCATCTGGAATCTTCAACTCTTATAGATTTCTGCATTTTGGCAGTCATTTATATTTGACAGTGAAAAGAAATCCCTTAGCACTGAAATGCACCATGGTTATGAAAAGTATTTTTATCTGTGTTATTTCTAAAAGTAGTGTTAAATGTGGAATGGCCTGAATTTGGGAATAAGATACCTGCTCAGTGCTAAAAGTTTACATAATAATGTAATGTGTGTGTCAAGGTCAATCTATATCCGCTTCATGATTAAGGATCTGTCATGTATGATGTTTATTATACTGTACAAGATGTGGAAAACTTCTGTTGTATTTTAAAAGGGGTCCACCTGTATCCTAACCACGGCAATATTACCGTAAAATTCTGTCTGATGATATACAAGGGGTGTTTCAAGTCAAACTGAGACTTTTAATTTTAGAGGTATAAAAAAGGGATTCTAGTGTCGCGATACATGCAGTAGTAAGTGGCAAATGCATCCTACTACTGATAGGTGGCACACATGTTGCAGGCCATTCCTTAGACCGTTAATCAAGATGGCAGACAACAGTGTTAGTGCGTGCATGGAACAGCGTGTGGTGATGACGTTTCTTGTGAACAAAAGTGTAAAACCAATGGATATCTACAGAAGACTTCAAGCACAGTACGGTGATGAGACGCTCAGCCGCAGTAAGACGTTTGAATGGTGTAAATGTTTCAAAGATGGCCGTACATCCATCAATGACAATCCCCACCATGGTGGTTCAAAGCCCACAGCAGTCATTCCTGTGATCCATTTTTGGATAATCAATGCATAACCTGTCATGAAATTGCACAAGACATGAATCTTTCTGTGAGAACGGTAAACGCAATGATGACAAAGTGAAGCAGACTGTCCTAGGATGGTTCAGGTGTAATGACACATTTTTCTATGCTGAAGCTTTCCAGGCATTATTTAAACGTTGGGATAAGTGTATAAATGTAGCAGGGGAGTATGTTGAAAAATAAATGCAGTTTCCACTCCTTGAAATTTGTTCTTTTATTATATAAACTTGACTTGAACGCCCCTTGTACAAAGGTTAAAAAGAAGGATGTGCCTTACAAAGCTAAATGTATGTATTTAAAGTGGCATTAACCCCCAAAACAAAAATATATTATATTGCCGTTTACTATTTCTTGGATGTGGTGCATAATTTTCTTTTTTTCTTTATATTTACCTGATAATCCAGCCAGTAAGCTTGTTACTTTTCAACATTCTTTAACAGGCCAAGCTGTCCAGCAAAAGTGCCAGTTAGAGGGTTGAGACAAACCATAAGCTGGAGCTTACATTTTCCAATCTGAAAAACCTGCGTGACTGGATACACATTGATGGGATAGTTTAGGTAGATCCTTACTGTATATGACATAATTTTGGTAAATCTAAAGTCGATTGTACAAATATTGTAACAAGTATGGTCTACATGTCATGCAGGCACACACAAAATCTTGGACAGTCTGCTTTGATCTGGACAGATCATTATGTTATAGATTTTTGATGGTTGCAGGGGCAGAATATACAATTAACTCAGTAAAGACGTTTTCCCTGGTGAGATGAAGACCCTAGTGTTATCAGGTGAAAGTGCTGAGCATTAAATTGCCATAGTACCCACGGTTCATATCTGCCTCCCTTGCTAGAGCTTACATAATGCAATCTGACTGTACAATTCCCTTTAGATTGGGCAGCACAATGGCTTAGTGGTTAGAACTTCTATCTTACAGCATTGGTGTTCCCAACCTGCAACACTACCTACATGGTGTTTGTGTGTTCTCCATGTGCTTGTGTGAGTTTCTCCCTACACTTCAAAGACATGGTAGGTTATTTTGTGCTAGAGTGTATTTGTGAGCTAGGGACCTTAGACTGTAAGCTCCTTGAGGGTAGGGCCCAGGGGAGGACTGACCATTTGGAAACTCGGGCAACGCCCGAGGGCCCGGGGTCAGTAGGGGGCCCCATGAGATGCCCCTGGTACCTTTTTCATAGGCTTTTTTGAGTTTGGGCAAGGACACAGGGGCCCCATGATCCCCTATTGCCCGGGGGCCCCATGAGTTGTCAGTCCGCCCCTGGTAGGGACTGATCTTCATATACATTACTGTCTAAATTGCTGGTGCTGTATAAATACCTGTAATATTAATAGATATACAGTATCAACAGTGCAAGCACTTGACTGGATACACATTGATTGGATAGTTTAGATAGGTACTTATACAGCAGGTAAAATAAGTATTAAACACGTCACCATTTTTGTCAGTAAATATATTTCTAAAGGTACTATTGACATGAAATTTTCACCACATGCCAGTAACAACCCTTGCAATCCATACATACAAAGAAACCAAAACAAAACATTTCAGAAATTAAGTTATGTGTAATAAAATGGAATGACACAGAGAAAAAGTATTGAACACGCTATCTGAAATTTAATACTTCGTACAAAATCCTTTGTGGGTAATGACAGCTTCAAGATGCCTCCTGTACGGAGAAACTAGTCACATGCATTGCTCAGGTGTGATTTTGGCCCATCCTACCATACAGTCTTCAAATCTTGAAGGTTCCATGGGCCTCTTCTATGAACTCTGATGTTTAGTTCTTTCAATGGATTTTCTATTGGATTCAAGTCAAGGGATTGTCTGGGTCATACCAGCAGCTTTATTTTCTTTCTTTGAAATCAATTGAGAGTTTTTTTGTCTTTGTGTTTGGGATCATTTTCTTGCTGAAATGTCCACCCTCGTTTCATCTTCATCATCATGGTAGATGGCAGCAGATTTTTTTTATCAAGAATGTCTTGGTATATTTGTCCCTTCATCCTTCAATGATATGAAGTTTGCCAGTATGCTGAAAAACAGCCCCACACCGTGATGTTCCCGCCTCCACACTTCATTGTTGGTATGGTGATTTCAGGGTGATGTTCAGTGCTATTTGACCTCCAAACATGGTGTGTATTATGGCATCCAAAGAGTTCAATTTTAGTCTCATCTGATCAGACTATATATATATTCTCCCAGTATTTCGCAGGCTCATTTAAATGTTGTGCAGCAAAGTTTAAACGAGCTTCAACATGTTTTTTCTTCCGCAATCGAGTCCTGCGTGGTGAGTGTGCATTCAGGCTATGGTGGTCGAGTGCATTACTTATTGTTTTGTTTGAAACAATTGTACCGGCTATTTTCAGGTCTTTCTGAAGCTCTCCACAAGTTGTCCTTGGCTCTTGGATAACTCTTCTGATAATTCTTTTCACTCCTCTGTCAGAAATCTTGCGAGGGACACCTGGTCGTAGCAGGTTTATGATGAAATGATGTTCTTTCCACTTCAGGATCTTGGCACCAACAGTGCTCACTGGAACATTCAGAAGTTTAGAAATCCCTCTGTAACCATCAGTATGTTTTGCAACAATAAGGTTGTGAAGATCTTGAGAGAGCTCTTTGCTTTTACCCATCATGAGACATTTCTTGTGTGACACCTTGGTAATGAGACACCTTTTTATAGGCCATCAGTTGAGACTGAACCAGCTAAAATTAATTTGCACTGACAAGGGGCAGGATTGCTTTCTAAATACCAATAGATTTTAGCTGGTGTCTTGGCTTCCCATACCTTTCTGCATCTCCTTTTCTGCATGTGTTCAATCTTTTTCCCTGTGTCATTCCATTTTATTATGCATAACTTAATTTCTGAATGTATTTGTTTTGGTTTCTTTGTATGAATGAACTGCATGGGTTGTTACAGACACATTGTGAAAATGTCATGTCAATAGCACCTTTAGAAATATATTTACCAAGAAAAATGGTGACATGTTCAACCTGATGCAGCTCTGCATAGAAACCAATCAGGTTTCAGGTTTTTTTTGTCAAAGCCTAATTCATCAAGCTGAAATTAGAAGCTGATTGGCTACCATGCACAACTCTACTGGATTTTGCACTCTCCAGTTTTAGTAAATCAACCCCAATGTGTTGTAAGTTACAATCATGTCCTAATTATCAATTAACATCTACTCTTAGCATGTGGCATATCAAATTAATAGGTTGCAGACTGTGATTATTCCTATTGGGAGAGACTGATCGTAAAAGAAAGCATGTATGGCCTCCATAATTCTACCTTCAGATTGACAATACTGCTATCCAAAGGTGTATTTGTTGCTACCCTAAGACTGAAGTGTGTTACTGGCTGGATCAACTGGTTAAATAAAGGAAAAAACTTAAAAAAAATTAAAATAATGCAGCCACCACATTTACAGAAGCTGCAATATTTTACATTTTTTGGATTTTGGGTTTAATATCGCTTTAATAAATATTTCACGTCATGAGTAAAATCATCCACAGCTCTCATGAGTAAAATCTCCCACAGCTTATTAGGTTTTGAACTATTAATATTTATGTATTTTCAAATGTATTTGTAGTGAAGGTTAAATATCAATCCTTAAAGTTAAATTCCAGGCAGATATAAATTATGACACTAGTGAATGCAGCTATACATTCATTAACAAAATGATTGTATACATTTTTAGTTGCAATTAATGCAAGACCTGTATCTGGATTTGATTTGGGCCCCTCCTGCACAGCAGAACTCAGACTGCAAGAGGAAGTGAGCAATCAGGTATGCTGCGGTGTACATGTGATCACAAGGAACATGCTAATGGCAGGAGAGAAGAAAGCTATGAGCCTATCAGTCTGCTGCTTCACTGTCACTATCCAGTCATCCCACATGGAAGAAAAACATATTTTAAATATATTTAAAAAATATCCTTCCCAAGTATATTGAAATATATTTGAAATACTACAATTTTGCAATTTTGTCCATATTATATATATATATATATATATATATATATATACTGTATGTTGAAATGAGTTTTTTATATATTACAAAATATATGACAAATATTTTTAAAAATACATTGTCAAATATACTGTATGTCTTTAAAAATACATTTAATCTACATTTGTGAAATGCATTTACAAATATATGTAAAAATATGTTAAAATTACTTTCTTATATGTTAAAAAAAATCTGAAGAATATATTTAAAGAAAATATATTTTTCAAAATATTTTTCATTTATTTTGTAATATATAAAAAATGCATTTCAACATACAATGTATATATATATATATATATATATATATATATATATATATATAGATAGATAGATATATATTGAATACGGCCAAAATTGTAGTATTTCAAAATATATGTCAATATATTTGGAAAGAATATTTGTAACATATATTTAAAATATATTTTTCTTCCATGTGGGAGGCAGTGAGGTGACCCGGATATATTACATAACTTCAGTAGTGAAAAGTCAGGTCATCCGTTTGGCTGTTCTGTCTGGCAGGACAGTGTATTGTTCAGGCCTGAATGAATAAAGATACAAGGAACTTGGCAGATAAACCACAAACCATAAATGCATGTTATTGTATATTTGGTTGTTTACCTAGAGTTCCGCTTTAACATGTTGTGGTCCACGTTCACACATGTGCAGCGGCAAAAAGGTGGGCTTTGACACCCACTCGCTTCCCATACTGTATGCATCACTGGGCGGCCAACGTTTCTGTGCTGAGAGCCCACTCACTGTGTGCTTCCAGCACAGAGATGGGGCTGTCAAAGACAGCTCACAATCTCCACTAACAATTGGTACATGGTGGGACTGACTCCCAATCATGTGACCTCTGTGACAGTCAATCACAGTGGTCATATGATAGTTGATCCTACCTGCCCCCTGCAAACTTTTTAAAAGGGACACTGGGGTGAGCAGTAAGGTGTTAATATGTGCTCAGAGGTTAAAGTGAACATGTGCATAGAGTGGCCATTATTGGAATGAGTGGCCATTAGTGATCATTATTTCATCAAACAAAAATCTGTTCAACATTTATTATGTCCCAAAAACACCCCGGCTGAGAATGCGTACAGAAGATATCCTTTTCTGCCAAATATAATGCAAGCAAAACTAAATAGCAGCCCAAGTCAGCTATTCATATCACCTATTTGTTACTGCGTTTTTGTTTTCTTCAAAGTTCTTTCTTGTAATTTCCCCCTCCAAAAAAAAGAATAAAAAAAAAAAATGGAATACTTGGTGCTAAAACAAAACTCTTGTTTCTGCATTTCTTACCTTTTGTCTGTATGAAATTACCTGCAGCACAATAAACGATATAAAACAGAGGCTGTGTGTCACAGGTACCATGCTGCAAGTGAAAAGGTACAATTATACCGAAAGAGAAAGAAGAATTAAGAGCTGAAAGCCAAGAGCTCAGCTGTCACAAAACATTTCCAGCCTGAATTCTGAAAGCACATCATACTGAATATTGAATTTTTCCAGTAACTTCTCAGAATAAGATACCATACCTGTCAATAAAGTGTGTTCTCAGGGTATACTGCAGTTGAGAATACTTCTTAAAACACCGTAGGGGAAATAAGACAATTTGCTATAACCGACAAAAGGCGTCTGCCTAACTTTACATTTCGGTAATAAAACAGGAACTGAATTTTGAGAAGGAAATCAAAGTTTTATTATTAATTCTTAAGTCAGTTCTATAGAACTGACATGCCACAGGAGAACATACTCGCTGTTCATATCTGCTTACACTGCTGGAGCTTACATGTTACAGTCTAACAGTACAATTTCCTTTAGATTGGGCAGCTCAGTGGCTTACGAGTTAGCACTTCTACCTTGCAGTACTAGGATCCCATTTCAGGTACAGTAGGTGCCTACTAAGGTCAATTTGTGAATTGCTAATAAAGGGTTAATGGCTGGAGCTGTTGGGGTTAAACATTGGATGCTGTGATGTGTCGTCTTCTGCATATTGCTTCTGAAGTGATTTAGGGCCCATTATGCAGAAGGAGACCTGGGTGGGAGCAGTAGCGTAGGTTCTGTAGGTAGGGGTAGCCTGGTAATTGGCATTCTGTACTGGGCCTTATGCAGAAGGAGACCTGGGTGGGAGCAGTAGCGTAGGTTCCGTAGGTAGGGGTAGCCTGGTAATTGGCATTCTGTACTGGGCCTTATGCAGAAGGAGACCTGGGTGGGAGCAGTAGCGTAGGTTCTGTAGGTAGGGATAGCCTGGTAATTGGCATTCTGTACTGGGCCTTATGCAGAAGGAGACCTGGGTGGGAGCAGTAGCGTAGGTTCTGTAGGCAGGGATAGCCTGGTAATTGGCATTCTGTACTGGGCCTTATGCAGAAGGAGACCTGGGTGGGAGCAGTAGCGTAGGTTCTATAGGTCGGTGTAGCCTGGTAATTGGCATTCTGTACTGAATGGCTTGGTCTCAGAGCTCTCCTAGGGACTGAGCCTGGAACATCTTGTGTGCAAGGCCTTACAAACTAGGTGTGGTGGCTTCCCTCTTTGCCTTCAAGGCTGGACATAAGTAAAGGGTAAAGTGTGTTGTGAAGAGCTGGTGGTATGTAATCAGTGCTCTAAGACTAAGGTGAATGTAGAGGAAGAGGAGTTCTGGTCCACAGAAGGTTAGTGCCCAGCCTGCCAATAACACGCTCTAAAATTCTCTAGAACATAATGTCCATAAAAAGTCCAAGAAAGTCCATAATGGCTAGTGAGCAACAGCAGCAGCAATCCTCAGATTTGGCCAGCTCTGTGTAGAAGGATAAGAGAGAAAGAAAAGGCAAGCACCACCTAAGTGCAGAACTGTAGTGATTTATTATCAATTTGTTCAAAACATTCACAAGATGTGAAGATATTGCTCATCATAGATACTATAAACATCGGCCACTCATTCCCGTCCTGTGGAAACTGCCACCACAATCCAAGGCTGTGGATGGTGGTGTAAGGGAAGGGACACCCTAAGTACACCAGGAAGTCCTCCTCAACCAGCGTGGAATGCATAGGCATGTGACGTCACCAGAGAAAGGGATCCTGGGAAGCCTGTGGCTTGTAGCATCTATGAATGTTATCTTCACATCTTGTGAGTGTTTTTAACCATTTGCCATTAAATTATTCATTAAAATACTGCACTTAGGTGGCGCTTCCCTTTTCTCTCTCACTGATGTGAATGTACAATGTGTAAATTGTTGGCACTATATAAATACATATGATAAGAATAATAAAATGCTGGCAGAAATGGATACAAATTGATTGGATAGTTTAGGTAGGTCCTTATATCACATGATTTTGTTAAATTCAAAGATTGTACAGTTAGATTGTAACATGTATGGTGTACAGGTCATGCAGATACACACAATCTAGGGCAGTCTGTGTGGATGTAATTAACAGATCAATATATTTTGGATTTTTAGAAGAAGCTGGGAGTTGCAGGGGCAGAATATACAACTAACTCAGTACAGATGCTGTCCCTGGTGAGCTGAAGACCCCAGTGCTATCAGGCGAAAGTGCTAGCCATTAAATCACCATAGTGCCCACGAATACTGTTTATTCATTCCATTCTGTTAGCTACTAAGCGTGTTCTGCTCTCTAACATGCCCCTATCATGTCTCCTGGACTGTAGATAATAAATTACATGTGCCCCGGGAGCTATGCTCATATTCATCCCACCTGCTAATAATGGTGACCTCGTCCTGATACTACAACAGGGACCCTCCCCAAAGTGGCTACAATAAATATTACATCGTCTTCCCTCTGTAAGTTCATTGTTGTGATTCCAGCAGCCCCCCCACCCAGCCGGCAACAGAGATTTTTTTCTCAGCTGCAGAAATTGCCATTTCAAGCGTAGTCTGAGGTTGATGGCATCACACTAGGCACTCTGTATCCATGCTGTTGTCATGCAAAATGAAAAAGGCCTACTTTTTTTTTCACCATGATTGTTCAGACATACTTCAGACAGTATTCATTAGGCTGTACTCAACGATATTTACAGTCACAGCTGTTTCCATAGTTCGCATTGGCTAGGGACATGCTGGAGAAGATTTATTACAGCTGGATCAAAGAACGGTGTACACGTTATCCATAGAAACCAATCAGATTGCAGCAATCAATAAAATGAGGTAAAATGAATTACTTGCTGCCTATCCTATTACACACAAACATGTATACCACCCATCCACACCCAATAAAACAAAAGCATTTTTGAAGTTTTAAATGGAGGTGGTCAGATATTTTAAATGTATATTAGAACTGCTTACAGTAGTATTAAAACACTCTCACATTTGTTAAAATGGAACTAAAGATAAAAAAATTAAAAACTGTGAACATACAATGGGGAAGATTGACTAAAACAGGAGAGTGCAAAATCTGGCTCAGCCCTGTATAGAAACCAATCAGCTTCCAGGTTTTATTGTCAAAGCTTAATTGAATAAGCTGAAGTTAGCAGCTGATTGGCTACCATGCCCAGCTGCCCCGGATTCTGAGCTCCAGTTTTAGTAAATCTCCCCCACTGTCTTTTCTGCATTAAAATACATTTACCGGCCTGTTCACAATCCCCTGCAGAATGTACACTGAGCTGTACTTGTGCAGCTCACTTCACATTGCAGCAGACTACCAGTGTGCCAAGATGACTGCATTACTGCATCATACCATGCCAGCCAATGAAAATGGCCAAGGAATGGCACTCGGTAAAACCCAGGGAGAAGATGCTGGCACAGGAGAGAGACTTCACTACAGCTAGCTAGACTTTTAATTTTTTATACAGATGACCAGAACTTCTCTAGCCCTATTGGAAACACCAACTAGCCCTACATACACTCACTGGACACTTTATTAGTTACACCTGTTCAATTGTTTGGTAACGAAAATTGCTAATCAGCCAATCACATGGCAGCAACTCAATGCATTTAGGCATCTAGACGTGGTAAAGATGACTTGCTGAAGTTTAAACTAAGCGTTAGAATGGGGAAGAAAGGAGATTTACTGTAAGTGACTTTGAACTTGGTATTGTTGTTGGTGACAGACAGGCTGGTCTGAGTATTTCGAAAACTGCTGATCTACTGGGATTTTCACACACAACCATCTCTAAGGTTTACAGAGAACGGTCCGAAAAAGAGAAAATATCCATAAGTGGCAGTTGTGTGGATGAAAATGCCTTGTTGATGTCAGAGGTCAGAGAAGACTGGGTAGACCGTTTCAGTTGCGACATTCAGATGCTAGGGTCAGAATTTGGCATAAACAGCATGAAAGCATGGATCCATCCTACCTTGTGTACTTTATTAGATACATCTGTTTAATTGTTTGGTAACGCAAATTGCTAATCAGCCAATCACATGGCAGCAATTCAATGCATTTAGGCATCTAGACGTGGTGAAGATGATTTGCTGAAGTTTAAACCAAATTCAGATGCTAGGGTCAGAATTTGGGGTAAACAACATGAAAGCATGGATCCATCCTACCTTGTATCAATGGTTCAGGCTGGTGGTGGTGGTGTAATGAGATGGGGGAAATGTTCTTGACACTAGCAAGGTGGACCTAATAAAATGGCCGCTGAGTGTATATAATCTTTTGTAAACATTCTGATGAATATTCTGATGACTGTTTAACCTCCCTAGCGGTCTGATTATGTACATATTTCTGTGCTCAAAGCGGTAAATTTTTTTGCATGGAAATATGTATTTTTTTTATTGTAGACCTGTAATTTTTAGGAATAACTCACTGAAAGCGGTCCGAACAAGAGTCTAGTAAACATCCCAGGTATGTTAAAATTTGAAACACGAAATCATAAATTATAATTTAATAAATAATCATAAAAAATAATAATAATACATTTAATTCAATAATATAATCATATCAAAAACACTGAATTTTGAAATATAGCGCCAAGTTCGCACATCACTGAGCAAAGCCGCAAAATCGTTTTCAGTGTCTGATGACGAATTTCCCCACAAATCATTATCACTCAATTCTGCAAGTGGTTCTAATTTACTATCGCTGTTCTCTAGCTGGTCTGAAACCGCTTTTAAACTAAAGGGACACTTTTTGGATGCCATGGACGTTTCTCAGTTTCAAGGCAGAAAGAACAGTAAAAATGCAGGCAGGGCACAGGACAAAGCACTCGGGACAAAATGTATGTGAAATGGTTTGGTACAGTAATGTTTTACTATGTGATTTTAGTGAATTTAGTGAATGTCACTTTTTGACATTTTCAAATTTCCTGCCGCTCCGTCCCCGTACGTCCTGACATCGCAGGGGACAGAACCTAGAAGACAGATGCTGGCATCCGCCGGAGGACATTACAGGGGACACTGCAGGAGGGACATCGCAGGAGCGCAGGACAAGGTAAGAAAAGAACAGATCCCGGATCAGCGCCGCATGGTAAGCCCGAGTGTAGCTCGGGGTTACCGCTTGTGGTACTGAAACTTTACCCGAGCTACACTCGGGAATACCGCCAGGGAGGCTACAGTCACTTGCACATGCAATGAGCAAATATTATTGCCCGTAGATTTTAGGAGCAAAAGATTTCCAAACGTTACCATACATTGCTGAAATTATTAAAACTGAACAAAAGGCAAAACTACTTACCTTAGTTCCAAAGGTCCAATACCTACAAGGTCCCTCGCTGGCACTGGCATCCTCTCCTTGACCTCTTCTGGGTGCCGGAGTTCAACCATCTTAATTGGCCCGCATGAAATGATGTCATTTCTGTGCGTACACAGCTCTGTTCACCTTTTTGCATGTCTCGTCTGCAAGAAAGAGCTTTCCTGTTTGCAGTTTTTTATTTTTTAACTTCTTTTTCACTTTAACATCAGGCTAACCACGTTCACATATATATCTAGAAATCTAGACTAAAGGTCCCTTCTGTATGTTGTCATTTTAATAACATTTTAAAACTTTTCAGCCATGACATTCTAAAAAGGTGGAGGTTTTCAGAAAACCTAAATGTGAGAGCTGACAGATACGATAGAACAAATCCATGTATTATGTCGTTTGATCTACTATAGGTTAACCAGAATATGTATGTTGTTAACTAGAGTTCATAGAAAAACCAGGAGACATTTCAGGAATGAAATGACTAACCAAAAAATTCCTTAACAGGTTCCAGTGATGAATTCCCAACATAACCACCGTGAAGAACAATGTGACACACCTAGCAGTTACAAGGCTGCCTGACCACTTCACACACTGGATAAATGTCTGCACCAAAGAATCAACCACAACACAGATGACACCCAGCAACAGCGACACCACAATGGAACACATTGCTGCATCTTCTAATTGGATCATGAAAGTAAAGATATTTATAGGCTGGTTTTGGCTAGATACACTTTGGCTTTGTTCACACGGGGTGTACAAAACCTGTACATCCAGGGATGCACACCCACTCTTGCATAAATGTCACAGTGGGAGCAGAGCCTGTGTCCATGCAGCAACTGCATCCCAACTGACACAAAAGTAAGGCCTGGAGCAAAAAAAAAAAATAGCGGAGGGCAGACATGACTGTGAGAAGAGGGAAGACAATCAGTAAAGGGTTAATGAAGGTAGTTTTAGTTAAAGTGTTACTAAACCCAGAACCCTGCATTCACTGTATCTGGTCTCCCACAGTACACAGAACATGGAAATGCAATTATTTCAGTAAATATAAACTGCTAAATACCTTTTCTCATCAGCAGTTAGAGCAGTTTTGGGACTTCTATCAGTGTGCAGCAGAGCACTGGTTAAAGCTTGTAGGAGGAGTTTTCTTTCTGCTCTAGGAGGATGCAGAACCCCTGACCTCTGTCTAGACAGTGCTGATTGGCCTTTTGCTGATCACATGCACTTTACCAAGAAAAAAAAACTTCTCTAGCAATACATTCCAAACTGAGCATGTGCAGAGCAACTCCACACCATATGTCTTATCAGGAGATAAGAGGAAGACAATAGAAGAAGGGGAGGATCCGAGAAGCCAGGATCAAACAGCCTTTTTTACACAATGCAGAAGATTAACCCCTTAGGTTCCACAGTGAGTATAACAAACATGCTTTACTGCATATACAGACTGATTTTACTGTTGTGGGTTTAGTAACACTTCAAGTAGGAAGGTTACGTGATTGGGGGGTGGGATGTGGCTGAGTGGGGTCTTGGCTGGCTTAAGGAGTGGGGTGGTTTAGCGCTGACGGTCATTAGAGCTTGGCAGACGCAGAAAACAGCTTCCCACCCACCCTCCCTGCTTGTCTTCAATGGTTCGGACTTATTGGGTTAGTGGATGTCATGACAGCTGGGTGGTTGTTGATCTTTGCAAGCGGTGAACATTTATGCTAAGAGAATGGTTTGGGACCCATCGGTGGTAAGAGGCCCTCTGGTGAATTCCTGGTAATGATGGTTTAAGTGGAATATGGAACTTATTGCACTGCGGATAGTGTGTTGTCTCCGAGTTGGTGTGTTAATAGGCTTCTGATATGGAGGCCTATTAGGATAAGTGTTCTGCAGAGTATAATGGGATATAGTTTTGGGTGCCTTCAAAGACCAACAGGCTTAGCGGTAACCTGTTTCTGTATTAAGGAATGTTTATTTTTTATGCAATGGCCATTTGCACTCCATTCACTGTGTGGTCTTGTTTATTTTCATACGTAAGGGAAAAGATGGATGGGGTGGGGTTTTTTTTGGGGGGAGTGTGTGGAAAGTAATGGCCTAGCAGCCGATTGTTAGAATGGGGGACATCTGTTCTACACTAGTCATGGCACTGTCTGCACAGGGAAGCACAGAACACCCTATGCCGGTAAATTCAGCTCTCCATGGGGATATGGTTAGGTATACCCCGTGACAACGAGGCCCAACACAGTAAAGAAGGTGAGTATAAGTTACTGAGGAGGGGGGCATTAAGGGCTCATTCACACAAAAGCCAACATGCTAAAATGGGTACCATTTGGTGTCAACTGTGTAAGGACATTGCTTTGCGCTGTTATAATGCAAGGCACGGTTTACTTTGTGTTATTTGTTTTAACTTTATTGAAAAGTCAAAAAAAGACATTTCATTCACAAGTGCACCAGTGGTGTGGTATCTTGTAAAAAGAAATGCAGCGTGTCTGCATTTTTATTCAGAGCACCATAACCCACCTCAATACAGTGTTACAGTGTAAACAGGGCACACAGAAAAACAATTATTTTCTACATACCCTTGCACTGAGCCCTTGTTGGTCTATGCAGATCAGTTGACATGGTGTGCACAATCCCCATCACAGAGAAACTCTAAGTTTCTATTCACACTTGATCAAACACCTGCCGGAGCGCTTTACCTGTCTAGCAGCTGACTACGCTAGGGGGCAGTGTGATGCGCAAATCAGAGCATCACACTGCTTCCTTTTTTTTTGTTTTGGACAAACTTTATTTGAAGTGTACAAAACATACACTTCATTCATGTCTGTGTACAGTGCCATGTGATTCTGTACAGTGTGCTGTAATATAATGCAGCATGTCCATGCTGTGTTGCAGTGTGAATGGAACACACAGGAAGCAATTGTTTTCTATGTATCCTTGAAATGATAGGTATTTTACAATGCAGAAAAACATCTGTCACCGCACAATGTGTGAAATGAACCTTAATCTTACCGATGTACACTTTGAATAGGCCACCTGAATGAGGCCTTCATTCTCAAATTCAGTCAGCTGTATAATTCTGGTTATAATCTAGCATACAGTGTTCAAACAGGTCACATTCAATCTAAAGATGGCTATACAAGTAGGCAAATTTAGATCTGTGAATAGTCCAGTTTGCATCTTCCCAACCAACATCCCTTAATGGAAAAATCTAAGGAGTTGGGCAGAAATTTGTCAGCCAAACAGCTCCAACATCCAATCAGATGCAGGTACTGTTTGGGTATTTTGACAGCTGGCTGCACCAGCTTTTAGTCCAAGGCATCACTCGTGTGGAGTCGTCAAGGTGGTGTTTCATGCCTTATTTTAATTGTCTTAACAAACAGATATCAAATTCAGACTTAAAATTCAGTCTAAATCAGTTTATGAATTATTAAAAAATGAACATACAGCTGGGTAGCATTAATACAAAGAGAATACTAATTATTTATGTACTGCAGTACAGGACCATTAAAGTATATGTAAACACAATCACCAAAATCTTATACAAGCTTTAAAATGCTAATGTCATTTTAAAAGTAATTTTCAATATTTAAAACATCTGTGGTTTTCATTTATATACCTGGCGATCTTGCCATGAAACTCCTTGTTTAGACACTTCTGTGGAGGGGTGAAAACACTAGGTCCCTGTCTCCCAATTGTGCTCTGGCGTGATCACCCCATCACATAAGACCTCATCTGGAATATACAGTTCAATCTTGGGCACTAATTCACAAAAAGAACATTGGGGAACTGGAGAAAGTACGGAGAAGGGCAACTAAACTGATAAGAGGCATGGAGGAGCTCAGCTATGAGGAAAGATTAGAGGAACTGAATTTATTCTCTCTTGAGAAGAGGAGATTAAGGGAGATATGATCAACATGTATAAATACATCAGTGGTTCATATAGTGAACTCGGTGTAGAATTACACATCCTGAGGTCATCACAGAGGACAAGGGGGCACTCTTTACAACTGGAGGGAAAGAAAGTTAATCTCCAAACACAGAAAGGTTTCTTCACAGTGAGAGCTGTGAAAATGTGGAATAGACTCCCTCAAGAGTTGGTTCTGGCCAGCTCAGTGGATTATTTGCTAGATACACAGAATATAACTGGTTACTAACATTTATGGGTAAAGTTGATCCAAGGAATATCCGATTGCCTCTTGGGGGATCAGGAAGGATTTTTTTCCCCCACAGGAGCAAATTGGATCATGCTTTGCTGGTTTTTTCCCCTACCTCCGGATCAACTGTGGGTGTAGGATTATAATTATTTTTTTTTTTAATGGTTGAACTGGATGGACTTTTGTCTTTTTTCAGCCAGACTAACTATGGAACTATATAACATAAGCTTTCAATGGAGACCTACAAGTGGACACTTCAATATATACTAAGCAAGCATAGTCTGCTGTTGTACCGATCAGAAGACCGCCTGGAGGAATGCCATGCCGCCAACACTGGGGTGTATGTAGACAGAAAGTAGCTGCTAAGATGCTGCAGGTGGTCAGCAATGCTGAGGTACAACAAAGGATGAAAAGAAAAAGCAGAAAACAGTATTTTATTTAAACTGCAATTGTTTATGATACACAGTGTTTTGGCAAACAAAACGTCATTCACATAGAGTTTACATCTACATTAAGGGAAGTGATGTGATAATGTGTTCAAACATCAAACCATGTGTTGGCGTAATCTAGAAATGTGATCACAATCTAATGCAAACTGATCTGTGTGTTAATGACGGTGCTGCATTAAGAAAGCCCTGAACATATCTCGCACTATATCCACTTCACCAGAATGAGCTTTTTAACTGCCCAATAAACAATAATCCCTTTGCTAGATTAGTCAACATAAAAAGGGAGATTGGACGGCACACATGAAATAAGATAGCCAGGAAGGTATAAAGGGAGCATCTAGGATTCACCATTATTGGGTTGTCTTTAAAGCTGAACATCCTAGTGTTGTCTTATGTTGTTTCCAATACCCAGAGACCTGGAATGTGTAGTGTTGGAGTTCAGCTCTTTTTGACATCACTGACTGCATGCTTGTTCCAGGACAGTGATTCAGTAATTAGTCAGTGGTTCACTAGATGACAACTCCAAAACCTGCCCCTTTAAATGCAAGTCAGCAATGGCAGCTCCCATATCAACATTCTCACAGGCCCACTTTAACCTCTTCCCAACCGCCCTATAGCAGAACTACTGCTACAGGGTGAAAGGGCTGTGCAAAATCACGTATATACGTAATTTTGTATTCCAGGTTAGGGGGCGCACGTGCCCAACCCATGCCACCATTGGTGGCTTCAGCTGTCAATCACCAGGTCCCGGCTGGTGATTCCCCGCCGGTACCCGGCGATCGCCAAGTATCACTGACGGAGGAGAGGTCTGTATGTAAAAATACCGATCTAACCACTGTCATTGCAGTGCAATACAAAACAGTGTGCTTATGTGGTAAAACACAGCACACAGTATAACACACACAGCACAGAGTTAACCCTTTGCTTGCCCCAGATGTTATCCCCTTCCTGCCCAGTGTCATTAGTACAGTGTCAGTGATTTTTATTAGCACTGATCACTGTATTGGTGTCACTGGGGATGTCAGTGACAGTCATTTGCCCCCAAGTGTTAGAATGCCTGCAGCAGTCCCTCAGTCCCGCTATAAGTCACTGATCGCCGCCATTACTAGTATAAAAAGAAATAAATAAAAAATCCAGTATATATACCACCATTTGTAGATGCTATAAACCAATTAATTTTAACGTATTGGAATTTTTTTAGTAAAGACATAGCAGAATACATTTTGGCCTACATTTCTGATGAAATTTGATTCTTTAAAATTTTTTTACTGTATATGTTTTATAGCAAAAAGTCAAAATTATTGTTTTTTTTTAGAATTGTTGTTTTTTTTGTTTATAGCACAAAAAATAAAATACGCACACATGATCAAATACCACCAAAAGAAAGCTCCATTTGTGGGCAAAAAAGGAAACAAATTGCGCAATTGTCAGTTAAAGTAACACTGCACCACTGCACCATATTGCAAAAAATGGCCTAGTCTGGAAGGGGGTAAATCCTCTGGAGAGCAAGTGGTGAATTTTTGTCCCATTTTCACCTTGCCTAAAGGATATGTTCACCATTTTTAGGGTGGAACATGCCACATATTAGCATAACAAGTTTCCCTGTACTATCTGTCAGATTTGAACAGCGCAGCCGTGCGGGGCTCCGCCCATATGGGCCCATCCGCCCATATGTGCATTTATTATTGTTGTCAAAAAGGTGAACTTATCCTTTAAAATGCAATAAAAATATTTCCCTTCAAATCCTATGGAACTCTTCACACCACTGCTCTGCAGGTGTGGTGCGCTTTAAAAGTCCTGCATGCTGCATCTTTGCTGTGCTTTTTTGAAATTAATGGAAACCGCATAGGGATAGTCCACATCTGGAGCATAGGGGAGTGCTGTCTGCTGGGGGAGCGAAGGATCAGGTAAGTAAAAGTGATTTTACTTTCCTCTAAATGAGCAGTTAACCCTTGTAGTGTGGGCACAGCTCCACCGCAAGGGAGATTTTTTAAGACTTCCCAGAGCTGGGGTTTAATTCTTATGACTGTAATACTATAGTGATTACAACAGCAGTTTATGTGAAATCTTAAAGTGGTTGTAAAAGGTGAAGGTTTTTTACCTTCATGCATTCTATGCATGAAGGTAAAATAAAAATTCAATGTGCAGCAGCTCCCTCCAGCCCCCCATTCTTACCTGAGACCCATCATGATCCAGCGATGCTCATGAGAGCAGCGGTTCTCTCGGGTCTCTCTCTCCTTATTGGTTGAGATAAAGCAGCATGAGCTCCAACTGCTGTTAATCACAGCCATTGAGGAGGGGGTGGGGGGGGGGGTGAGACAGAGCCACACTCTGTGAGTTCCATAGACACACATGAGTGCCCCCAGAGCAAGCAGCAGGAGGGAGGGGCCAGAAGTGCCGAGGGGGGGGGCTGAGAAGAAGAGGATCGGGACTGCTCTGTTCAAAACCATTGCACAGAGCATGTAAGTATGATGTATTTATTATCTTAAAGAAAAAAAAATGAGCCTTTATTACCACTTTAAAAACCTTGTACAGGTTAAAGTGGTTGTAAACCCTTACATATACTTCGTGAATTGACTGGCCTCAGGTGATATAGAGATGAAACAAATCCTCCTACATAAGCTGTACCTGTCTATCTGCAGTCTTCTCTTCCCTACAGCTGTTCAAATTCAGAATGTATAAAGCTTGTCTGAGCTGTCAGATAAAAAAGGGGGTGGATAGCAGAACTGGGGCTGTCAATCTGCTGGAGATCCCTCCCCTGTCATTTTTCTCTTGGTGTCAGGAAAACTTGTTAGAGGTGACTCAAGCTGATAACAAAGGAACAAAGCAGCAGACAGAAATGACACTTAGTGCTCCTAACAGAGACAAGTGCACACTATAGAGGGACATGCTTTGTTCATATTTAAAGTATGAGGTTTACAACCACTTTAATATCTGTATATTATATTAGTATTGTGTAACACCATTGTAGCCATTCTTTTCTGTTTTGGAATATGGACTTCATGTAATGATTTGATATTTTGAGTCAACGGCTAGTATCTATTCTATTTTAGGATCATGCGTGTTTTTGTATTTTTTTTTCTTTTTTTTAGAGATAAAGCGGTGACTGACAGAGATGATGGTTTTCACACCTCCACCAGTACATTGCACAGTTATCCACAGCAAAGATAAACCTAAGCTGCTCAAGTCAGCATTTATGACATAAAATAGGATTAGTGGGAAAATCTAAAGATCCATTGACACAAGTCAAACAGGTCCACAGTGATACCACATGAGTACATGCCTGGTGTGGGTATGCACACAATCTATATACTTTGTACAAGCTATAAAGATTTAAAAGTTATCTGTTAGTAAAATGAGTGGTAAAGCTGAGATTTGAAGAAAAAATGTTTTCCTGCAATTTGCCATGCAATAATATCTAACTTGTAATAATGGGTGTACCCTTACTGGCTGTTGTTGCTGTGTTTAGTAAAACTCTAAGGGCTCTTTCACACTGATCCATTTTTGATGCATTTTGGGGTTAAAAAATGCAGAAGAAAAATGCTTGAAAAATGTATCCCTTTAAATCCTTTGAAACTATGACACCACACCATTGAAATTAATGGGAAAAAACATCAAAAACCCACCTAACCAAAAACACCTAAGGGGGGCTTCACGCTGCCCTGCTGCACTTTTGCTACAGAGCAGCTGACCCATGGTTTTAATGCTGGTTAGGCATGGTATCAGAAAGCACACTAAAACTTCTCCATTCTGTATTTTTGAGGTGCTCTCTGAAACCACACCAAAAACACCGGACATCATAGAAGTCTATGGAAATGTGCAGCTGACCTGCTAGTTAGCTGCACTTTTCCCAAAGTGCAGAGGACTGCACTGGGGCAGTATGAGGATGCCCCTACTTTCATTCAGCCTGGATGTCACTGCAACCACTAAACGTTTGTCATAGAGCCTTACAGTCTCGGCTCTACTACATTTATTATAGTGGATGTCTAGTTGTACACTTCCTTCATTCAGGAAACATCTTGCATTCTTTTCACATAATTGAAAGGTGTTCTGTCATTGGAGGAGGTGTGGGTTAGGGTCACAATCTAACCTCCTCCAATGACAGAACACCTTATATTCTCTTGTATTCTGTGAAAAAGATGCAAGATGTTTTGTGAATGGAGGAGGTGTATGGTGAATAACCTACTATGATCAGTGTAGTAGAGCTGGGACTGTAAGGTTCTGCGCCGGATGTTTAGTGGGTATAGTGATTTCCAGGTTTGGCTATTCTTGCATAGCTCCATTGGTGCAGCTTGGACCAGTGTAAGTATGCATATACCACACCTGGTCAATCCCAGTGGAAGCTGGGAATCCCATTAATAGGCACCACTGCTACAGGGATTAGCACTTGCTTTAAGGTCCCACAGAACAGTGCCTATACAGCTGAGTGGTTGTTTCTTTATCTTGCATACCTGTTATTTGATGGAGAATGTTTAGATGAAAGATTTTTGTCATATTACAATAACATTTTGTTTGTTTAGTTAATACCAATACAAATCTCAGTAGACCAGAATCGCCTTTGTACCACAAAGAAAATCTGAAAACCCACAGAAGCTTTTATTTAACAAGGCGTCATGAATGTGCTCAGAGCAGTAATGCATGCTAGACAATCAGAATTCTTCTTTGAATAGAAAAGAATTGAAAAGAACTACAAGGAACTGATGGGATAGTACAGAGGCTTAGTGGTTGGCACTTCTGCCCTACAACCAATACAGGGAAAGAGCCATCCAGCACCAAGGGCAAGGATCAAGAACTGCACCCCCTTCCCCCACTGTTAATACATGTCGTAGAATGGGTGTATCACCCTGTGTCTATTCTTTGCCCACTTGCTACACTGCGCATGGGGCAGCTCCCCTCCTGCTCATCCCCTGTCCTGGCCCTACCTACAGCACTAGGGTCCTCGACTTGTATCCCAATCATGGCACTACCTGCTTTGAGTTTGCATACTCCCCCTGTGCGTGTGTAGGTTTCTTCTCACACCCCAAAGACATGGTGGTAGGTTAATTGACTCTTCTTTAAATTGTCCCTAGTATATGTATGCATGTGAGATGGGGACCTTAGATAGTGAGCTCTTTGAGGGCAGGGACTGATGTGAATGTGCAAAATGTAAAACATTAAGTAAATTGCCGGCTCTATATAAATACCTGTAATAGATAATTTGATATCTGATTGGTTGCTATCTATAGTCTTCGTCACTTAGCACCTTATCATTGCGCTCTTTACTGCCAGCCTGGATAGATACTTTTATAGTAGAGCTATTCATGTTACTCTTCACAGCTATAGATTATCTGTCAAAATTTTCTACAGATGTCAAGATACAGACAACCAAATAAACATGACCTCTCTCAGATTAATAATTATTGTGATGTTAACCTCGGTTAATGTATTTAAACACCTATCAATACTCACTAAAGCAAATAATGAAACTAAATCCAGGTGTATGCTGTTAATGATCATTACTCTTAATCGCGCTGGCTATAATCCACTTACAGACAAATAACTATCCATCTAGTGTAAGGGCATTACCCAGGAATGTCGGCCTTGAGCTTTCTACAATTAGTAATTCAGTTTATAATGCTCATAAAAACATTCTGTGCTGGAATGTTTTTATACACCTTACAAGGGAAAATAAACTCTATTTCGAAAAAGAGGATATTTCACTTTAGAAAGCACGTACATTCTTCTTTCAAGGACTGTTTACCATTTGGACTCAGATTCCTGTTTCCTTTCTTTCAAGATGTCTGTGTGACCATACGTTATTATCCTTGCTCAGAGAATTGCGTGGAACACTACAGTGCGCTTTTGACTACTATGGGTCAATCAAATGGTCAACTTTAGTACCGTGGGCCACATTGAAAAAAAAAAATGATTTAAAATCTAAAGTACTGTACATGTCAGACATATTCAGTTAATAAAATGTGTATAATCAACAATTGCCATTGAATAGAAAAAAAAAGCCACATTTTTTTACATAGTTACATAGCTAGTCTGGCTGAAAAAAGACAAATGTCCATCCAGATCAACCATTAAAAAAAAAAAAGTTATAATCCTATGAACACAGTTGATCCAGAAGAAGGCAAAAAACCCAGCAAAGCATGATCCAATTTGCTCCTGCAGGGGTAAAAATTAATTCCTGATCCCCTGAGAGACAATCAGATATTCCCTGGATCAACTTTACCTATAAATGTTAGTATCCAGTTATATTCTGTGTATCTAAGAAACAATCCAGGCCTTTTTTAAAGCAATCCACTGAGCTGGCCAGAACCAACTCTTGAGGGAGTCCTTCCCCATTTTCACAGCTCTTACTGTGAAGAAACCTTTCTGTGTTTGGAGATTACATTTCTTTTCCTCCAGATGTAAAGAGTGCCCCCTTGTCCTCTGTGATGACCTCAGGGTGAATAGCTCTACACTGAGTTCACTATATAAACCACTGATGTATTTATACATGTTGATCATATCCCCCTTAATCTCCTCTTCTCAAGAGAGAATACATTCAGTTCCTCTAATATTTCCTCACAGCTGAGCTCATCAAGTGTTTTTCACCCTTTTTTCATCCTTTGCCACTTCCTGCTCAGTAACGGCATTTCTCAGGCCAAATTTCCTTATGATGAAAACAGCACTAAATACCTGCATGCTGTATAAATGGCCACTTGTATTCTTCATTGGAAGCTCAGGCGACAACCCCAGAGCACAGTTGGGGAGCTGCTTTGTAAAGGATCTTCATTGCAGGATCACCAGATAATATGTTATTAAAATCGGCAGGTTTAAATATCATGCAAATGGTTTCTGAAATGACACTTGCATGTTTTAACTTATATTGTGATTGTAGGGATTGGGCTTACATATACTTTTCTACACTACTACACTACCACTTCACTACTGCTGAACGTTTAAGAATGGTAGAGCGGAGGATATTTATTTCTGCAAAGCCGTTTATAAACAGCACTGTAGAAAATATCTTCGGATGGCCAGTTTACCTGTGAATGACGGGGATCTGAGCCATCATTCTTGAATGGCTGAGAACTTTGGCAGTAGGAGAATCAAGTGAGGGGTTTTTATTACTATAATTGCATGTCTTTTTTTGTAACCCTTTCACCCCATCCTCTCCTTACATCTCAACCCCATCCTATCTCCAGTGACATATATATTAACACCTTCCCTTATACCACATATCTGCTCATTACTCACCTCGTCTCTAACCTCCCACTCCATGTAACCTGCACATGAATGATGTATTTATTTCAGCATTACCAAGCTTCACATATTAATCACCTCAATACCATCATGTTTCTTTATTTCCAAAATAACTTGTGGCAAAAAGTTAGATTTTGAGGGGTCTACTTGCCATTTTGGAGGAGTTTTAACTTTTCTGCAATTTTTATTTGACATGTTTTATGACAGAAATTAAGGGAAATACTTTTATTTTTAAAAATGTTGGTCTTTTTTACTTTATATAGTAAAACATAATAAATAAATAAATAATTAATAAATAAATAAACAGTGGTAAATACATATCACTTAAAAAAAGCTCTGTCTAGTTAAAAAAAAATGATATAAAATTAATTTGGGTACAGTGTTGCATTATGGAGTCATTGTTACAGCACTGAAAATGGCATTTTCCTGCTCCCAAGGGATGCAGATGCTGAGCACAGTCAGCCATAACAATGAATGGTTGTACCTAAAAGTACATATATGTTGTATGCTCACTGATGGGTAAACACCAATGCACTTCTATGGCACACTGTATGTGAGACCTGCAACTGCAGCCGTGTGCAGGAAAGCATTGGGAATTCTATGCTAAGCATATTTTCAGCCTCTCACCATATATGTATGCATGAGGCCCCAATATTGTATTATTGAATAAAAAGCTGCATTAATATGTATCTTTTAGATCTGGTTTGAGTTCATCTTTAAATTAGTAAGTTAATTTTTACAAAAATGAAACTACAGAATGGATTAAAAGAGGTGAATTATTATTTTTTTAATATAAAGTGCAGTAGGCCCAATTTTGTCACATGCTGCTTTCTAATGAGTTCTATAAATTGCAAAGCCAAATGGCATTAGACACAAGTCTGCAGTTAAGCTTACAGGATCCACGCCAATATAGTCTGGTAGGTTAGGTCATATATCTCTTAGGTATACTTTTCAGAGGGCTTCCTTCAACTAAGATCCTAACTCACTTTCTTATGACCATTGTAAGGAAGTCTTATTTTTCCTTAGAACATATTCATTTACATTATGTTATGGCAGAAGACTGAGGTTTTTCCTTGTGCAACAAGAGTAAAGAAACTTCATGATGAATATGGCAGACACTCTGGCGGGAAAATTTTGCCACTGGAACCAGTGAGAAATAAACTTACCTAGAGCACGCCAATATCTGGTAAAAACCATTTACAATTTGGGTGGTTTCTTTTGACGCAAGTAGTACACTGCTGTACTCATTTCACCAGTGTTATTCAGGATTTATTTAGCATTGTATATAATGGGGGGGATTTGCTAAAATGTTAGAACTCAGAATCTGGTGCAACTATGCATGATAGCCAATCAGCTTCTAACTGCAGCTTGTTCAGTTAAGCTTTGACAATAAAACCTGGAAGCTGATTGGTTTCTGTGCAGAGCTGCACCAGACTTTGCACTCTCCAGTTTTAGTAAATCTCCCCTGATGGATACTTGGCTTTAAATGGCTAATTAGCAACTGCTGAAAGAATCTGGCAGTTTTGGTTATGGGAATATACAGAGGAGCATGAGTTTCTTCATGCATGATTACTTACAGTCTTGTACTTAAATGATCAGCACACGCAAAGTATGATAATATCTTCAATGAAACAGAGAAAATGTATCTTCAAAGCTACTAACGGTGTTGCAGCATCTTTGAATTCTTCCCCTACAACTATTACTCAGGTGGTTCCATTTTAATATTTTTTCATTCCAGACCAGGTTTTTTGGCTGTTTTTAACTTGTGCGACCAGGCATCCATGGGTCATACCATTAATAAAATGTAGAAGGATCTTACTCTTGAGATGGCTGCATACAGTGGTTGTACAAGGTGTTGTAGTGTTGTGAAGTACCTACATTGTATTAGTAGAAAAGGTGAATGGGAATACTATCAGTGTTTAGGTATATATACAAATTAATCATTTTCATACTGTAATGGCTATTTTGGGCCTATAATAATTTTTACCTTCATGAACATTATTGTGAACTTCTGACGGGGTCTAAGTCTCAGTTCATGCAACCTATATTTCATCACCTCAACACCCCCCCTTTCGATGCTTTCCTGAAGGGGTTTATGACAGTATGGCCACCTGGCTGAATAAGTCCTGGAGTCATCATTTCTAACACCTCCTAGGGAGTATTGTCATAGATCTTCCAGCGGGAACTGGCTTCAAAGGAGGTATGCTTCCCTGGACATTGGCCTATCATAAATTCCATCTGGTGAGTTACAGTTGGCCAATATCTTTCACAAGTCACAAAGCCCCCCTTTTGAACAGAAATTGCAAAATATACTTATGGAAGGCTGTGACTACTTGGAATAGAGGGGAGGGGGTATAAATGTAAGCCATTGCTCAATTTTTTACCCCTTTTCCTCTCTTGAAGCCCAGTCATCAGGATGTCTCCGTAACGTATTAAGCAGGCCATAGACGTGGGGACAATCGGCCGTTTTTTTTTTTTTAAGAGTCGTAAATCAGTCGTTCAGACGGCCGACATTGCCACTGATTAAAAAAAAAAGTCGGCGGGTTTTAGTCCCGCCTACGGCTGTCAATTAATATAATAGCGGTATCCCTGCATAGAGACCGGCTATTATATTTGACAGAAGAAATAGATTATGCAGAAGAAGAAGAAGAAGAAGAAGAGAAATTGTATCTATTTGTACTTGAATAGAAACATCTGTATACAAAATGCATACAAATAGATACAATGTTGCAACTTTTTTTCTTCTCCGTCTTCTTCTGCAAAATCTATTTCATCTTCTTTCTCCTCTTTTCTTCTATTCTTCTTCTTGATATTCTATTTCTTCTTCTCCTGCAAAATCTATTTCTTCTATTTCTTCTTTTTCTTCATAGTCAATTTCTTGTCAAATCGGCCAGAAGAACAGCCGATTTGATCATAAATTACTGCGAAAATCCGCCGATCTAACAAATCGTCCCAGGATTTTCCACCTTGGACGATTTTCAAAATCTCTTAAAATTAAGAAAAACGGCCATCATTTTTTCCCACTAATGGTGCGAATATCGGCCGATTTTTTTATCGGCCGATAATTCAGCAAGAAAATCAGAAATCTATGGCAGCCTTTAGTCTATGTTTCTTTTCTGTAACTTTCTTTCCTGTAGTTGTCTCTATGTATTGGTAACATTCTGTATTTGCATTGTAATATTACTGCTTTTAAAGTTATACCAGCTACATTATATTTTGTTATATTTGATTAATAGCAAGCTTCTTTTCTGTGTAAATAAATAAGAACTTTATTTTTTGCTCAGTTGTTATCATTTGGTATTAACTTTATTGATATTAGCCACATCAAGATTGGCTAAATTCATGTATAGACAAATGGTTGTAATCATTATATTTATAATCTTAGATAGAACCAAGTGAATAAGTGCGGTGGCAAAACCGCTGAAACAATACATAGGAATACTGTATGTTTGCCAGTAAATTCCATGCTATTTGAGACATTTTAAATTCATATACTGTAATGGCTGCAAAAGCCAGATCAGTGTATGAAACTTTTTATATGTTTTACAGATTTAAAATTTTTTTATATTAGTATTTATAAAAGCATCAGGGCTCCCAGTTATTTCAGCAGAGGGTCTGATAAGATATAAAAGTCAGGGCTTTCTAAGATTCATTCAGTCAACTTTCCTGACACAACGGGGTCGATTTACTAAAACTGGAGAGTGCAAAATCTGGTGCATCTCTGCCTAGAAACCAATTAGCTTCCAGTTTTTTTTTTGTCAAAGCTAAATAGAACAAACTGAAGTTAGAAGGTGATTTGCTACCATGCACAGCTGCACCAGATTTTACACTTTCCAGATTTAGCAAATTAAACCCCAAAAGATTTTGCAAAGTTGAGCACAAATCTCTTTCTGTGGCCACACCATTAAAAAGTAAACACATTACTTTTTGTATCATCCAGATCAGTTGTACAAATTGAGAAAAAGAAGATCCTTTCAATATTGGAATGATTTGAAAACAGTTGACCAAGCATGACCGGATTTACAATGGCTGATCGGCAGAATGACAAGGTTGAGGTGTTAATTAATGAAGCAGTTTATCCTTTGCTGAAAATTATGTTTAGATTAAAAAGGAGATTAGGCTTTTGTTAAAATGAGAAAATGCAATACGTAAACTGGCACAGGGAATGAAAAAAGGCTAACATTATACAACATTAATGGCTATATTGACATCATATATTACCGCTCAGCAGGCTCACCCTATTTGCATGGTGGAGATTAGAAGTCTGATCAATGCTGAAAAAAGGATTAACTAAAGAGTGCTGCTTGTCTGGGATAAGTTGATTACAAAAGTTATTTTCATCTTACACAGCCAGTTTAATGGCATTCATTTGTGTCACTTGGGCATCAGACACTCCTCACATTTGCTGTGGCCTTAAAACATTAAAACGCTGGAGAGAGTCAAGAAAGTCATGTTCCAAATATTTGCTGATAACAGGCCAGCAGCACCTTCACTCAATCCATGCATCAGGAAATAAAGTGCTTTGTAATGATAGCCTAAGACTGGGGATTTAGACAAATGTTTTTCGGCCTCTTTGTGGACTTGCTGCCTAATCTAGTCACACAATGCGCAGTACACTCTCTGAGGTCTGTATTACATGGACTAATTGGTGGTCGAAGATCTCATTTTAACATCAATACCAGTGTACACTACATAAAGAATTACTGTGATAATGCAAACCATATGCACAACTCTGTATGGAAAAATGACTGAAACAGCGGAATATGTGGTAAAGTAAATGCCCACAGCAATAAAAAATAAAAATAAAAAATATATATATAAAACTTTCGTACACACAGCAACTAAGATGAAAGCAGTATTAGCTTGTAACTTTGCTAGTATTCATGTTACAGATAATGCAATACATACTTTTAAAGCAGTAAACCAGATTAGTAATATTTCTGCTGTGTATGAAGATCTCAAATTAAATGCAGCTATTTTAAAAGGAAGCAATATCCCTTTTTTGTTTAGATATACTCTTGAAGGGATCAGCTAATTACATTTAATCTTATAATTTTTATTTCAAGTTTTAAAAACATTGTTTCTGTGTATAGATAAAATGATCAAAGGACTTGGGGTTGACCAGATTTGTCCTTAAAATGGAACTAAACCTAACCTAAGGGCTCATGTAGACGGGACGTTTGGAGAACACTTCTGGATGCTGGAAATTGACAGCAGGAAAACGCAGGTTAAAAAAATTAGTTTTGCTGCCTTTACATACCGAGTTTAGCCGCGTTTGCGTTCAGAAGTATTTTTTAAAGATAAGCACAGGAGAACCTCCCATATGCCCAGAATGCACTGAAAAGTGGTAAATTATTAACTATTTCAGACTGTTTCAGAGAAATACGCACAGTAGAAGCAGAGAAAGCAGCATGTGTTGAGATAATTAGGTGGGAGTTGCTCATTAACATTTCTTTTGTTTCCAAGGGTGGGAGAGGTCTGGGGTGTGAATTGGTGATTACAATGTGTGACAAGCTTGGTAGGAACATCCTGTTAAGTGTTTTGTCCATCTGAGCACCTTGAAAACTCTTTGCATGCATTTTTTATGATGAAAAAAGCCTCTGGACAGCATTAGGAACTGGAAGAGTTGAAAAAAAATGTCAAACTCAAATGCTTATAAATGTGATTTGCTGCGTTTAGCCGCATTTTGCATTTGAAACGCTGATAGAATCAACATCTAAATGCAAGTTTGTTGCATTAACCACCTCCCGCCCACCATATAGTAATATGACGGATGCAAGGTGACTCTCTCGTTCTGGGAGGACTTCATATGACGTCCTCCCATTCTAACCGTGCATGCGCGGCTCAGGGAGTGCGCAGCGCGGCGATCGGCAGTGCGCTGTGTCCCTCGGACACAGAGGATCACCGATCATGGAAAGAGCCGAAGATGTCGGCTCGGTCATGTGATCAGCTGTGTCCAATCACAGCTGATCACATGTAACTGCTGACAGCTCGAGAGGAGAGGAGAGCTGGTAATCGGCTTTCCGCGGAGGAGACATGTACACTGATCATCAGGGCACTGATGATCAGTGTGCCCTGATGATCAGTGTAGCCCCAGCAGTGCCACCTGTCAGTGTCCATCAGTGCCTTGTGTCAGTGCTCATCAGTGCCTCGTGCGAGTGCCCATCAGTGCCATATCAATGCCACATATCAGTGCCTACCAGTGCACATCAATGCCACATATCAGTGCCCATCTGAGTTGCCTTTCAGTGTCACCCATCAGTGCCAGTCAGTGCCACCTATCAATGCAAATCAGTGCTGCCTAACAGTGCCCGTCAGTGCCGCCTAACAGTGCCAGTCAGTGCTACCTATCAGTGCCAGTCAGTGCCGCCTATCAGTGCCGCCTATCAGTGCCATGTAGCAGTGCTGCCTTTCAGTACCCATCAGTGATGCCTGTCAATGCCCATCAGTTCCACCTACCAGTGCCTCCTCATCAGTGCCCATCAGTGCCACCTATCAGTGTCCATCAGTGCAGCCTATCAGTGCCCATCACTGCAGCCTCACTAGCGCACATCAGTGAAGGAGAAAAATCACTTATTTACAAAATTTTATAACAAAAACTAAGAAAAAACTTTTTTTTTCAAAATTTTCAGTGGTTTTTGGTTTGTTTAAGAAAGAATAAAAAACCCAGAGGTGATTAAATACCACCAAAAGAAATCTCTATCTGTCACAAAAAAATGATAAAAATGTCATATGGGTACAGTGTTGCATGACCGCGCAATTGTCACTCAAAGTGCGACAGCGCTGAAAGCTGGAAATTGGCCTGGGCAGGAAGGGAGTATAAGTGCCCTGTAGGCTTGTGGTTAATAAAACGACTGCAAACTCAACTGCTTGTAAACTACTGTAAACTAAGATGTATACATGGACACATAGGAAAACATTAGGGTGCGTTCAGGGGCTGCTGAAAAAAACGCTGAACAGCTCCTAAACGTGAGTTTACCAGCTGCAGTGTACATGAGCCCTAAAAAGCTGCAAGCAGGCAGATCTTTATTGCAGAAGCGACAAGCAATGTCTCTTCTGCAATAGCAAAAAGTTACTGACCTGCTCACACGTCTTCTACTAAGCTGTGCAAACTTCTTTTTATGGAGTAATTGCAGTAAACTACACATTTCCATCATGTTTTTATTTAACAATACATCCAATCAATACGCTAATGTAAGTATGGCAAATCAGTAAAAATGTGCTAAAATTCCTGAAAGTGAACATGAGAACAATAATTCAATTATGTTTTTAATGAAAATACAATTTCATTTTGCATTTCCTTTCTAATCCTTCTTTATATTTCATCAGATGAAAGATGCTTAGGAAACTTATAACATTGTGGCATGTTTTGTGAAGATGTCTCTATAGGGGAGTAAGTTCAAGGTTAGAAAATGGAGTCGCTATCTAAGATGCAAAGTAGTTATATTTGAATATCGAAAGTGAAATATTTATTTTATTTTTCTGTACCTGCTATGCAGAAAAATAAAACGATGACAGGTAGATGGGGACCATCATAACTGCTTTAAAAGTAGTTGATGATTTTTCATTATTTGACTTTCTTTTGATCACAAATTCACTTTAAAGGAGAACAGACAAAACCCGGGCTTCAGTGATAAATAAACCATAAGAAGAGCTGCTTACCTATGTCTGCATTTTGCTTGTAGATGCAATGTTTGACAGGAAAGCTAATACACTTGGTGGTCTAAGAGAGATATGTGCAAATTCACTGATATTATTCATTTCAATGCCATTATAGCCCACAATGGTCTCTACATGAACTGTTTATGTTCCAGTCTTCTCCCTTACCTTACTCAGATTCTTTATGGTTAGCAAGGTGGGAAAGTGTTGGTTGCTGGTGTTTTCCTAAACCATCTCTAGCTATTGTCCAGAGAGATCAATATCAAACAATGCAAAATGGGCAACAACTACAGAGGAGATAATAACAACCAGGTTAAAAAGGTATTAATTCATAGGTGTCTATTTATCAGTGTTTGCACCCAAGAATCACACAATATTCACCCAAGATTCACACGTTTAAATCAAATTAAATGTATGTGAATGTATGCAAATTGTTGGTGAAAGCTGAGTAAATATTGGGTGAAAACATCGATAAATGGTCTCATAGTTTGGTCTGTTCCATGAAATGCTCAGTGTTACTTTCTATTTAAATATTTAAGGGGTCTCTCAACAACAGTTCATTAGGAAGGCACCTAGAGAAGAGCGTAGGTGTAAGGACACAGAACACAATCCTTTGCCTAGTCCTACTATCATAGTATCCTAAATTAAAGCCTATGCATTTTTGGGTAGCTTATACCTTTTTCTGTTACTCAACTACAACTCAACTACATTTTATTGAGAGATGTAATTTTACAAAAATACTCATGCACAAGAAACCATAGAAGCAGAAATATTAAAACATTGTACAGTACAGGGAAGAGAGAACAGGGCACTAAGATTAGAGAATAGGGAAAAATGACATCATAACCAAATAGTCCTCTCAGCTCCTCCCAAGACCTCCTGCTCTCAAGCTCTCATGTCTCCTCCTCCCATGCTTGTTTCCAGGACTTCTTCAGACCCTCTCCCATCATCTGGACCCTCAATCTGTCTGACTATCTCCTACTCTGGCCTTTTATACCACATGCCCCACCCTATAAGATTGTAAACTCTTATGAGCAGGGCCCTCTTAACCCTCTTGTATTTTGTTTAATTGTAACTGCACTGTCTCTTTTTTGATTGTAAAGTGCTGCACAAACTGTTAGTGCTATATAAATCCTGTATAATAATAAAAACAACTATAATGCCTTATCCAAACAAACCATGCCAAGAGTCTTGTAATGTGTGATCTATGATTGGAATCTTCTTTAACCACTTCCCATGTATATAAATGGCCGGACGGGAGCTTTGCAGGAGCGGGTGTTTATAAACATCCTCCCCGCTTCCCTGCCTGTGTGCGCTCCATAGGAGGAGAACACAGCAGAACACCAATCGCTGTACGGGACCTCTGTGTGAGGTCCCAATCATGTGGTCACTGATTGGCTAATCAGTGATCACATGAATAGTAGTAAACAAGATGTCACTTCTGACATTATTGCTTACTACTAGTGAAATCTGTGAATGATCACAGACGTCACATGATGTAAGGCTATTCACAACAGCCTTCTACCATGTGACAAGCTGTGACCAATCACAGCTCACGCAGTATTTCTTAATGGCTGCAAGAATGTAGTCAGAGAGAAGAAGAAATGATTGCTTTTCAGCCTTTATGGGTGTAAAAGCTATCAGTGTAAAGCAAAAAAAAAAAATCTTCATCACCCCCCACAAGTAGTACAGTGTCACTATGGTGACACTGTACTGCTAGGGTGACAGTATGTAAAAAAAAAAAACATACACAATAATATAAAAAATAAAATAAAAATGTCAAAACATTTTTTGAAAAATTATAATTTTTGCTTATAAACTAATTTTTTTTTTGTTACTGAAAAGATAGATTAATAAATTTTGGCCACTATTTATGAAGAAAGATTATTTATTTGCCAAATTTTATAAGAAAAACACTTTTTTTTTTCAAAATGTTTGAACTTTTTCATTTATATAGCAAAAAAAACCAAAACATTCCAGTGGTGAATAAAAACCAGCAAAATATAGTTTTATCTGTCTCAAAAAAAATGCTAAAAAAATGCATATAGGTACAGTGTTGCATGACCGTACAATTGTCATTCAAAGTGTGATAGTACTGAAAGGTGAAAATTGGCCTGGACAGGAAGGGGGTAAAAGTGTCCAGACTTGAAGTGGTTAAAACATACATAGTGAGACCTGGTGGTTTAGTAAAAGGGTTTTTTTTTGTTAGGGCTCATGTACAGGGCCAACTGAGACTGTATTCTGCCCAGATTACCAAATTTCTGTGGTGGGTGCGGCCAGGTATTTCTGATCAGCTGAGGACAGAAAACCTGTGTAAATCAATGACAGTCTCACACTGCCCTTAGTGTCCCAATAGGTACCAAATAAAGATCCTTTACCTAAGCTATGTTGTGCGTTGTATTTATTGTGCGCAAGAACCAGCACATTCCTAGCAACTGAGATGTGTGCCACCAAGCCTTTTATGTTCTACACAAACAATAACACAGTACATGTCAGAATAGGCAGATATATTATTTTCCAAACTGCAAGGTGTTAATCAAGTAGTCTTTGTAGAATATCCTCAGCTGGTGCCAGTTCTGACCAGACAAAATCTTGTCAATTTTTTTTGGACAGCCCTGTAGTTGATTCATGAGTTTTTTAGCTGCTTGACCTCCTCATGCCTTGTGACAGTAGGAAGTGAAGAAGACATAAACTCTCTTGCCGCCAAAAAAAGATATCTGGTTGTAGCTAAATTTGCATATTGGTCATTAGTTGATATTTTAAAGTAGCCTAAGAGGCAAGTTAAGGAAACATTCTTAGGGTGAGTATCATGTATTTGAGGTCAATAGGTTCCTATCAATACCTAAAGAACTTGGGATCTGCACCAAACCATATGAAACAAAGTGCCCATTTTAAAAATTGTTAGAATATATAATGTCCTACAAGTTTGTATGCTGTGACTTCATGCCAAGAGGGCACTCTAAAGCTACTGAATAAAATGTTTCACATGAGATTTTATGCTTGCTGTAACTTCAAAGTCAGAAACAGATGCAAACAAATTCAACACCTGTAATCAGTTTAGCACCTGGAATTTAATGTTTTATGCTTTGACACAAGGACTTCTGGAGCTTACACTAAAAAGAAAGAAATTCCATGTGGATGTTACTTGATATCATGGAAGACGAATGGTTTCTACCTTGGCAGAAGTTATTCTTTAAGAGACTGAGAGTGCTAGGATTCTCTGTGTTATTCACACTGAATAGAAACACAAAACAAGGACAGCGGAATACAGTGCCTGTTTAGACAAGCCATTCATTTTTGTGCTCTCAAAATAAAGCACTATCATTTTATACTGTGCAAGTATTGGTACAAAGACATTTAAATCCTTGTTTCTGCGCAAATGCCTCCTGCCATTGCACTTTAGGGTTATTAAAATGGTAAAGAAGATAGATCGCATAAATAAAAGGTTGCACGTAGGCCAGATATGCACAAAGCAGGAAAATTACTGTTAAAAAAAGATTAGTTATATTTTAACTGCTGCACATCTTATGAATCCAGGCATCAGCTCAATGAGAAATTGTACTGGAGTAATTTATATACATCCTGCAGGTAAATCAGTTTATGAGATTCTGAACTTTAATTTCCGCTCAATAATTTAAACTCTCACATATAATACTTCACAGTTATGCAAGCTCCAAGGAACACCAAAAAAAAAGAACATATTGATAAAGTATAATTTGAACATGGATGTGCACATACATTTAGCAATGTCCTTAGTATAGCTTTATGTATCTTGTTCAGTTTGCAATTAGTTTTCTTCCCCTCTTGACAGCACTGAACAATATACCTTAGATTCTCATACTAGAATGAAGAAACTGCCAAATTTGAACATCCTGAATTAGAAGGTTATCCAACACTCTCCATTCTACTTAGGCAAGCCATAGCTAAAATAAATATGTACAATTGCCTTTTCAACTGTCAGTAGGGAGGTGTCTAAGCATCAGTCCCCACCTGTCATCAAACACAAGGTTCTAGGCATTAAAGTGGACAGGAATTCTAAAAATGATTATTTCTATGTTATAGAGAACATTAAGAATTGTTAATTGTGTCGGTCATATCTAAAAAAAAAGTATAGTTTTCTGGAATTTCTACTGAAAAGCAGCAAAGCACTTTCTGGTATGCCTTGACACTCCAGTGTCTACAGCCTCATAGCTGTATATCTGTAGTGTGAAATCTAAGACACTATTTTCTCTGACTGCTATTAGAATATTTTGAGTAAGATTTGATGATGTTAATACTATGCTGCTCACTGCTCTAATTGCTGAAAACTCTGACATGGTGATGAAAAGCCTTGCATCAACCAAGATGGCAACCTCTACACAGAGATACAGTACAGAGAAAGGCATGTAAGTCAGAAATGTGGAAGGATCAGCTACAAGGAGACCACATGCAATAATAGTAACGAGTCCTTTGTCTTCTGTCTATCTACTTTAACACAATATATTGTTCCACAGCAAGCTACTACAAATTACATGTCTTCAATATGGTATTAGTAATTAATAGTATTAATCAGAAAATTATTTTTTTTTATAGAATTCCACACCAGCAGAAGATAGGTTTTACGAAGTCACCAGTGAATATCTGTTCTGTGGAAACCCTTCTGTAGTTCAGCTCTCATATTATAGGCTGCCTACCTTCTGGTTTATGCTCCTCAAAAATAACTTTAGGACCTCTGTTCCTTGCCACATGTAGAAAGTATAGTGGTGGATAAATAGACATATCCAGAAATGCATATCATGGGACTTCATTTCTGGTTGACTGAACCCACTTGAGCTAATACTTTTGCACAGCTACAGTTGTGTCCAAAATTATTCAACCCCCACTGAAATTGAGTGTTTTGGCCAGTTTGACATTGCTTTTGATCATTCAGTCATCTTGCTTACATTTACATTAAAGAGGCACTTGTAGGTCAGACAAATATAACATAACAGTTATAATGAAATAACCACAAATGTCTTTTCTGTGCTCACAGCATTATCAGTTTTATTCAACCCCCAAGTGACATTCAATCTTAGTACTTAGTACAGCATCCTTTTACAGTTATAACAGCTTTTAAACGTGAAGCATAGCTTGACACAAGTGTCTTGCAGCGATCTACGGGTATCTTCGCCCATTCTTCATGGGCAAAGGCCTCCAGTTCAGTCACATTCTTAGGCTTGCGCACTGCAACTGCTTTCTTTAAGTCCCACCAGAGGTTCTCAATCGGATTTAAGTCTGGTGACTGCGATGGCCACTCCAAAATGTTCCAGCCTTTCCTCTGCAACCATGCTCTAGTGGACTTGGAGGTATGCTTGGGATCATTGTCCTGTTGAAAGGTCCAACGTCTCCCAAGCCTCAGGTGTGTGACGGACTGCATCACGTTTCCATCCAATATCTCCTGGTACTGAAGAGAATTCATGGTACCTTGCACACGCTGAAGCTTCCCTGTACCTGCAGAAGCAAAACAGCCCCAAAGCATGATTGACCCTCCACCATGCTTCACAGTAGGCAAGGTGTTCTTTTCATCATAGGCCTTGTTCTTCCTCCTCCAAACATAGCGTTGATCCATGGGCCCAAACAGTTCTAATTTTGTTTCATCAGTCCACAGAACACTATCCCACAACTTTTGTGGTTTGTCCACATGGCTTTTGGCATACTGCAGTCGACTCTTCTTATTCTTTGGAGACAGCAAGGGGGTACGCCTGGGAGTTCTGGCACGGAGGCCTTCATTACGCAGTGTGCGTCTTATTGTCTGGGCTGAAACTTCTGTACCCACATCTGACAAATCTTTTCTCAGTTCCTCAGCAGTCACACGGGGACTTCTCTCCACTCTACGCTTCAGGTAGCGCACAGCAGTCGAAGTCAGCATCTTCTTTCTGCCACGACCAGGTAGCGTTTCAACAGTGCCCTTTGCCTTGAATTTGCGAATGATGCTTCCTAAGGTGTCTCTTGGTATGTTTAACATCTTTGCAATCTTCTTATAGCCATTGCCCTTCCTGTGAAGAGAAATCACCTCTTCTCTTGTCTTCCTGGACCATTCTCTTGCCTTCACCATGTTTGTAACCACACCAGTAAATGTCTAGAAGGAGCTGAGTATCACAGTCATTTTAAAGCTGCCTAATTGGTGCTTATTATGCTTGATTGCTGCTCGGTGACATCCACAGGTGTTTTCAATACCTGATGGAAAGCACCTGTATGAACCTCTGTTCTTCAGAGTGGTAGTCTTTAAGGGGTTGAATAATTGTGGCAATGAAGAAACCACATAAGAACCATTTACTACTGTATTACATAAACAATTGATGTCATTTTAGTTGCATTTGGGTAGTTACAACGTCCTTGTAGGATTTGATTCTGAATACAATTCCAAATGTACACTATAGTCCCTAAACCCCTTTACAGCATTGGGGGTTGAATAATTTTGGACACAACTGTAATACTTTTGCACAGATTTATGGAGTCATAGGAGGATATCTGCTCTGTGAAGGTCTTACCATGTGCATTCTAAAGATGCCCATGTAAAACAATTCTCTAGTTAAGCTCTCATCTTATAGGCTGCCTACCTTCTGGTTTATGTGCCTCATAAATAACTTTAGGACCTCTGTTCCTTGCCACACATAGAAAAGTATTGTGGCGGATAAATAGACATATCCCGAAACGCACATCATGGGACTTCACTTCTGGTTGACCGGATTCACTTGCGCTAATACTTTTGCACAGCATCCCCCCCCCCAAATTAATACTTTCATTCTCTTTTTTAGCATTATAATATTAAACATTACAACGTGTTAATATGCAACTATTCAACGCTAGAAGCAATAGGTTGACCTTTAACTTCTACTGAGAAATTTGTTAAGTACGAAGTTATATATCGCCCCACAAAGTATATATTTCAAAGCATAATACTTAGTCTTGGTAAATGTTGTGTCAAATGTGACAGTCTTGCTAATCAAATGTCTCCATTATGACAGACATGTGGAAGTAAAAAATTTATTCAGCATTAAACATGCCATATTTTTGAAGCTAAAAAAGGGAAGGGAATCAAACAGTGACAAACACTCTGTTACTTACTATTAAAATATGGGTGCTATTAAAATTAAATTGACAGTTGGCAGATTGTTACCTGACTGAAATGTCATTCCTTTGTTTTAGCATATCTCTCTGTTGTTTGACATCGTAGCTATATTAGTGAGCTCAAGCTGAAACCAACAATTTAAGACACTGTATTACTGTGACTTCTGCATATAAATGGGATGACTGGTGGCTGCAACATTTGAAGAGGTAGAAAAAGGCCAAGAGACTGTAAGCTGAGTAACTAACTCATAATGGATTGAGGGATAACGAAAAATTTCACCTGCTTTCTCCCCTAATGCATTCAAGAAAAATCTATGGTGGATACGGGCATAAAAGGACTTTTAAATGTACACTGAACTTTGTAATGCTTTGAAACAAATAGCTAATATCTAAACCTTCTAAAACCTTATCTAAACCTTAACTAAACAAGATAAAAATTCTTAAATAGACTTTCTCTATTACAGTCTTTAGCAGCAACCGCAGTATATGAAGTACAAATTAGTCTCACAGTGTATTATGTACAAGGCCAAATTTACCATTAGGCACAGAAGGTGGAAGAGGGAAAAGACCCTCGCATAAATATTGACCACATTTTTTTTACTATCATCAATAGAATAGCAGTCATCTCTTATATATGTATTTACACATTATTACAATTTTATAAGCTAGGGAAGGTCTAGCAAATCAAAGGTATGTTCTTGATAACTTTGGTGATATCTGTATAGGGTCTTACTATGTTTAGCTAACATTGTGTGCCAATTGGCTCCAGTGCTTGGAATCCAACCCTGATTGTGAAGGGAGCAATAGGGTAGCAAAAAGAAAGTAGATACTGCTGGGAGTGAGTTAAGCCTGTTGCTTGTTCTTAAAAAATATCCAGATCCAAGCTTTGAAACCACAAGTTACATACATCATTGTAAAGATTTTTCATTCCACCCATTAAAGATTGGGGTTGCCTGTGCTCCTGTTGTTGTGACTCATTTGTTTCGATGATTGTCACCTGGACAAGAAAAAATGGGAAACCTACCTACTTGGCAAAGCCAAAAAAATGAAGCAAGTTCAAATCCATATAACAGTATAGCTTAGGAGGGGGTTCTTTCAGATTTCGATTAGTTGTATATGAAATTCAACCACTTTATCTTTGCCTCCCCAGCCCTATCTTTCGCAGCCACAACCAAACTGCAGCCAATGTCTGAATTTTAAAGAGCACTATCAAGGTGTATGCTGCAGCTCCAGGTGGGTCCACCTCACAGTCCCTTTCACCTCCACTGTATTCAGGTGCAAGCACTGCTCAACAAGCCATGTGGAAAAAATGTAATAGGATCCAAAGGGCTGCAATCTTGAAAACTGCATCCACTTTATTGGCTTTATTGAGAATCTTTAAAATGTCTTTTATAGCAACAGTAGACACCATAGATCACCAATAAAGTGGATGCAGTTTTCAAGTGTGCAGCCCTTTGGATCTTTAAAGGGAGCCATGCCACCCTCTCCATCATGTGACAGTACTCGAGCTAAGCAAATGGCCACTTAGCTCTAGCAAATTAATATGGAAGAAGAACTTATGCTCCTTCAGAGAGGGAAGCACTGTAGATTTTGCAGGGTTGGACACAGAAAAAGGAGTGCCAAGGGAGTGCTGGGAAGGTGAGTATAAATTGTTTGGGAAAAGAGGGCTTTGCACAGAGACTTTCACTTTGCCTGAATGTCTCTTTAAGTCCTCTTTCATTTCGTAATATCTAACAGTAAAGGATCATTGCCCTTTTTCAAGATGTTATATCAGTGTTTTCCAGATAATGTCTCTTTTTATTGCTGCTGCATTTGGTATGCTAAACCTCCTCCAAAAGCATCAAATTTCATGATAGTTTAAAGTGAAACAATAAATTTTGGAGGGAGAGGTATACCTATCCGGAAAGAAACGTGAAGGCTGCGATTACTGCCAGTCACTGATCTGCATTTAGGCAAGGAATTATGACTTCACTTCAGTTTTCCTGATCTGCTTAATTGATGCTCTATTGACACGTTAAGTAGAAGTCAGTACAGTATAACAGCTAGGCAACTAAACTTTTCAGTGGTGATCAACAATGGCAACCCCTATAATAACAGATTTACTTTTCTTCTAGAACTACTACAATATGTTTCAAAATTCAGAAAAGAAAACTTTTCTATGACAAAACCTATTTCACAGAACAGTCCTAACTTCCTATAGCCTAAACTTGGGCATATAATAGACTTCAACTGGCCAATCAGAGGGTAGTAGGGGAAATATGTGACCTTTCACATGCAGTTTATGTATGTTTCAGTGTCATTAAGTGTGATGGGGAATTGTCAGTCAGCTAGTTCCTTTTAACTACTAGGGGATATTTATCTAATAAGGCTGATCTCAAAAGCTGTGTAGGCTTCTCATTTATCAAGAGACCTTATGATCACAAGTGAAGCCTTGGGAAGACCAAGAGAGTGCCTGGTGGCCCTCAGGTACTTTGTCAGTCCTAATGTTACTAGTGAAGCAAGACACAAGAACTGCTATGACAACAGAAGGTGCAGATACCTCATTCTGCTCTGTTACATTACTAAACATAATGACCAGTTATTGATAAATTGAAATATTTTCAGCAGTTCCTGTGTGTGAGCTTCAACGTACCCCTCAGCCTTAAGAATTTGTGTGAAGGGAGATCTAGAGATGGGAGAGGACTATTCTTGAGAGATGAGGGCATGGATAACCTGAAGCTGTCTTGGGGGTTTAGGAGCCAGCTCCAAGTAATGGGGTTATGTCGGTTACATTTATTATGGAAATTCTTGCCCAATGAAGTGTGTGTGCTAATAGGACTGGAGAGGCTGAAAGGATACTCTCCTGGGTGCTGGCTCAGGGACAGAGTAGAGAATCCTGACTGGCTAGTTGCTGATATCAGTAGAAGGAAAGCCCAAGTATCCAGACAGATACAGTGAAATTAAATATTTCTACCAGAGAGGAGCCATCTCACCTGGAATATATACCAGTATGAAGCTAGGGTTAGGGAGCATAAGAGTGTGTACTCACTTTAGAAAGTACTCCTATTACTCAGAGTTTGTGTGAAGCCACTCTGTCTGACATAGACACCACAGCAATCCTCTGAAAGTGTCTTTTGGGCTGGTGACAGGTGGACTACAGCATCTAAAACCTGAGTGTACCAGAAGTTTAATATGTTAGGATAAGAAGCTGACAACTGCCTGAAAGAATGTGGTATTGCAATTTTAAAGTATTATGGTGTTTTTTAATTGGAAATATAATATGTAATATTGTAAAATATTGTTTTAAACAGAAAATGCCACACTGGGTATAAAACATGTTGTTTTGATAGGAAAGTTTTATTTTTGATCTATGAGACACAGGGTGGCAGTTCCAGACTTACCCCCCTTCACTGTTTCATTTGTAGCTACTTAAAACTGTCAGAAAATGATGATTTGGAAGGTTCCGGCAGCGTACCAAATATTGCAGCAGCAACAAAAGAGAATTTAACTGGGTTACACTGAGATAACATCACCAGGAGGAGCAATAATTCTTCCTTGTTAAATATTACCGGATGAAAACTGATTTAATACCTTACGCTGGTGCTTTGAGCATCAATACCTTTTTGAGAAGCGTGTCTGTTATATCTCCATTCCTCTAATTAAATGTCGCCATGTTTAAGCGTTATTAGAAAGAAGAATTGGACACATCTGATTACTGCTGGAAGAAGAAGAAAGCAAATGAATGCACCTCGTCCGCCAACATCCAATTAGACACAGCATTATTCTAGACAAATGTATAAAAAATTCAAAGTGCTCATGTTTGACATACATTTTATACAGTGCTTAATATCGCACTGGTTAAAGTGCTCTCAATGTATACAGAGATTAATGTCCATTAAATAACTGTTGCCCTGCTTCGTGGAATGCTATTATAAACTGCTGACAGGTTGTTATAAAGTACATATATAAAAAATAAGGAGCATTTATACAACGAAGGACAGTACAGACTGGGTTATGTATTAAAACAATGCTGTCATAACAAGCACTTGTGTAAACATGGAGAGCTGAAGGAAGCTTTCTCAAGGGCATTAGATATCAAGCAATCTTGTAATGTCTAAGGACTGAACACTCCAGCGTTTTATGGTGTGAGAAATGGGCCTTCATCTAACAGTCACCTGACTTTGCCTTGTAACTGACCCTTGACAACATGTGTTTTCTCCATTTTGTGAGTCATAAGTTAGTAGTAAAACTGAAAAAAGAAAAACAATACAGTTAACCAGTTTTGTCCAATCCTCAATTCATAAATACAAAGTCAAAAGTGAAAAAACCCACAACGGAAAATCAGATATAATTTCTTAAGTGGTTTGGCTGCAGAAAATTTAAATCTATTGGACTTTGCACACATTAAATCAGAAGTAAGCTTAAATAATAAGTCAAAATCCATCTGCTTCTGGCCTCTATACCATCAGAGGCTGCTGAGTGAATAATAAGGATAGTGGGGGGACCTAGAAGTAGCAGCAGATGAGATGGTGGTAGCAGGGTTCTGAGCAATGAGTGATAGCCTAGCTCAGTCAACATTGGAAATGGGAACACTGTGCATACTTGCAAATTATGGCAAGAGCTCACCTTTTCCATGTTAACGTTACTTCAGCTTCATAGGATAAAGTTCACCTTTTAACAAAAAATGATAAATGCACATTTTGTTGCTGATAAAAAAAATGTGTATTTACTATTTTTTGTTTTAGGAGCCTGGAAAGCATTACACCAGTGATCAGCAGATCGTGCGTGCTATGCAGGTCTCCTGCAGAATGTCAGTGTAATCTGTCTGCTCATACCTCGTACGGGCAGGCAGTTTTACACTGACATGAAGAATTAGTGAACTTCCAGAGTGCTCAGCAGCGCCATGGTAGTTCATTGACAAAAAGCCGCAAAGGCTATCGGGACTTGTAGTTTCCCATTCACAGAACTGGAGCCCCGTTCGGCCGGGTTTTTTTTTTAATTTGGAAAGCTGGGGGGGGGGGGGTGGAGAAGATCCCCTGCTAGCTATCATATAACATGTTACAAAAGGTGAACTTATCCTTTAAATGTAACTTACGTACTTTTGGGTAAAGAAAGGGAGAGTTAGAACATCTGCCAGGATTTTATTGGTGCTAATGGCCCTCTAGGAAAATGTATTTTCAGTTACAGTGTTCAGAAAATTGAGTGGAATCTTCCCAGCAGGCACACAACAGCAACAAATACACTTTGGGCTCAAGAAACAAAGCTTAACTAGAAGGACTAGGATCTTTATTTTCAGACATGTGACACAAATTTTTTTATTTCATTAGACTAAATATAATTGTCACTTTTTGGAATATACTGTAAGTGTGATTATCCTGGTGTGTTAGCTGTGTTAATTGTTAATTTTAGCGTTAATCATACTATTTGTGTCTCCGTTGGAGATTTCCTCTCATTACCTGTCCTGGTGACAGTGAGTGGAAGTCTCCCAAAGTTGTACATTGATTAAAAAGCAAACAAAAGTTCTCTGGCTGTATGAGTGCTATAAACCATGTTGTTTTCAATGCACAGTTGACCTAGAGGCAAAACGGAACCATTTTTAGTATCCTACAATGAGGAATAATACCCTTATTTTAAAAAAGAAACCTTTGTGATGAAGTGATGACATGTAAATACTTTGTGTTTTAGGAAGGCTTCTATATACACTGACATAGAAATAGGAGTAGGAATACAGTTAAACATAAACCAACAGCAACTCACATATGTTTTTGAATAAAATTCCAAGGTAAATCTAGACCCTGCCTTCATTATAGTAAGTGAATTGGAAGCAAAACTGTCAGCTAGAGTGAGGGTAGAACCTACTTAGATAGAATATCCCCCTTTAGGCAAACCGCATTCCTACTATATTAACACATAGCCATGTCAGCTATTCAGCACTGAAGAGCTGAACACCCCTCTGTTTGGTTTGCGGTTGAACAATCAAGCATCAAGAAAGTTTGAACGCGAACTTTGAACAGAAGGGACAATTCACCAAGCGGTATCTTACAGCATCTGAGTATGCGGTAAGATACTGCATAGCTGCTAAATACATTCTTCATTGTTTCAGTTGTCAGTAGGGATTCCCACTGACAGCTGAATGTACAAAGATTTGAGAGCATTGTCCGTCAAAAAAAAAAAAGACTAAAAAACATGAGGTCCCCCCCCATCCCTTCAGATCTGGTATGGATTTTGAGGGGAAACCCTATGCCCAAATTTTTTTTTAAATGGCGTGGGGGTCCCCCCCAAAATCCATACCAGACCCTTATCTGAGCATGCAGCCCTGATGGTCAGGAAAGGGGGGGACATGCGAGTGGCCCCCACCTGAACCACACCAGGCCTGAACAAGGGGGGGTGCTTTGGAGCAGAGGGGCTCCTTGCATTGCTTTGGCTTATCACAATGCACTGTCAGTGTGCAGTGCATTGTGGGACAGGGAGAGCGAATAGATCGCAGAATGCCCTTGCCGTTCGTATGTTTGCCAAACATACGAACGGTCGATGTTCGAGTCGAACTAATGTTCGAATCGAACATACAGCCCATCCCTACTATTCAGGCTTATATTTCCATCCCTCTAATTAAATGTTGCCATGTTTAAGGAGCGCACAGAAATTATGCAGAAACTAAATCCAAAACATATTTTTTCAGTTTTTAAATATATGAGGGTTAGAACCTCTGTCTGCTTTTCATTGATGTACTGTATATACACAACTGGTGTGAAGAGACTTCCACTGTAAATATAATTTTTATGTAAGATACTTGTGCTTTGCAATGGATTAGTGGAGGGTGTTTTGGTTCCTTTGAGCTCAGCCTACCATACCTGTCTGGTTATACTTTCTTAAGTCATTGTATAGTCATCTTTTTGATCTTAATCATTGTTTATGTCCAATGTTGATGTGAATTTCAGACATAATATATGGCCTTTACCAAGTGGCAAACAGTCACCAATGTTCAACTGCAACTGTGGTCAGATGGCAAATATCTTCCTACTTTTTAGTCTAACTGACATTACGTGGAAATAGGGAAGATAGTTATTGTTGTGTAACACCTTAGAGTTATTGCAAGCCAGAAGTACAGTTGGAGCATCAGGAAAAATGCCTTTAGCTTCTCATCTTCCCTAGAAGTGAGCAGTATCCAAGTCTAAAAGGCAGTAGAATAGGGTCCCAGGACCACCCATCCACATCTTGTATAAAAGGACTTCTAGGCCCCACAGGGCTCCTGAGTCAGCACGATGACACATCCCCCTCTGCACCCCTATCTATGAAATATGGCAGTGGCGATTAACTTTCCTGATATAGTAAGCATCAAGTGTGACCCCTTGATATCACTAAAGGGCCACACATTATTTTCAGGGAATGTAATGCTACACAAGCTGTCAGAGACTGCAAACATGCAGCAGGAGTTGGTCAAAGACTACAGGCATGCTACAATAGCTGGACAGAGACTGCAGACATGCTATAGAAGTTGTTGGAGACAGGCTTCAGGCAATATAGACTGTTAACAGATTACATGACACAGGGTATTAGGAAAACACAGATTACCATAGGGTAGTCTGTAGAGGCCCTGAGAACTGCATAGAATGTGCCAATGGGAAGCATTTTGGGCACCAGAGAAATATGGGTGCTTAATAAGTAACCTATAACCTCATTCTTCTATATGTAGACAGCCCCTGTTGCAAATTCCAATATTATACACATAATGTGCACTGTCCATTTTGCACTCTTGCTTTACGCTCATAGTTTGTATAGTATGTGATTTAACAGCTCTCAGTGAATTTCTGCCCATCTACCACTGACCACCAGAATAGATTGCAGTAAATTATTATGCAATGTGGGAAACAATACATTTGTCAATGAGCTTCTATGTCATATGTGTAGGTTAATCCCTGTGTACAAGGATGTTTCTATGAACAGCAGTGTATAACTTTGAAGCAGGCTGTTGAGGGTCAATCCAGGGATTTCTATACTCAGTTAAATTGTGCTGTTTATTATAGTGTCTTTAGCCACTGATACAAGTGATTATCTCTGCTGGATGTGAGCTTATGAATAACACAATAAAAAAATGAGGCTGATAAACAACAGAGATGTTACGGAACTGGAAGCCTATAATTCATTATTAACAAGAGGAAAGCAACATTTCCCAACACCCTGTAAATTCCCTAATAAACCGCTTTATTGGTTTTGTATCGTGCTAGTACATTTACGCGGTATGCATGCAAGTAATAGCCTTAGGGTATGTGCAGTTATAATGAGAATAAAAAGTTTATCTGTTTACAGGTATCTACAGATGGAGCAGGGTTTATTGCAACATGTCCCAAAAAGGCCTCTGAACACAACTCTTTGCTCTGGTTAGTTATGTCTGCAACTATTGGATCAGGGAATAAAAAATATCTAAATTCAACATGGAAATTCAAATTACAAAAGAGACCATAAGAAAAGTAATGCATCTTTTTCACTATTCTAAAATGTTGATAGTTCAGTGATAACTCAGGTTTAGCTAGAGATTGCATGACTAATTGTGGTTTAGAATCTTAAAAATGACTGCATTTCTGTATGTACCAGGGAATGGACTGGGAACCTTTGGTCTTGGGTCAAAACACAACCAACATCATAGTAGGGACAGATTTTGTGCTCTAAAAAAGTATACGATGCAAAGTGTGGCATTGTTAGGCATAATGAAAGGTGTGTGCTGCTTAAAGATATGGTTTACTGTGACATACCTTCACATCTTCTCGCATTAGCTATTGGCATTGGGTCACATGATATTTCAGAGATGTAGAGGGAGTTGGTGATGGAAACCTTCCTTTGGCAGACACTGCAATCCCAGGTCTGAATAGGGAGTAGATAGTTGTATAATGCTCACCATATGCCTCTGAGTCTGGGTCACAATCTGATTGATAACTGAATGGTAAAGCATCTCCATTAAGGGCTACCAACGCAACATACATGATTTGCCCTGACCGGAGGGATGAATGCCCCCCAACCTCTCCGATACCTACTATATTGATTTTTCCTGTCTACTATCTGTAGTATCTTCATTTTGTTCTCCCACCAATTCATTTGATCACTGATACTAAGTAGAAATACTCAGTATATTCAGGTATTGGAAGAAAGTGACTTACTCCTATGTGACAGCACAGGAGCTTGGTGATTGGCCACTCAGGCACCAAGTATTGTCACACCGAGGAAAGGAGAGAATCCTTAGCCCTCTGTAAGTTTCAAGTCACAACTTTGAGCTTACCCAGGACTTTGCCTCTCTGCTACCAGCTGCAGTGATGGGGGAGAGAAATGAATATAATATGTGCGGCTGAGGAAAGAAGCAGTTAAGTAAACCTGTTGTTTGGCCTTTCATGGGCAGTGTACAGGTTTACTTTTCGATGAAACTATGCCTTATCACTTTATAAATAGTATTCATTATCTGGTTTGTTACATTTTGCCTGAAAAAGGCTTTTAAATTATCCATTGTGCCCAGTGGCAGATGGTAAAATCTGCTCATTGCCACAGGAGGCTGTCTACAGTTATCTACAGTTGACAATGGAAAGGTTAAATAGAGACAACATTCCAGTGTGTCTCCATTTGCACATGGCAGCAAGCAACCCTTGAACATTTCCCTTTGGTATTATAATTGAAATACTTATAAGGAAAACTGATCAATAGGATATACGTACTATATACATAACTAAAAACTGATTGGGATCGGGTTTCATGAAGTACCACTTTCTATCATTAATTATTGCTACTTGTACTGCTTTATTGATAAAGGGAATTTTTTTGCACATACATTGACACATAAATGCTATTGTCTTAATTTCTTAAAAAGCAAAACAAAAAAAAACTACATATAAACTGCATATCATATAATGAACATTTCCACAAAAATGCATATTTAGTCTTCATCAAAAGTTTGCTTGTGAGCTAAAGAAGGAAAGGATTGGGATGTGTCTATGCTCTTTACATTACAGTAACTTGTTTTATTTTTATTTATTTATTTATAGCAACGTATGACTCATTTAATGGTGGAATGTGGACAGATACATCAAAAATAATAAACACTTTTGAAAACTGGCCTTTATTATTAGTTCTTAAGAGGGTCACCCATCTTTTTTTCTGAAGTGTTATTTTTATCCATATAGATATATGCCCATTTCCACTAAACAATTTTTTTTATAGATGACAGATGCTTGAAACAGAACAACGGGTTACCAGCTGTCAGTAAAAAATAATCATGCAGACCTCATTAGCTATATCAACATATAATTTTCTCAGTTTAACTATTGCAGTTTTTTTGTATAATAACAGAATCCTGGGAACGCGACCCCACTGCATTGACTATTGAAGCAGAAAATAATGTAGCCTTGGGCTTCTTGGTCCAGCATAATATTTTAATCACCCATTTGATTTGTCTTTTCTAACTACTCTCTCACAGCTCTCCTGCATTAGAAACATCCATTCTCAGATCAGGATGGAAAGGATTGGACTGGTGCAATACAGCAATACCCAGATGAAAAATTCAACAGGTAGGCTTTGCTTTCTCTATGCATTTCAAGGTGTATTGTTCAGAGTGTACCTTTATGTCTCCCTTGTTTTGTAATGGCATCATTTTTAGGCACATCATTCACAAAAACACATTCATACACAATATACTGTATGCACTCTGTGCACAACTATTTAATATACAGAAGTCCAACATAAAGAAGTGTATTTTAAATTTCCAATGCAGATCATTGGGTATTCAACATGTACACTAAATAAGGGTTCATTGGCATGGCCACCCAGGGTTGTGCACTGCCAGATCATTGCATTTCTATGGGAGGTATGGGCAAGAGTTTGTGATCAACCATGGAAAGGCAGCCTGAACAAATCAATGACAGACTGACACTGTTCACAGTTGTCTGTATGTAGTCTCACAAGAAGCAATTACATGAGGTTAGGGACAGATGAGAGTCCATGGGCACAAACAGTCTGCATACAGGACTGCTTCGCTGTCCCTAAGTCCATGTAATCACTCCTTCTGCGATTACATGTAAACAGCCATGGACAGTGTCAGCCTGTCATTGATCTATAGAGGCTTCCTGTCCCTGGCTGATTGCAAACGCCTGAAAGTACCTGCCATAGAAATATGCTGATATGGGTGGTGTACAGCCTTGCCATGTGAATGAACCCTGAGTAAAGTGAACATCCATATGTTGAAGTGCAACTATTGGTTTAGTAAAACGATCTAATGCCCCCTTTCTTTGCATGTGCACTTGGATGCAGCAGGTAAACCAAAATGCAAACCACCACTTAGGCTAGATAAGCAATTTTTAGTAGCTCAGACACATTAAATTTGTTAGCAATGCATCAATCATTCAGAAATTAAAGGGGCAGTAATGCACTGTAAATTGGTACCACAGTGCCATGCATTTCAGAGCCATTAATTTTGAATCCTACCCTAATGTACTATTACGGTAATGAGAAATGCAGCTGCTATGGGCTTCCCTAATGCAATGTGTGTTAACGCATGACACAACAAGAGTTTGTTGTTTTTGCTGTTGGTGGTATTTTACAAGGGCATCCTTCCTTTAAATTCAGGAACATATGCTTTGGTTTTATAATATCATTCTATTTTATGCTACATAACTATTCTTGCGAAGGCAGAATAGTTCATTGGATTGGAAAAGATATAGAAATGGTGTCAAATGATCATTAGTATAAATGCAATCTTTTTTAGTATATATGACCTTTAGATTCCACATTTACTCTTGTGCTGATGGAGCTTATGGCATTTAACTAGTCCATTGGATGTATAGCATGTAAAATACCCAGTCTTCATTCAGTATTGCTTAGCAGGCTCCAACACCTTAATAACCCCGATATCCTGGCTGCTAACATGCTATTTAAGACTAATTGGAGGGGAGTCCCTCCCATTTCTCATTGCTAGGATTTATGTGTTCAATTCACACTACCTAGGTGACAAACTAACACGTTTAGCTGAAAGCCATGCTCTCCAGCCATAAATCAGCAATCAATAATTTGATTGCAGCTAATCATCCTCGCGTCTCCAAGAACAAAGATTGCTGCATCCATCTTTTATTAGAACATTTAGAAAATGCGGTTCCTGTCACAATAGATTAACTATTTCCAGCCACTGCTCTTTTTATGACACAGGATTGACAGAAAGGATCATACACAGAAAACAATCCCTCAATCCCTCTCATTGACCTGCCATCAAGAAGACTTGGGACACTGGTGTCAAGTTCAAATGATATGTCCAATGCCTGAAATAGAAGTTGCTATAAATGCAAGAATTTTAAGGTATGTGTAAAAGACAAAACAAATCATTTACTTATGTGCACAAAAGAGCCACATGATGGGGCTTTTAAAATTAAATGACAGATTTCAGTAACTTGGAACGAACCAATTATATCTTAGCTTCAACTGGTATAAAGTAGTTAAAACAACGTGAAAGGGTTTTTGTTAGTTGCAACTTCCTGAAGAATTACAAATCATTCCTAGTTAAAACAGTAAACATATATGTGTAGGGACTAGGGTTGTCACCTCATCCCTTTAAGACCGAACACATATTAATTACACAGGTTCTGTGACTGATTAAGGTGGTAGTTAAACTCACTTAGTGCCTTATCTGCAATAACTGAGCCTCATAACCCGTGTAATTAATATGTGTTCAGTTTCAAAGGGATGAGGCAGCAACCCTAGTAGGGACACTGCTCTAAGCAGGAGTGTCCCTAGCCTTAATTTAGTGCTGCTGGGCTGCCTGAGCTCTAATTGATAGTTCTGCTTTCCTCAGATTTTCCCTAAGCTTAGTGTTATTGTGTGGTTCTGCCTGGCATTTAAGGAGCGTCCCTGGCAATAATATAAGAAGATCCAATAACCTGAGTTGTGAATATTTTTATGTCTGGGCAAACACTAGGAGGTGCTGTTAGAAACCATGGGGCTCCATACAGCCAACCTGACAGGACCCCCCCCCAAAAAACCCCCCCCCCACTATGCCTTACTTGTGAATGAGCACAGTACTGACCACTCATTGTGTTCATTCAGGAAAGGAATGGGCTGGTAAATGTGACATATTTACCGTACCCTTGCCCCGCACTCCATCCTGAAGATCCTATTGTGTTCTGGCAGCTGCTTGTGGGAAAGAGGGGAGGGAAGCCAGCATCACTGTAGGGGTGGGGGCATACAGGGGGGTTTGGGTAGCAGGGGAAATGCATGGTACACAGGGAGGTTGATGGGTGTGGTGGAGGGCCAATTACTGGAATTGATCCCCTGTATGGCTCTTTGCAGCAGCAGAAAGCCAGCGGGAGGGAGAAGAGAAGAAGCCAGCTTTCAGCTGCTGCAGAGAAAGCCATAAAGGGGACCGGTTCCAGCAATTACCCCCCCACCACTGTGCCGATCACCCTCCCTGCCCACATTCAAATCACCCAGCTGTCTGGGCCTCCCTGCTGGCATGGGTGCTGTTCAGGAGGATTGGTGGTACCCCCTTGTCCATAGCCCTGTGTACAAGAGCACCAGTAGGACTGTCCTGCAAAAGCTTGGTACAAGTACCTAGTATAGTGGCTTAACGGAAGAATACAGAGCGATAGTATGGTTCAAAGGTCCTTTATGGCTGTAAATAGGGTCTGTGGCTGTTCTTTTAGAGTATCTTCTACCCTATGTTCTCTCTGTCTTCCCTCCCAAGGGTCCTTCAGATCTAATAAAACTTTCTATCTCTTTCAGAAGTGAAAGGTGCCCAATTTTTCTCAGCCTGCTAAAAGTCAAGAATGCAACCTTGAGGTGTCAGCCCACTGAGCCACTTGGGGTCTCTAACTGCCTCCAGGGAGTGAGGGTTTGCTGGATATGTATAGGTGGATTTATATCTTAGGAGTGTACAGATATGTAGAAACAAATATGTTTATCATAATCCCTGCCAATGAACACATGCCACACCCTTGTGCTGATAAAATACAGAGATAAATGCAAATGATAAACTCTTACCAAACTAAAACTGTAATGTAATTGCAAAGGTACCAAAAGCACTAAATGTTTAACCCATGCAATCAATCTTCGGCTGTTTATCCCCCTCTTCTGGCTTATATGGCGCAATAATGACATTTACTACTAGGTAATTAAAGTGGACATTCACCCATAAATATGTATTCCTCTCCTTTAAAAAAAAAATATTTTTTTCTTTTTAAATTATTTACATCCTGCATCCTCAGCTAGGGGAGGATGATACACGCAATGTGATCTTGCACATGTGCAGACACACCATGGGGTATGGCAGGGGCCCCTGTCATGTCTCCACATGTGCAAAATCATGTGAGTGCTGTGCATGCACACAAAGCAGCAGGTTTCTGCCAGTCTTTGCGACCTGACAGAAGCATGTGACATGACTGTGAATGCAAAAGGGGAAAAGTGGTGTGATTCAAGTGATTTTATGTGTTCATTTGCATAAAGGGACAATTACCAGAAACTAACAGATTTTTGTGAAGGTAGGGTGAGGTTCCTCTTTAATGTGCTGATTTACTATAGGAGGAGAAAACAGTTTACTTACCAAAGTGAGATTGCACTTTGAAAAGTGAATATTTGGGCGCGATTTACTAAAACTGGTGCACTCAGAATCTGGTACAGCTGTGCATAGTAACCAATCAGCTTCTAACTTTAGCTTGTTCAGTTAAGCTTTGATAATAAAACCTGGAAGCTGATTGGTTACTATGTACAGCAGCTCCAGATTTTGTGTTCACCAGTTTTAGTAATTATCCCCCTTAATTTTGTTTTCAGAATAAGGTGAAGCTATTTTCACTTAAATTATCCAATCATGTTTATATATTTACTTTGCCCATGATAGGATATTAAAGACAAATGTACTTTAATTTAGTTTCTCACTATCCCTTTAGTAAATCAACCTATTAAGTGAAAAGGTTATGTTGGGCTTTCTTATTTGAAAGCCCAGTAATCTCTGCAATAGTATTAAATGCTTGCCCTCCAGAAAATTTACCCCCCATCCTGACCAGGCCATTTTTTGGGATACGGTGCTGTGTTATTTTACTGGACAATTGTGCTGTCATGCAATGCTGCACCCAAATGGAATATATGTCCTTTTTTTCTCCACAAATAGAGCTTTCTTTTGGTGGTATTTGATCACCTCTGTGTTTTTTTTTTTTTCTGCTATAAACAAAAAAAACGACAATATTGAAAAATAAACAATATTTTAGATTTTTTTGCTATGAAACATCCAGTAAAAAATGTAAAAATAAGATTTTGTCATAAATTTAGGCCAAAATATACTCTGCTACATGTCTTTGCTAAAAAATATTTTTTTTTTTATACTAGTAATGGAAATTACTAATGGTAATTGTTTACACACAGATCTCTCCCTTCTCAGCTCTGCCGGCGATCGAGTCCCAGCCGGGAATTTCCGGCTGAGACCCGGTGATTGACATATCCAGCAGCCAATAATGGAGCGGGTAGGGCGGCACGCGAGCGTGCGTCCCCTACCTGGAAATGCAAAATCGCGTCTATATACGTGCTTTTGCGCAGCAGAGACGCCTTGTAGCAGTATATCTGCTATGGGGCGGCCCTTAAGTGGTTAAAGAAGCTACCTGTAATAAATATATTTATTTGTTGAATAAAAATAAACTTGTACACATTCAAAAGCAATTATATAATTTTCATTATAAATAATTATTGATTCCTTGTAAACATCATTTTATGGTAAATGAAAATCAGTTTAGGGTTGATTGAGTATTTGAACAACAGGAAAATAAAACATTTTTAGATAACTGTTAGCTAAATAATTAGGTTTCTCATGTGACTCAGGTATAAACATTTTTACTCCTGCCTACCCTGCACAGACTGTGGTAGGTCAATTCACATGTCTACAGTTTTTATGTAATAAAATACACTTTAGACATATTTTTGCGATACTGTTTATCCATATGCACCTCCATATTCAATTTCTGACATCCAGTTCACTATAGGACATAGAAGTGGCTTAAGGGTTGCGCAAATCACAGCCAGATGGCTGATAGTGGTGGTTTCTAAAGAATCTTCTTCAGGTGTTTTCTTTTCAATAGAACAGCATTTGGTGGTTTGGGCAGCACAGGTAAGTATACACTTGTTTTTTGTGTGACAAAGTTGCTTTATTCCATAGAAATCTATGGACTATTACGAATATTCGACATCCCCAAAGCTGTTGTTCTTTATACTAGTAATGGACATGCAAAAAATGTTCCCTACTGAATTATAGGCCTGTAAAAATGAAGGTGTGGTATTTATAATCTATTTCCTATTGTTAAAACAGCCATTGGATGTCAACTTTAGTGGAATTGTAAACTCCAGCATGTTTATAGCTGGAAAAAAATATTTGATTTTATTTCCACAGCTGGCAATCCAGGGTTGTCTAAGTCTGCTTTGAAAGACAGGAGTATTGTGGTTTGGGGTTGCTGTTCAGTTAGTAAAAAACACTCAAAAGTACACGCTGATTTCAAATTCAAGACTTATGTTGGGCTTGAAGGGCTTAGCTTTGGCACTTAGCTATGGTCTGTAGAAATGTAATGCATTACACAAAACCAACACTTACCATTCTTAAGGCATTGGCACAGTGACAAATTGAGCAGACTTTTTTCTTGGAAGTTGTTCTCCCCGGAAAATAATGCATATTATAATTTAGAGTTTCCCTAGAAAAACACATTCTGAAAAGCCCTTAAATGCTCCTAAAAAGGACTAAAGCAGAAGGAAAGAAAGAAGAAAAGGGCTTGGAATTACTTTTCTTTAGCAGCACTAGGGCTATTGGTTCAAATACCAACCACAGCGTTATCTGCCTGGAGTTTGCATGTTATCTCTGTGCCTGCGTGGGTTTCCTCCAGGTACTCTTGTTTCCTCCCACACTCCAAAGACAGGCTGGTAAGTTAATTGGCTCCTGTCTAAATTTGCTCTAGTATGTGTATGTATGAATGTGACGTAGGGACCTTACAGTAAACTGTACACTCTTTGGGGATTAGGGACTAATGTGAATGTATAATATATGTAAAGTGCTGCATAAACTGATGGTGTTAAATAGGCAGTAGCGTAGCGTGGGTTGTTAGCACCTGGGGCAAGGCAAGTAATTTGTGCCCCCTAACCCGTGGACTTTTATGACTCCCTGAATTAAGTATAAATACATTAATTTATTTTGGCTAATAAATACATTCCTCATTACTCAATGATACTAAAATATACACCAGCAGTTGTACATAAAATATTTACTTAAAATAATCTTGTTAGTGCATAAAGATTCTCATAAATTAAGGTATGTGCAACAAATACCATGACAAAGAAACCTATTTAAAGGATAAGTTCACCTTTTGAACATGTTACATGTTCCACCTGTTTTTAGGGCGGAACATGTAACATGTTCCTATAGCCACATCACGCCTGCCACCCCCCCCCCCCCACTGAAAGAGAGTACGGGAAGAAGTTTCCCTATACTATCTGTCAGATTTGAAAACAGCGTGGCCATGCACAGCTCCGCCCACACGACTGCGTCAATCATTCACAGGGTTCTGTGAATGAGTGCCTACAAGTCCCAGCAGCCTCAGTGGCTGTCAGCTTGTACTTTTCAATGAACTACCACGATGCTGTGGAGCACCGTGGTAGATCATTCAAGCTTCCTGTCCGAATATCTGCTTGACTGAACATCCCATATGGCTAGTAGATATTCTGACTGGTCTGCAGGAGACCTGCATGGCATCCGCGATCTGCTGATCGCTGGTGCAATGCTTTACAGGCTCCTTTGGACAAATATAATAAATGCAATTTTTTTGGTCCAAAAGGTGAACTTATCCTTTAAATTCTTAGAGAGATAGAGAGAAACACAGAAATATTTAATTGACATAGTTTGCGTGCATCATACAAGTAGATTTATTTTATTTTTTTTTTTTTTTTAAATAAAACCATGCATATAGGAAAATTGGGCATTAACCCGTAGCCACCATTTAGATTGCAGCTTTTGTCAATTTAAAGACTTACAAAAAGTTAAATATGATGACTGCTATAGCTTACAACAGCTTACTCTATGCAATGCCATTTGCACAAAAAAAAAGTATAACTATATATAGTATAACTATATATAGTTACAGCCTATTACTTACTTTTCAGTTCATATTCTATAAATACATAACATGATATATATCTATATGCAGGTGTAATAACTATTAAAGTAGATCAGGTTTTTAACATCCATACAATGTTTCCTAGGATTCCCCAGATCACTGGGGCACACTAGTTAGCACATCCTCCTTCTTTAAAATGAATATTATCTTTATATGTTTATATGGGAATATTCAGATAATAAAAACTCTGCTACATGTAATAAATGTGGCTATGCATTGTACATACCATCATAGTTCTGATCAATAAAGTGTGCAGCAGTATAGGGATGGAGAATGACCACAAGCAGCCTGTTCAGACCATGATGTTCATGAACTGCTAAGAACCAAAAATGTAAAGGAAGTTGTGTTGCTGATTACCCAGGTGGTTATTGATGCACAGGGTGTGGACAGCGGTGCTCCTTGCAGGGTCAGACTCTCCTCCTAAACCATATCCTGGGGCTCTCCAGTGCTCTCAGTCCACATGTGGTCTCTCTGTGCTCAGTGGGGGAGGAGGGGGTCGGGATCAGGCAATGACACACAAGGAGATCCATCATCCTGGGAAGCCCGTGGCAGCTTCACTGTGCACTCCCTGCCCACCTGAAACTTCCAGCTAATGGCGGCCTGGCACTCTGCCCTCCCACCCTATAGTGGCAAGAGTGGGATTTAACTCTTGGAGGGCTGCAGCTGTTCCAACTTGAACTTGTGGCCCGGCAGACTGCACCCCTCTAGATGTTGCGCCAAGGGTGACAGTACTGACTGCCCTCCCCACGGTACGCCACTGTATATAAGTACCTGTAATAAAATTAATATAAATAAATGAAGTATAGGGGTTGATCTATAGTTTGTGAACTTTGCAATTGCATTTTCTTGCAAAGAATACCCATATGTAAGGAAAAAAAACCAAAACAACAGTATTCATGCTTACACATGATTAGATATTGGAAGTTGGCAGATGTTATTCTCTAAGCCAATGGTAAATTGCCTCTAGTATATCAACTCCATAGATAGATAGATAGATAGATAGATAGATAGATAGATAGATAGATAGATAGATAGATAGATAGATGATAAAACAAAGCTATGGGCTTGGATTTACTCTTTTTTAGTTGGTCATTGTGGATGGATGAAGTATAGGGGTTGACCTATAGGCTGTTAACTTTGCAAGAGAATTTTCTCTTTGCTTAGTAAATGTGGGAAAATTTTGCCTTGCAAAGAATACACACATGCAAGAAAAAAAAAAGAACAGCAGTATTTATGCTTGTATGATTGGATATTGGAAGTCTGCAGATCATATTCACTAAGCCAATGGTAAATTGCCTTTAGTAAATCAACTCCATAAATGGATAGATAGATAAATGATAAAACAAAGCAAAGGGCTTGGATTTACTCTTTTTCAGCTGGTCATTGTGGATGGATGGTATGAAGTATAGGGGTTGATCTATAGGCTGTTAACTTTGCAAGATAAGTTTCTCTTAGCTTAGTAAATGTGGGAAAAATTCACCTTCCAAAGAATACATACATGCAAGAAAAACACAAAACAGTATTTATGCTTGTATGATTGGATATTGGAAGTCTGCAGATCATATTCACTAAGCCAAGGGAAAAGTGCCTTTAGTAAATCAGATAGATATAGATATAGATAGATAGATAGATAGATAGATAGATACAGTAGATAGATAGATAGATAGATAAAGAATTGCAGCAAGGGCCTTGGAGTTACATTTCTTTAGTAGCACATTATTCTCCATACCTCCCAGTAAGATGAATAACTTACATTTCCCAGACCATTCTCCTAAAACAGATTATAAACTAACTTATAAATAGTTAAATATGTTCTCAGAATGAGCCGGAGCAGAAGCCAGCCTGCTAAGTTGGTTACCTAGAAATCAAAATGCTGTTTGTGACAGAAGCACAGAATGTGGCAAGGTCCCAGAGGAGACATCATGTAAACTTGGGTTGCAGTAGCTACACGCTTCAATATGCCTCTTTCTGTACGTCAACTGACCCATAAACAGCAATGAAATGTAAGGGTTGCAATTCCTCTCACCTAGTTTTTTAACTGGAGGCTTGATAAGAAAAAGATACAGCCTTAAACATAATATTCTAGCCTCATTGTTAAGATAATTTTAAGGAAAGAAAAAGGTCATACAAAGTAAAAACCAATGTCCTCTTCGTCTTCCAGCATCTGAAATGAATCATAGCTGAAGCATCGTCTGTAACCTTATTCCCTATTCATAGCTTTTATTTTAAGCAACCCTTCTTTATTTGATTTTAGAATAAAGTTGTCTGACAACCAAAGGAAACAGTGGCAGATTTGATGCAGTCAGGCATGTAAAACATGCCCGAGCAAATATTGAAAGCTTTATTTATCTACAGGATTTTCACTCCTATTTCCATATGTTTTTGTTTTAGCACATGAATGCTCTTATAAATGTAAACTGGAAGAAAAAAAATGTACATTGTTCTGGGTCATTGATAACTCCTGCAGTAATAGAACTTAGCTAGATAAGACAGGGAACTGGAGAGCAAAATTCATGTTTAATGTATTCTACTGCAAGCAAAGGAAGTATGCCTGTGTGCAAAGTAAGCACATTTGTCCATGATCTTCTTGAGGGACAGCTCAGGAAAAAAAGAAAAAAAGAAAAAACCTCTTATGCCACATACCTTGTGGCTTATTTTTTTAGAAATTGGCAAAAAAATTGCAAATATCATTGAATCCACTGAGCTGATAACAGTGAAGGGAATGTAGGAACATTATGACTATAGCCTGGGATGCAAAGTCTTTTGAAAACAAAATTATTATCATTTTCTATTCTGTAGTCACCTTGAGAAACAAGCAAGTGCCTGCAAACAGCAAGGAAGAACTAATTATCTATGGCAAGGCTCTAGGCTGCTACTGAGCTCAAATATTGAAGGAGACAGCTGGTGGGACGTTAAGGAATATTGCGACATAGCTTCCAAGACCCATTATAAGCTCATATAATGGTAAGATAAAGTTGTTTTTATTTTATATCTGGATGGCAGGCATTGGAATTGGTGGCTACATTACTTAATATTTTGCTTTCTAGAGTTAGCCATACGCTGAAGAATTGTTATCTGTAAATGATTAGACTCTCAGGGAACCTATTTCACTTAACTTTCACATGCATTGTTTATTACATTGGGTGAACTCCCAGGCAGTAGTGGACCACAGAGTTGTATTATTTCTGCACTATCAATAAAGAATAATGGGGAATCAGACAAAATGTTCCAATCTGTTTGATCTATTATTAATGCTGGATTCCTGAGGTTCTCTATTTTGCTCTCTATGTTTTATGAGACTTCAGCCCATTCATTCATAATGCGCATAAGTCTTTCTCATTGATAGCTACAGTCAAGGTTGTATAACCTGATAACTATTTAGAAATTACAGTATCCAGCATGCTGCCTTAGATGATTGCTGGAAAAGTGTGCTTGGGCTTGAATTGCATAAAAATCTTGGATGAGCAGTTCAAATCTGGAACAAGCAATTAGTAAAGAAACAACATTTTAGTTTTATTACCCTATACTGGAAAGCTTGCATTTTTGTAAGAACCATTCTCAATATCACACCCATCTTGCACCCTCATCCCTCAATTTTTTCAGGTAGCAAATCAATTTTCATTTCTTTGCTGGGACATCAGCATATAGCATAACGTCTGACAACAACTTCCTACAGCTTTCATCTATCCACGTAAAATATTAATTATACATCAACAATTGGGTGGTTTTGAAGTGGCAGCCCAGGCTTGTTGCTGGAAGAAATACCTTCACATAATCTTGGCAGTGGAGGATATATCAAAAGAAACATTTAGGGAACCAGTAGTAATGGAGCTTATTGCTGCCCTGCCAATGTATAATAAGTGTCACATGACAGTGCCGTATATTCCCTATATGAATATAAACAGCCACTAGGCTTTGGACAGGTATTCTGAAAATAACAGTAGTAATAACAACAGGGCTTACTGGCAAGTATTTACATCCAATGAGAGCACCAAAAAATGTCCAAAAGTCCAAGGTAATTTATTGATAAAATTGATTCATTGAAAAATAAAGCCAACACATTTCAGGGGCCAAACACCCTCCCTCTTCTTTGGGGGTTAAGGATTTTGACTATACTTAAAAGACTCAGATGAGCAGGAACCAAATAAAAAAGCTTGGAAAACTTCAGGGGGACAGGTTATGCCAGTGTTAGTGAATACAGCAAAAAGGCTTTCACCCTATGGAGCATCAAAACAAATCTATGACCCTGTAAGAGCAGTCATAGTCTATCATAAGTTGCAGTGAATGTCTCTGTATTTACTCTGGTTTTTACACTTTTAGGACAGTCAAGGAAAGCTTGATCTGTGGGCAATGTGCAACATTTTTCAGTAAGAAGACCATTTTCCAGACCACCTTCCCCCAGAAATCTACACCAGCGGAGAACTTAGGGCCTTGGGACACCGCGAGCTGAGATGGGCCCCAAACAGTGGTCCTCTAAGCAGAAATCCTCCACAACTGGAGTCCAGGGAGAGAGAGAATACTCTGGAAATGTACCCCAATTATTTATCATCTCTCAAACTATACCTCTGACCAAGCACCTCAAGAACTGGTTGAGCGAGATACATATGCATAACTCAGTGATTGTCCTTCCCATACTGCTTACTAGAGCCTCCTTCACAATATAAGGTGAAGCAATCAACTTAGCTTAGAGAAGACTTGCAGAGCATAGAAAAAGGGAAATAACAGCTCAGGCTGGTTACAACCTAGCAACAACAGGGGCAAAACAGCATAGGACAGGGTCCCAACAGCACTTAGTAAAAAAAAATGTCCACTTAGCCAGATGAAACTGTGTTTCTTTGTTGTTAACAAATCATGTACATGCATTAAAATCCCCCACTTTTTACATTTCTTTGCACATGATTGGGCAGTCAAAGTGAACACACATTCATCTTTTTACCTAAAGCTAACTTACTATTACTTTTAGGCCCCATGTACACGGGACACTTCTGAACGATGGAAACTGACTGCTGGAAAATGTAGGTTAAAAAACGTCTGTTTAGCCGTGTTTGCATAACGCTTTTATGTGTGTTTATGCATGTTTAAGTGTATTTGCATTTAAAAGTGTTTTTTAAAGATAAGCACAGGAGAACTTCCCAAATGCCCAGAATGCACTGAAAAGTGGTAAATTATTAACTATTTAAGACTGTTTCAGAGAAATGCAGAGAGTAGAAGCAGAGAGAGCAGTATGTGTTGAAATTAGCTTAGGTGTGAGTTGCTCATTAACATTTCTTTTGTTTCAAAGGGTGGGAAAGGTGTCTGGTGGAGTGAGTCCTTAAGGCCACCTGGCAGGGGGTCTTCATGAGGAATTTGAGGTGTGAATGTCCATTAACATATCTTTTGTTTCCAGGGGTGGGAGAGGTCTGAGGTGTGAATTGGTCATTACAATGTGGGACAAGCTTGGTAGGAACATCCTGTTTATAGTGTTTTGTCCATCTGAGTACCTTGAAAATGCTTTGCATGCATTTTTCATGATGAAAAAAGGCTCTGGACAGCATCGGGAACTGGAAGAGTTAAAAAAATTTTCAGACATAAACGCTTATAAACAGGGGCGGACTGACAACTCATGGGGCCCCCGGGCAATAGGGGATCATGGGGCCCCTGTGTCCTTGCCCAAACTCAAAAAAACCTATGAAAAAGGTACCAGGGGCATTTAATGGGGCCCCCTACTGACACCAGGCCCTCGGGCAGTGCCCGAGATTCTAAATGGTCAGTCCGCCCCTGCTTATAAATGAGATTTTCCACGTCTAGCCGCATTTACAAGCATTTTGCATTTGAAATACTGATAAAAGCGACTGCTGAATGCAAGTTTTCTGCTTCAAAAAAATGACTAAACTCAAATGCCTGTAAACGACTGTAAATGAAGATGTGTACATGGACACATAGGAAAACATTAGGGTGAGTTCAGGGGCTGCTGAAAAAAATGCTGAACAGCCCCTAAACGTTAGTTTATCAGATGCAGTGTAGCTGAGCCCTTAGAGTTCACAATGTTTTGCAAAGTGAACAGTCTCTATTCCTTTTGTAAATCAGCCACAATGTATGAATTTGAATGTCAGACACAGGCAAAATAAGTATAGTTCTATAATAGAGCATATAAACATTTTCATAAATACATTACATTCAAACATACAATCATTATAAATAAAGATCGAATACTCACATTTTTGCATAATCCTATAAATGACTAGTTGTCTTTAAACTGGGGAATAGTATTAAAGGAGGGGAAGTTTCCTAAACTCTCAGCTTACATTTACAGATGAGAAAAACTGAACATAACCTGTCTCATCCTGGCTGCTTCACTAATATAGTCAGAGGTCTCCGATGTAGGTGGTTACCAATACTGGCAACAGGACTGCCAAAGATTCACATATGCAAGTCATTAAGTTATATCATGAGAAAGTATGGAATAGAAAATGAAAATTATGAAACTCCATACCTAGAATTACATTTATTAGAGAAAGTCTACCAGCTTCTTTTGTTGGTTTGAGTTGGGCACTCTTGTTCATTGCAGACTGGCTTCTATCATTGGGAATAAGCAGTGGCTTCACTAAGACCTAATCAAGGGCAGGGTATAGGCCGGTGGATATGTGGTTGGATAGACTTGCCTTAATGATAATTGATAGTATAATGAAAACTAACATTTGCATTGATTAAGGGATATAAAGCTAGAATAAAGCAGTACATCTAAGGAGGGCATGCTGAGTAGAAAAGCTTAGCTCATATGACATATCATATATACGGCATTGCAAGAAAAGCAGAGTATAGGATATATTTCAACCAAAGACTGTTGTCATACATCTTAAACACACAAACAAAGAAGACAGAAATTAAGACAAGTAAATGAAAATCTCGAGCGGCTGCTGATCATAAGAAATGGCTTTTTGACTTGGTGATTAATCAGGCTGTGGAATTTGCATCCAGACTTTGAAATCGGTAACAGAATGTAAAGTGAGGTTGAGTCACTTCATTGATGAAAGACAAAACACAGTTCTAGAAATCCCATAATTTTGTAGTCCAGATATTTTATTTTGTTTACACCCCTACGGCTTGTATACAAGTTCTGTACAAATGAAATCACTGATGTTAACTTGTATTGCTATTTTCAAACCAGTTTAAAGAGAGGCCAAATAATATAAAGGGGCCATCTTATAAAGCAGGATGAGAAAAACTGGAGCAATGGTGGAAGAGCGCACTATCTGCATGTAGCACCATACCAAAGATATTGCAGGGCCCTCATACTGTTTGTATCGTGAAGTATAATTATCCACTTTAAGACCACCCACAGTATATATATTACGGGCGGGCAGCCCCACTGAGTTGAATCACATACATGTAGGGAGAAAAAACATCCACATTGATAAGTAAAAGTAGCACATATTACACACATTATACATTGTTAGGCACACAGTTAATCCTTTGATTGCCCCTAGATGTTAACCCCTTCCCAGCCAGTGTCATTAGTACAGTGTACAGTATTAGCAATGATCGCTGTATTAGTGTCACTACTGATGTTAGTGTCAGTTAGTGTCCCTCCCAGGGCCAGCTAGCACCAGACTGCTCACCACACTATCACAGTCCCACAATAAGTCACTGATCACTGCCATTACCTGTATAGCATCTATAGCTGCGTAAATTCCAGTATATATACCATAGATTGTAGATGCTATATCATTAGCACAAACCAGTTAATATACACTTATTGGGTTTTTTATTTACCCAAGACATGGAGCAGAAAACACTTTGGCCTAAATTTATGAAGAAAATGTATTTTACATTTTTTTTCTAATGGATATTTTTTATAACAGGAAGTAAAAAATATAGTTTTTTAAAAAAGTTTTTTTTTTTCATTTATATAATAAAAAAATAGAAAACCCAGTGGTGATCAAGTGCCACTAAACGAAAACTATATTTGTGTAAAAAAAAATGATATACATTTAATTTGTGTACAGTGTTGTATGACAGCGCAATTGCCAGTTAAAGTAGTGTAGTACCAAAGAGCAAAAATTGCCCTGGTCACAAAGCCGATGATATCTTCCAGAGTTTAAGTGGTTATATTTAATAAATCATTATGTGCAACCATTGTACAGGACTGAACAATGGGTTAACAGAGTAAAACAAACACGACCCCCCCCCCCCACACACACACACTACCTTCCAGTGCAGAGCATAGTTTAGATTGGGGTAGGCAAACCGGAAGAGGGAGGTGGAGTTCTCCCTGAACAACCCGATAGAGATTAAATATCACCAGGGTGAAGCACACTTTTTCAAAGTAGATAACCTAGTAATTCCCTATTAAAATAATCAGTAAGTTTTAAAGAGTTCAGCAGGCAGCAGTACATAAGGAAGCCTTTTGTGGTCAGAAGAATGTAGCTCAGAGGTCAGTAGAAAGAAATGCAGAGTGCAGAAGTTCGGTGTAATTAATGCAGAGTTCAGAGGTCAGTATTATGTAATGCAGAGAGCAGAAGTTAGGTGTGAGTAATGCAGATTGATTAGTATATAATGCACAGTGCAGAGGTTGGGAATAACACAGCATGCACAGGTCAGTAGTATGTAATGCAGAGTGCATGGGCCAGGAGTAAGTAATGCAGAGTTCACGGGTCAGTAGTATGAAACACACAGTGCAGAGGTCAGAAGTAAGTGACACATATTGCAGGTGTCAGTAGTATGCAATATAGAGTACAAAGGGCAGAAGTAAGTACCACAGAGTGTGGGGGTCATAACTATGCAATACACAGTACAGAAGTCAGTTGTATGCCAGTCGAAATGTAGAGGTCAGCAGCACATACCAGAGTGCAGAGGTGAGGAGTAACTAACACATTCCCCCTATAAACAAAAATACCTCCTTTCCAGTAAAGACATCTCCCCCCTGACCTAAAATAGATCTTAGCCAAAATTCACACCTTCCTACCTACCTCATTTGTAGAAATGTGCAGAAGAGGTCCCTGTCTCTCCTGGGCTTTGTCATAATACACAGCACAGGTCATGAGGAGCCTAGTACTTCCTTCAGTCCTGCAATGCCTATAATCACTCTGATCAGAGGTCTGAGAGGTGGCGGGAGGGGTAAGGAGCTGGCATGGCAGTCATAAACCATAACATGGCTGCTATTGACGTGTTGCTGACCACCAGTTTATAGTGTAGGCATTCTGACACTGGGGGGGAACTAACTTGGTCTCACCGACATCCCCAGTGACACCAATACAGTAATCAGTGCTAATAAAAAGCACTGCACTGTACTAATGGCACTGGGCAGAAAGGGGTTAACATGTGGAGTGATCAAAGGGTTAACTGTGTGCTGTTTCTCAGTAAGCTGTGTGTGTGCTTTCAACTGTAAACATACTTTGTATGGCTCTGCTATGCTATGCTATGCAGAGCCATACAAATCATTGTGCTGGAGCTGACAGGGAGCGAGAGAACTGTATTGTTTACATACAGTTCTCCCCCCCCCCCCCCCATCGGTAATACTCACCGATCACCAAGTGTCCCTGAGTAACTACCGTCCGGGACCCAGTGATTGACAGCCAAGGCAGTGAATAGGGGCGCGGGTAGGGCGCACATGCTGCTCGTGCATGCCCTCTGCCCGGAGATGAAAAATCATGTATAGATACGTGATTTTGCACACCCCTGTAGCAGTATTTCTGCTATAGGGCGGCAGGAAAGCGGTTAAAGACCAAAAAGTCACACTCCAGTTTGCCAGCATGCACCATAAGGCATCTCCCCCAGATTAATATCAATGCTTTTATCCACAACTTTAGTGCCCTCCCAAAAACAGTGCTTCTGAGTATATGGAATCATGTGACACCCCCCCACCTCCCATAATTCAGCATTCAGTACCTCAGATGCCGGTCACCAGACCCATGCACTGTGACACAGGAGCATGGAGGACTTTGCTTTGTGCAGGTTTCGACTTTCAGAAAGTTCAAACTTGCACAGGACTTCTAAGGGAATAAAGTGACAGATCAGATGGCATGGAAGAGTGAGCAAGAATGAAAAAGCATACAATAAGTGATTCAGTTGTAGGTCTGAATATTTGTACTCATGTTTTACTTTATCAATAAGAATAATACATCTTTACAAGCTATTGAATCAACTACAAGTCTGATGCTTTTTTACCAATGTGGGTGTATGGGCAAGCAGGGACTCCTGTGACACAGTGATCAAGACACATTGTGGATGAAACAGAACAGGGGTTAGCATCAGGATAAGAATGTTTATTTTATTTATATGTCTGTAATGGACTCAGTTTAAAATAGCCATCACTTAAAGCAGAGCTCCGCTCAAAAGGGGAAGTTCTGCTTTAATACTTAGTCCCCCGCACCCCTTTAAGGATTGGTACCTTTGGGGAGCGGGTACCCGAATTTGACAGGTACCCATTCCCACTTCCGCTGCGATCACCTAGGCGATAGGAAGCAGAGGTTGTCCTCCTCCCCTCCCTCCCCGTAGTCTTCTGGGTCACGTGACTGGTCCCAGAAGACTACGGGGCCATTCACAAAGTGCAGCGCTGCTCACACATGCGCAGCGGGCACCCAGCTGTGAAGCTGCAAGCTGTCACAGCCGGATGCCCACACTTAAGTTGCCGGCACCAGGGAGAAAAGATGGCCAGTGAAACCAGCAGTGGTCAGGACACCACTGGACCAAGGGACAGGTAAGTGGCTGTATTTTAAAAGTCAGCAGCTACAGTTTTTGTAGCTGCTGACTTTCATTTATTTATTTTTTTCAGCTGGAACTGCACTTTAACGTGTTACTATGGCCAAAATAAAAAAAGACATGAGAATTAGTCTGTCATTTGCATGAACCTAGCAGTTTTTCACCCCTATAACATAGTATGTTACCTGTGAAGCTTAATGGCGCAGCTCCAAAGCAAGATTCACGGAGAAGGATCACTCTGCTGACAAAGAAATGAAGGGAGCAGTGTCCTGGACGTGTTCCAGTGTCTAGAGTAAGGTAAGTGGGAGCAGATGCTGCTCACAACCAGCCCCAGGAGTCCAGCATGTTGGGTGTATGAAGTGGCCTCAGCACCACGATAGCCACGTCCTTTGATGTGTTTCACCCCGCCCATCAAGGCTTAGTCACAGAAGCGGCCTCTCACAGAGGTTTCCGCTGTGATGAAGCCTCAATGGGCAGGGCGAAATGCCTCAGAGCGTGTGGCTTGTGCAGTGCTGAGGCCACTTTATACACGCAACACACCGGACTCCTGGGGCTGCGTCTAAGCAGCATCCGCTCCCCTTTACCTTACTATAGTATGTTACCTAATGATCCTACCAATCCTGATCGATCAACTTGGGTAGAACCAGCCTGTCTGAATTTACATGCGATTATTGCTACCGACTATTATACAGTTGCAAGAAAAAGTATGTGAACCCCTTGGGATTACGTGGAGTTTTGCATGAATTGAGCATAAAATGTGCTCTGAATGTCATCTAAGTCACAACAATAGAAGAACACAGTCTGCTGAACATAATACTACACAAACATTAGATGTTGCCATGGTTTAATTGCACATAACATGTAAACATTCACAGTGCAGGGAAGAAAAAGTATGTGAACCTTTGGACTTAATAACTGGTTGACCCTCCTTTGGCAGCAATAACCTCAACCAAACGTTTCCTGTAGTTGCAGATCAGACCTGCACAACGATCTGGAGTCATTTTGGACCACTCCTCTTCACAAAACTGTTTCAGTGTAGCAATATTCTTGGGATATCTGGTGTGAATCGCTCTCTTAAGGTCATGCCACAGCATTTCAATCGGGTTGAGGTCAGGACTCTGACTGGGCCACTCCAGAAGGCGTATTCTGTGCTGTTGCAGCCATTGTTTTGTTGAATTACTTGTATGCTTTGGGTCATTGTCCTGTTGCATCACCCATCCTCTGCGGAGCTTCAGTTGGCGGACAGATGGTCGTATGTTTTCCTGCAAAATGTCTTGATAAACTCTGGAATTCATTTTCCCATCAATGACAACAATCTGTCCAGGCCCTGAGGCAGCAAAGCAGCCCCAAACCATGATGCTCCCTCTGCCATGTTTTACAGTGGGGATGAGGTTTTGATGTTGGTGTGCTGTGCCTTTTTTTCTCCACACATAGTGTTGTGTGTTCTTCCCAAACAACTCAATCTTGGTTTCATCTGTCCACAGTATATTTTGTCAGTAGTACTGTGGAACATCCAGGTGCTCTTTTGTAAACTTCAACCGTGATGCAATATTCTTTTTGGACAGCAATGGCTTCCTCCGTGGTGTCCTCCCATGTACTCCATTCTTGTTTAATGTTTTCCTTATTGTAGATGTGTCAACAAAAATGTTAGCATGTGCCAGAGATTTCTGTAGGTCTTTAGCTGACACTCTGGGATTCTTCTTTACCTCATGCAGCATTCTGCGCTGTGCTCTTGCAGTCATTTTTACAGGACGACCACACCTAGGGAGAGTAGCAACAGTGCTAAACTTTCTCCATTTGTAGACAGTCTGTCTTACCGTGGACACACGAACATCAAGGCTTTTGGAGATACTTTTGTAACCCTTTCCAGCTTCATGCAAGTCAACAATTCTTGATTGTAGGTCTTTTGAGAGCTCTTTTCTGCGAGGCATGGTTCACATCAGACAGCGCTTCTTGAAACCAGTAAACTCAAAACAGGTGTTTTTTTTTAAGGGCAGGACAGCTGTCAGCAACACATCCAATATCATCACACTGATTGGAGTCAAGGTTGGCTCACTCCTGGCTCCAATTAGCTCTGGGAGAAGTCATTAAGCTAGGGCCTCACATACTTTTTCCTCCCTGCACTGTGAATGTTTACATGTTATGTGCAATTAAACCATGGAACATCTAATGTTTGTGTAGTATTATGTTCAGCAGACTGTGTTCTTCTATTGTTGTGACTTAGATGACGCTCAGAGCACATTTTATGCCCAATTCATGCAAAACTCCACGTAATCACAAGGGGTTCACATACTTTTTCTTGCAACTGTAGCTGCTAGCAGTAATCAATGTGTTCCCCCGGGTGGGGACAGTTCCCCCTCACCTCCCAGCCTGGAGAGCACAAAGGCTCCACAGGAGAGATTCCCCCATCAACACTGACTGGGGATTATTTACTAAAGTTGGGTCACTCAAAATCTCATACACCTGTGCATGGTAGCCAATCAGCTTCTAACCTCAGCTTGTTCAATTAAGCTTTAGCAATAAAACCCGGAAGCTGATTGGTTTCTTTGCAGAAGTGCATGAGGTTCTGAGTGAACCAGCTTTAGTTAATAAACCCCACTGTGTTCCTGTGGTTACAGGAAAGAAATTCACTCTTGGCCAGCTTAACACCACTCTCTCCATTGATTGGCAATGCTGCTGTCCAAGGGTTGCTAAGGTGCTCCTCCACAGATGTAATGGAGGAGTGAATGTAGCCATCCTAAGACAGGAGATATGTTGCTGGCTGGTCACCAGGTAAAAATAAAGGAATTAAACACTGAAAAAAAAGAAATTAAATTGAATGCAGCCACCACATCCAATGTTTGGTAAGCTACAATATATACATTTTTATTTTTGGGTTTAGTTACATAAACCCTAACAATGAACTTCTTATGTTTGCACCCTTCTGGTCTGTTAACTATACCATTGAAAGTATTTTGCTATGTCTGTTTGATAAGTGTAAAAAATACCCGCTGAACATATACAAAATGTAAAGGTGTCCTGTGTTATCTCAAGGAGTCTAATTAACCCTCCTAGCTGTTATCTTAGACTACAGAATGATTAGTCTCTTTGTTGTGAAGAACACAATAGGGGGTGGGTCTGAGTAGTTTAGCAAAAGAAAACCAGGCAGGGCTCACACCACACAAAAAAATTATGTTGCCAGCCTACAACCATACCAAGGCAGGCCATAGATGATACAATTTTCTTTCCTGCAACTACGGGTTGCAGAAAATAAAGTTTCTCAATTCCCTCATCAACACAGTTCATAGGGGAATCCCTCTCTTGGAGCTATTGTGCTTCTCCCAGTGGGGGGGCGAGGGTGTGTCCCTGCTGAATAAAACACAGTGATTACTGCTAGTGGCTATGGCCGATGACAATAATTGCATGCTAGAAATCCAACAGGTTGGTTCTATCCAAATGGATCAACGGATCCACTTGGGTACAACCAGCCTGCTCATACATGGACCGATCTCAGCTGGCCCCTGCTGAACCTACCAAGATTCAAGCCATCTATGGAGCTGAATGCATTTCTGGCAGATCAACAGGTATGTACTTCTATGTACAACAGGTAGGTAAGGTCTTTGAAGAGATAAAATATTTGCCCTGACATATATTTTAAAAATAGAAAGTTTTGTAAATTGATATTCAGTACTCTACTATCTACATCCTCTTAATAATAATAATAATAATAATAAAATAATATATGAATTTTTGGAACCATGCATATCACTAGCATGAATAACCAAGACTGCACAAGATCTTTCAGATTCCTAGCAACTGTGAAGATATACTGTACAACATATGTTTTAAGTATGATATCATGTGTCACTTCTGTCGCTACCTTCAAATAAGAATAATAAAAAAGTTTTATATAAGTATATATATATATATATATATATATATGTATCACACAAACATACTCAGATACACAAATATAAGTTGCTTATACGATCATTGTAAAAAAAAAAGAGCAATCCTTCTCTCTCTACAAAACTCCCATGTTTCTTTAATTGCTAAAAATAACAGAGAAAACAAGGCTAATTAAAAATCTCATCATCTGTTCCTCGTGTTATTATTTTCCTGAACCCAGCTCTCCTCACTCGTGATTGTGAAGCTTGTTTTCCATTTTTAATATGAGACCGATCCACACTATTCTCTCTCTGACATGGTTTCAATTCGGGAGTGTTTTGAGGTGCCACAAAATCCTAGGGGGGTTTCTTAAATTGGTTTCCTGGGACTTGTTTTCCTCCACAATGGTGCCCTAATTTACACTTCATAATTTGCAGCACCGCATGTGAGGCATCTTGATCAGCCCGAACAAGAAAATTCGAACCATAATTAATTTCCAAGGCAGCGGGGACTTGGATATGAAGTTTGTGAGGAGGAACAACAGAGGAAGGAGTGTTTAGCAGACAGAAGGGTAATGTGGATGTACTTTTTCCTGCGTTCCTTACCTTGACAAAAAAAAAATGATCTTTTATTTACGAATGTAAGTAATATTTGATTTTAAAGTGCCCATTTAACCTTTTTAACAATCTGAAAGTTGGAGCTAAATGTGACAATGTCAGTGTGTAGAAAGTACAGCATGCCAACTCTATTGTAGCCAGACAGACAGCAGCTGTTTGAACGGCTCAGAGGATTCTATCGCTATAGCCAGGGAGCTGAAAACATACACAGCACTTTACATTTTTTTAGAGGGATTAGAGCTGTCTGGAATCTCCTCTAAATTACAAATAGTGCTTGCGATGCTACTAAACCAATAACTGCTGCTGTAAAGCTTCTTAGGCTGGGCATATATCGCCCAATAATAACAAGTGAAGCGACCAATTTGAGTTTTGGTTGCCAAGATCGCTCTGTGTAGAGGTGTAGTAATGAGCACTCCTAATTACTGGAAGTGACTGCTATCAAATCAAGCAACAGGTTGGAAAATCTTGCATATCTAAACCCAAAAACAAAAGAATATTGTATATAAACACAAAAATAAAATATCATAAATTGCAGTTTACCAGTCATTTGATGCGGTTGCCGCATTCCTTTTTTGTTTCACCCGACGATGCTTCGAATAACAACTTTGGTGTCCCCAACTGACCATGGTCATTGACTCCACTATATCTATGGAGGGAGCTATATTAGGTTGTTATATTAGACTGCTCCCCTGCTTTGAACTACTAGCACGTATTCCTCACTTCCACTCATACCTTACAAAATTTAGGTTGGAAAGGAGATGACATTTTTTGGGATTTCAGTTGAGTTCACAGGAAGAGACAAGGACACTGCACTTGTAGTAAGATCAGCAGGTATTTTCTATTGTTGCTCACAATGTTTTCAGCATGAAAGCGAATGCAGCCACCACATTTAAGAACTGGTAGGCATCAGTTGGCATTGCTTCCAGTTTTCTCTGTGGACTACAGAATGTTTCCATGCTATGTTATGGAGAGAAGGAGAGGAGGGTGTTCTGTGGTCCTAACACACTTCCTATCCTAGGGTGACAACACTGCTCCTCCACTGACACAGTACAGAAAATGAACGTTCTCACCCTAGGACAGGAAGTATGTTACTGGCAGGGTCATCAGGGGATAATAAAGTAAAAAAGCCTGAAAAAATGAAATTAATGCATCAACCACATCTAAGGACTTGTAAGCTGCTATGTGTTACATTTTTGTTCTTGAGTTTCTACAGTATATCCTTGAACTTTAACATTCTCTGCATTTATCCATAGCCAAATTGGAAAAAAGAATGTGATGTATCCCATAAACCATTCCAGGATTGGCAATAGCCAACTACCTTTTTCTTCTTTTCCTTCAGCTCTATGGCAGGTAGCATTAACATTGGAATACAAAATAAATAAATAAATGAAAAAAAAAAAATTAAAAAAAAATATATATATATTTTATATACACAGTATATATAGGATTTTTTATTGCTGAAGAATTTGGTTGGGTGTAGGGTGATATGATATACTCCAGATTCACTGAATATTCGCGGGAGGACACCCCCCTCTCCTAAGCCTCCCTGAAAAGTCTCTATGCAGGAACAAGTACAAATGACAGACAAAATTAATCTAGTTTTAGAACCTTGCTCCCTCAGAACTACCACTGGCACTTCTACCCAAAGAAAACAGCACACAGTTACTAGGATCCTGAGCTCAGGTTAGTACTCACAATGTCACAGGATCATCTTCCAGTATCCTCTGGACACTTTTCACTGACGGAGAGGTTAATGCTCACACTCTCCAGTGAGCTCTCCAAACCAGGTTGTTGGATGAGGAATCCATTGCTGTGCTTAAAAAAAAGGGTGTTTTAGAAGTAGTCACAGCTGGTATCTTCATGAAGATGCAGCATACTTCTGCAGTCTGCCCAGAGGGGCAGAGCCCATCTGGCTGGGGACTTCTCCTACAGAGTTAGACCCAGGACTAGACAAGAGCAGCTCCAGGCTCCAGATTATTTATGTGCTCTTCAGCAACCTACTGGGCAAACCACCACAGGGATTGGCTGCAGTACAATAAATATTCATGCTGCCATTAGCCTTGATCAACATCATATGTTCCAGATATCTCCAGAAGGTAGGAAGAGCAATCAAACCTGCAACTTGTGAAACCCAGAACAACCAAAAGAAATCAACAGCGGTTCCGAAGATTACAGAGGAGCCAAAAAGAATTAGATTTACCTAACAACCTAGCAGCCTGTTTAGGAGGCTGCTATATATATATATTTATATATATATACATATATATATATATATATATATATATATATATATATATATATACACACACACACACTATATTGCCAAAAGTACTGGGACGCCTGCCTTTACACTGAGTTGGGCCACCCTTTGCAGCTATAACAGCTTCAACTCTTCTGGGAAGGCTGTCCACAAGGTTTAGGAGAGTGTCTATGGGAAGGTTTCACCATTCTTCCAGAAGTGCATTTGTGAGGTCAGGCACTGATGTCAGACGAGAAGGCCTGGCTCTCAGTCTCTGCTCTAATTCATCCCAAAGGTGTTTTCTTGGGTTGGGGTCAGGACTCTGTGCAGGCCAGTCAAGTTCCTCCACCCCAAACTCACTCATCCATGTCTTTATGGACCTTGCTTTGTGCGCAGTCATGTTGGAACAGGAAGGGGCCATCCCCAAACTGTTTCCACAAAATTGGGAGCATGAAATTGTTAAAAAGGTCTTGGTATGCTGATGCCTTAAGAGTTCCTTTCACTGGAACTAAGTGGCCAAGCCCAAGCCCTGAAAAACAACCCTGCACCATAATCCCACTTCCACCAAATTTTACACTTGGCACAATGCAGTCAGGCAAGTAACGCTCTACTGGCAACCGCCCAACCCAGACAAAACCCAAACCCATCGGATTGCCAGACAGGGAAGCGTGATTCACCACTCCAGAGTACACGTCTCCACTGCTCTAGAGTCCAGTGGGGGTGTGCTTTACACTACTGCCTCCAATGCTTTGCATTGCATTTGGTAATGTAAGGCTTAGATGCAGCTACTTGACCATGGAAAACCATTCCATGAAGCGCTCTACGCACTGTTGTTGTACTAATCTGAAGGCTACACGAAGTTTGGAGGTCTAGGTTTAGCTATTGTCTCTGCAGACATTTGGCAACTTCTGTGCACGGTGCGCTTCAGCATGCTCTGCCATTTTACATGGCCTACCACTTTGTGGCTGAGTTGCTGTTGTTCCACTTTGTTATACCACCACTTACAGTTGAGTGTGGAATATTTAGTAGCAAGGAAATTTCACTGATGGACTTATTGCACAGATGGCAACCTATCACGGTACCACGCTTGAATTCACTGAGCTCCTGAGAGTGACCCATTCTTTCACAAATGTTTGTAGAAGCAGTTTGCATGCCTAGGTGCTTGATTGTATACATCTGTGGCCATGGAGGTGATTGGAACACCTGAATCGTTTTGGAGGGGTGTCCCAATACTTTTGGGAACATAGTGTGTATATATATATATACAATACATATATATATACTAAAATATGTTATTTAAGTTTTTAATCAGCTGGATGGATTGGATTTAGTCCTGAGCTGCCCAATTGCAGCTTTTGCATAGGTAGCAAGCAACTCTTCTTAGTGATCAGTACTTGGACAGAACAAAACATCAACTTACATAGATGGACACCCTATTTTTCATGCTAGTGTTATATGATATTGTAGCATGATGCCTAATATGCACATGCTTTCTGTGGTAGCTATTGATTTTATCATTTTAGTTTACTGTGATTTGGTTGTAAAATTATATTTAATATCTGGCAGAGATTTCTTATGGAGTCACACTACTGATATTTCAGATTGGAGGCCCTTCTTCTTTTAAATTTGGATGTTGGGGTGTAGGAATACCAGAAAAAAAGTGAAAACCCCCAGGAAAAGTGTGATCCAAATTCGATTATTTTATTTATTAATAAATCATAAAAGAAATCAACATGTTTTGGGGTTAAAACATCCCTCCCTCATCAGGGCTGCTTTACAATAGTAGCTATTTATTACTGTTCTGACACACTGCACACCTAGCACTGCACACATAGATGGTAATGAAAATGAGAGCAGATCTGATGGTTGGCTGCAGATGTAATAATGCCAGAGTAGTGTTAGAATTAGTGAGATGTAGGGTAGTGATTGGTAGGTATCCACATATACCCTATCTACAGCATACTATGTACCGTGTATTGACACACATTGAAACCCATGTACAAGCACGAATGTGATTAAAGATTCTTTTCCATTTTTAGTTGTATAAAAGCAGCATGCTTCTAACCTTCTGCCTATGGTCATGTACTAGTCAAGTCTAATGTGCTCATAATTAGTGACTAGATGGAGTTGTCTGCATATTTTAATATAGGTGATTTGTTCTGTATGCTGCTCCTATAAATTACCAGATTAAGAGTATTGCACAGATGTTATAATATACGTACTTTCAGTCCAGAATATGGATAGGCGTGTAGGGATTTATTAAAGGGTGGATAACAGTGAGTGCTGTTGTTTTTTTAATTAGAAAATTGGTGAAATGTAGAAATAAAGCAAATTAGTTTTTTTTTTTAACTCAATGTAAAAACAACATTACACCACAGCTAAATTGTTAATTTATGCAGTGTTCTTTATCAGTTCAGAATGAGTCCCGGGGAACACATTACTTATGAGTATTCGGCTATACATGTGATGTTATTAAAGAGAACTGGGACTTTTCATTTTGAATACTATTACACACAAGTATCAACGTAAAAAATAGTCTGCTCTCTACCATTTGCGGCAATAGAATAACAAAAGGTTATCTATACTTACTAATACAGTAAAAATGCTATTATCAATTCAATTACAAGTAAATGGGAAATAAAAGGTGTTTGCTACTTTAAAGTGTCCACACATTTAAATCGAATCATTTAGTAATCCTCTTGTATCTTAAAAAAACATGTTATTTTTTGAGCACTTTCAACATCCCTTCTTGCCTGCTGAACATGTATAAGTGCTGCTGTGTTTATATGTTGTTCTATTGTGTCACCCCCCAGCACTATGACCTCCAAAGAGTTTTTTGGACTGGTATACACCAAAGTTGCAAAACTGGGTATAGGTCAACCTTAAGGTTTATGAGATCAATTTTCTTTAAGGCTTATTTAAGAGGAACAAATTGGCCACATGAAAAAAAATATATATATGTGTATAGAAAGGCATGCAGTAATTATTCCTAACATAACTTTTATGTAATTTGTGAAGTCAAATTTGTGTTCCAAAATGTAATCAACAATTCTTCTGACCAAAAGGATATCACAGAAGGATGATTTTTATGTATTTTTATTTCCAAAGAGTAATAAAGTACCATGACACTCACATGGAACAAAAATATTTTTGAAATAAATTTTAAAAATATTCTTCCCAAACATATTGCCATATATTGAAATGCTACAATTTTGGCCACATTCAATATATTTCAAAAATATATTTCAAGAAATAAATAAATAAATATATATATATATATATATATATATATATATATATATACATACACTGCATGTTGAATTGCGTTTTTATTACAAAATATATGAAGAATATTTTTAAAAACACATTTCAAATATACTGTATGTCTTTAAAAATACAAATCTACATTTTTTTGGTTATCATGAATTTCTGTTTATTTTGTTTCCTAACCACTTTGCCTCTCTAGATGTACAATGTATGTTCAGAATGTGATGGGTTTCAAACAAGCTAATAGCTGTAGTATCAGCCATGAGTTTGTATTTGTTTTCTTCTACTGACTCCCAGTTGTAATGTAAAAGTGATCTGGGCAGCCGTATAGCCGCCCGATCTTTTTTACATTGCTAACAGTATGGGCCAAACGCCCCCCTGGAAAAGATCCATTCCATCTGCTGTAAATGAAGGCTGAAAGGCTCAGCTTGTAGCATTTCCAGTTTCAAAGGGGTCAAACTTCACCTGCTGTGACTGGGGAAACAGCTAGTCAAGAATGATCTCTGCTTGATTAGCTGCAGTGGAGCGCATAGAGGCATTAGTAGACCCCTGATATCTCCATAAGAAGGGATTGTCAACTGTCCAATGCTATGTAGCCCATCTGTGACAGCAATAAAGTTAAATTAAGAAAAAAAAATTATAATATTTAAATAATTAAACAAAAATTTGAAGCAAATCCATCCCTCTGAACACACCTGTAAATGCAAACATGAGCACAGAGCATGCACATGTATGTAAACAGTGACTGTGCAGCACCTGTTATATATAGCCGCAAATTTCTGTGTGGGAGAAATAATTATAGGCCTCTCATTTACAGCTCACCCTAAACTGATCAGCTGTAAAAGCATTTAAAATGTCGACTAGCGAACATTTTGGATACTATTCTTTTTCACCATTTTTCAGGCACCTCATATTTTATTTATGTACAAAAATATGGAGTTTAAATTTATGGAGTTCATAATTCATTTTAGTGTATTTGTTCCTGAAAATATTGATTTGTTAAACAGCTGTGGAATTTACATGCTAAAAAATAAAATATGAAAACAAAAGCTTTTTCTTCTACAGGGCATCTGCTTAAAAAAAAATATACATATATATATATATATATATATATATATATATATATATATATATCAGGTACATATATATCGCTGTAAATTTACGCAGCACTTTAAATATATATTTATTGTACATTCACATCAGTCCCTAACCCTCAAGGGGCGTACAATCTAGGGTCCCTAACCGTCATTCATACATACGCATACTAGGGCCAATTTAGACAGGAGCCAATTAACCTACCAGCATGTCTTTGGAGTGTGGAAGGAAACCGGAGTACTTGGAGGAAACCCACGCAGACACAGGGAGAACATGCAAACTCCATGTCGGTGGCACCGTGGTTGGGATTCAAACCAACAACCCTAGTACTGCCAGGTGGAAACGTGGGCAAAAAAAAAAAAATTCTCTAGAGGGGAGCTGGTAAAATATACAGCATTACACCATCAAAATTCATATTGTAGTTATTTCTGTCATAACTGAGTACAGAAAGTCATGGTCACCTCGACAGCACTGAAACATAGATGCATCATAAAAGTACCTGCAATGCATTTTAAAATGCTGCCAAACTCGATCTCCTTTTCCATAATCTGCTTTCCCTGCAACACATAAAATAAATACTGCCATTTCTTTAAACTACCTAACCATTAGATTCAGAGCTTAAAAGTAAAAAAAGTGGCCCAGCGACCAAAGCCCATTATCATGTCAGCCGAGTCCTGTTCATGATTTTTAGCCTCTCTGCCCCTAAAATCATTTCTCTGCTGTTTCTTTGAGTCAGCTAGAGACTTTGTCCCATTCCTTCTGGTTCATTCAACACTCACAGGTCACTTCTCTCCACAGCAGCCGAGAAAAACACCGGCAAAACATTGTAGTGACATTGAAGGATTTGATCACCAGCAGTGCAACCGTGTAATGGAATCTGGAGAACCAGAGAGGCTACTTCAGGCCAAGAGAGGTTTGAAATGTTCTTGTGATGAGCAAACTAAGCGTAACACTTAAAGATTTCTGTGTGCTCATCGGTCAGGGAGTTTGTTGCTAAAAAAAAAAAGGCTTCTCAGGTCAGAATTGTCAGCTGGCCTAGAAAAGACGAATACGGTGACCGCAAAACAGACCCTGATTTAAAGAAAAAATACCCTGGGTAATACCGCCCTGCTTTGTCAGATTACATTTAGAGTTAGATCTTTTTCAGTAACAATTCTGTATATATATTATATATATTAATAAACCTTTAACAAAATTTAAAGTAGATTTAAACTGTAACTGAATGAAATTTTGTTTGCTAAAGCACCGTATATCTTATACTGCATATTGGTCATAATACTGTTTTTGTAGTCTTTTCTTGTCTACTGGTGTGCATTCCAGCAAGGACTGCATAGCATTTCTCAGAGAAGGTTTACTGATGGTGTCAACAGTGGGCAATGCCTATGTAATGTCTGCTGAAATGGACACTTGTAATGTTTATGTGACTGTTTGGAGACAGTGGGAGATAGTAACAGAGCGCTGACACCAGGAAGACAGTGATGAAAAGCACCTGACCATGAATCTCTATGAAAGGATCACCAGATTTTATTTTAATAAATGTTGCAGGCTTAACAATATTAAAAATGACTTGCCATAAAGAAGGACCATTGCTCCTTGTGTGAAAGCAGTGATCTTTCTGCAAAGATCTGACTTATGGTGAGTCACAGCTAGAGCTCTCCAATCATTAGGGAGCAGGAGCTTTGTTGAAGGCACTGAAATAGGTCTGTTTTAGTAGGAGGTGTGTTGGACCTCTGCAGAGTGACCACTGCTGTCAGAACCTGGACTTGAATGTGGGACCACTACTGTGTCTGGCAGTAACTCTTCTCACTGAGCTACCTGGGATGCTGGACAACACTCTGCCTGATCTATTGGACAATCCTGCCTTGTGCCTTGTTTTCTGATGAACCTTAACCTCCTTGCTCCTCCCTTGAGCTTCCTGATTTAAGCTATGTCTCTGCACTTCCTGTTTGCCAAATTATTGTGCCTTCTCCAGCTAGTATGTCGCTCTTGTCTCTCCTGCTGCCTTCCATACCTTCGCTACTGACCTTTGGCTTGTTCCTTGACTACGATTCTGCCTCATCCCAACCTGCTACCACTTGTTACCGACCTTGGCTTGTTTACTGACTACGCTTCTCCTAGATCCCTACCTGCCATATCTGCTACTGGATCCTGGCTTGCTCACTTCCTGGTGGGGCGATACTGAGAACTGTGACCTGTTACTAACACTCAGCAAAATCCATTTCCACCATCAGGAGCTCTGGTGAATACGGGCTAGTGCTTAGACCCTGCACCTCAGGTGAGCCTGCGTCATCTCCCAGGGTGACCTGCTTGTTTACCTATCCTGTTGGTTTGTCTGCTGCTATAGCTACTGGTCTCTGAGCCTGACCTCTGACCGTGAAACTGCATTCACATACACAGAGAACAAGTGTCCTAGCAGAGGAAAAACCTTTTTTACTGCCAAGAGGAAATATTTTACCACAGTCATCACTGAGATAAACTAGAAGTCAATATTTAATGATCATTTTCTGTGGTGGATTAAATTTGCTTGACTGGGTGATGGCTAGTCTGTTGGTCTTAACAGGGCTGCCTGACTGAGAACAGACATACTTTCCCCCAGCTGTTGTCTGGCTTTGTAATTATTTGAAGTGAATCAATGTGGTCCATAGCTTGTTAAAGGCTAATTCCCCCATCAGAAAAAAAACCATCAATACATACATTTAATGCTATTGATTATCAAAATAAATGCATCAAAAAACATTTATTGTTTTTTGCTTTGGAGCTTGCAAAGCATTGCAACACCTAACTCTGTGGATGGCAAGTGCAAAGCTCAGGCTCCTGCATACTATTCCTGCAGTCACAGGTTCCCACCGAGATTTAGACCTTCAGTTATGTGGCTGGAGAAAATATCAATGGACTACATGTAGTGATATCACTGCATTTGTGATCCATACAGAACTACGAGTTCCTATGTTGTGGAA